>NC_141205.1:10250009-10602509 GCF_054491065.1 Syngnathus leptorhynchus | reverse complement strand
GCGGGCCACCGCCACCTCTTTGTGATCGGCGGACCAACGGAGTTTACCCCCCCCCCCCCCCCCCCCCTCCTGTTCATAACAAGGGCGAGACATGTGGTCGCCATATAAAAGTTAGAAGCGTGATATAGTCGAACAAGCCCATCTTTAGCTGCACTACTTTTTTGCCTTTGGACTGCAGATGTGGAGCCCAGCTGTCACTTGTCCCTTGATTTTCTGTTTGACTGAAGCAAAGCCAGTGATAAATCGTCCCCCCCACTCACACCCACGGACCACCTTCCTGTTCCTCTCGTGATGCCACGAAAACAACCAGGACAGAGCCGTCACACTGTGAAACACATGCGGCCGAGTAGTTCTCCCATAGAGACAGTAGAAACTCTATCGTAGATGTTCTACTTCCAAGTTGGTCTCATTTATTTTGAATTGAACATTTTCCTTGAAACTAATATCATGTGGATTCATTCATTTGAAGGTTTTTAAAACCTTTTAAGTGACATGTTCATATTTACAAGTCGAGTCAGACACAAATACTTAACAGAAATGATGATTAACAAATAATAGCATCGTTGTTTTTTTAATCTTAAGTCATTGTACCATTATGCACAATTTAAACATCAACACTGCTCTTAAATATAAGGAAATCAATAAAATTGCATTTGTATCCAATTAAAATTCATTGTTGGGCTACAGAAAAATTAAAAAAATTAAAAAAAAATTAAAACTGTTTAGAAGATTAACTGTATTATACAAAAGTAAAGAAAAAAAAACTATTGAAATTACTGGACTGCACTGCATTAAAACAGTTTTAACGTGCACACTGCAGTCTAAACCTGATTTAATTCAGTGATTCTCTTGCTTCCCACAAGAGGGAGCGTGCGTAGCACTAGTGTTAAACATACATTAAAAATGATTGTATGCTAAAATAAAGTGAAACTAGTCATCCTTTCAGGAACAATGTAATCCAATTTATGGAGAGATTCCTTTGAGTATAAACCTAATATTTCATCATGAAATGAATCATGAATGCATCAATTGTTTTATTAAATCAAAACTATTTGAAATAAGTTATTCATCTTGATATACGTATTTCCTTAACTTATTTTTTTGTGACTCAAAGTACAATATTTGTAATAGAAACAATTTCACATGATTCAATTTAGACGTTCTGAGTGTATTAATTTTAATCAAATGTATTGGAAGTAAGAGGAAAATGCTAATTCATGATTTTAATTACAGCAAACTATTAAACTATTCAAAAAGACTCATCCACAAACTCCCAAAATCAAATGTGACCAAGCAAGTGAGCAAGAAAAGTTTGCCCACCCCTAATTTAGACGCTCGGGGTGGGGCTGGGTGGTTTTGACCATGTGACGTTCACTCTATGTGCCAACAGGGCCGCCTTCGTGTTCCCTTTTGTGGCTAGGAATTGTGTTTGTGTGCGAGTGTGGACCTGCGCTTCTCCTTCCAGTACACTGTTAAGATGGACCTTTCTATTTTTATGCCCGGGAGGAGGTGAAACACATGGACATATGTTTAGCCTTTTTCCACTAGAAGGTCTTTAATGTTCACTTTGATTCCTTAGATACATTTTCAAGTGTTGTGGAATCACATAGACCTGTTTGTTACCCACATAATAAAAGACATTTTTGTCCAATCTAATGTTTTTTTTATTTTTTTTGAAATGTCCATTTTAAGACAACACTATTGTTTAGTATGTCTGCCTCACAATGAAAAATGGTTACCATTGACAAACAACCAATCCCGGGTGGACCACATTCCCCTCACAGAGAACACAACAGGATGTTTGCAGTAAAGTATCTATACAATTTATTACAAATATGCACAAACATGCAGACAAATATATAATAATAATAAAAAAAAACATACAAAAAATACCAATTGTTACATATATACTTTACTGTTAAGTGTGCACTGTGTGTGTGTGTTTGAAGGCATTTAAAGGCAAGGAAGACTTGTCAGTCATTTGCATAGCAGAACCTGCTGTTGAAGACAAGATGGTCCATTCACGTCGGCAGCACTTTGCAAAAAAGAGGTGCCACGCATGACAAGCAAATTCCAGCTCGGCTTGTGAACGTCACATGACCAAACTCGGAAAACAGGTGAGCCCTGAGCAACTGTGGCGTTATTTTCGGTTAACAGCGAGTGACAAAATGGCAACAAATCTGGTGGATTTTGCTGTTTGATTCATATTCCACAAATGGAATATTGATCAGAATATCGTGCGTCGACTTATGGGGCTGCATAGAACATATTGTCAAAAACGTCAATTTTCTTGTTGCCAAATGCAACACTTTTTTTTTTTTTTTTTAAATATACTGTGTATATTTTCATTATAAAATTGCATATCGGAGGTGTTTTTTGCACAGTTATTTATATCAATGACAGCAAATTTTGATCAGAGATGGCTTTGTGTGTCTGTAAATGTTGTTTTACACTTATTTCATTTTCCCCTTTTTTGTAGCACATTGGTTTTTTTTAGATTTGTTTTTTGTTTGACCAATATAAAGCTTGTCCAATACGAATTTTACCACTTTATAATTCATGACGTTTCAGAAAAAAATTCCCCCTGTTACTGAACACAACCCAAATTCAGAGATACTGTATTACTAAATATATTACTACATTACATATTATTGTTATTATTGTGAAAACCTGATGTGCTAGAGAGAGAAATGAACACAGATTCAGAATCTAAATAATATAAAAAGATTACTTGCGTCTCTGATCAAATTTACTGACCAGTATTGTCAGCAGGTTTTCGCTCTTGGCGGGCCAGCCCGGTTCCTACCCTGCCGCGCGTCAGCGGGTGTCTGCTGTAGATGAAGAAATGGATGGCCAGATGTGTCCTGTGAATGAGTGGGATCCCATTTCTCTGGCAAAAAGTCACTCGGGATATGTTCCAGCTCACCTGAGACTTTGTTGGGGAAGCGCTATAGAAAATGGACAGATGGATTCCAAAGGCAGAAGAATGGAGGCGAGCTTTTTTGGCTAGCACTGCTAGCATAGGAATCTCAACTGTCTTAATTAGCTTTAGCATACTATAAAAACAGACAATTCATAAAAAATCTAGGATGCTTTATAAAATACTTTGTTGGTCTCCTGTTTGGCTTGAGCGGCCGTGTGTTTCTTTGGCATGTTAATGAAACCTCGATCAATGCTTTGGCTATTAAGACTCTCTCAAGTTTGTATCCGTGGTAGATCTGTTATATCTAGGCTCAGTTCACATTTATCCAAGTCTCCGTTCTGGACCTGGGGGTGGGCTCCCCAAAGCGCCGCTCCATCAAAGTGGTTTCCTCCAGTGCAACTCTCGTCCTCCCGCCTTTCTCGGCTCACCGACTCTTCCTCAACTCTTCCTTCTCTATCTTCTCGGTCCTCTTTGGGGGCCTCTGAGGCTCCGTCCAGACTGGCGTCGCTGAAGAAGGACTGCGGCGTCTGGGTGTCCTCCGCCGACAGAGCGGCGGGCACTTCGTCGTGGTCTTGGTCGGTGTCCTGGTCCTTGCTGCAGTAGGCGTAGCGGTGGTTCATGTGCTGCGAGTACGAACCCGAGTGCGAGAAGCGCTTGCCGCACTTGTCACATTGGTAGGGTTTCTCTCCCGAGTGGAGACGGCTGTGCTCGATCAGGTGGTGCTTATGCTTGAAAGCCTTGTTGCACACTTTGCATTCGTAAGGACGCTTGCCTGCAACGGTCAACGACACACATTGGTTTCCACGTTTAACGGAGGAAATAGAAAACCGTCTACACACCTGTGTGTTCGTATTTGTGTCTGAGCAGAGAGCTGCTTTTCTGGAAGGTTTTGTCACAGATGTCGCAAGCGTACAGACCCTCGTCCGTCTTCTTTAGCCTCTTGCGTCCTGGTCCGCCGTCCCCCTCCAAGCTTTCATCCATCATCGAGAGGTAGTCGAGAGCGCCGCGGTTTAACACCTCCCCCTGCCACAGGAAGATCAGAATGTACGGTTTTGCGACGTTGACACTCAAGTGGTGGCTCGCGGGAGGTCGGCTGCTTGAAAAGTACCTACCATGAGCGCTTGTCTCTCCTGGTGGAGCTTCTTCAAGGTCGCCTCTGACTCCACCTCCACCATGTAGGCCAAAGGCGAAAGGAATCCCGGGCTGATGGGTGATGTGCTGAAAGGAAGTGGTGCCATGCCGTCATGGCCCGCAAAGCCCAAAGCAGACTGGCTGAAGAAAGGGAACCCGTTGTATAAGGAGCGTGGAAACAAAGGAGCGCCGTGTGCTCTGTAGAGCGGGTGAGGATGTAAGGCTTGGTCGGAAAGTTGATTGGGACTCCGGCGACTCAACTGCCTGCCACCGTCTTCTGTCCTATCCCTCTTGCCGGTGCCGTCATTTCTATGTTCTGCCATCTGCTTGCGCACAGAGAGGTCCAGAGGTTCGTTTTGAGTGGAGGAGAGTTCTGGGGGCTGGCCGCTGAGGTCTAGGCCAACAGGAGAACCCAAGGATAGAAGTCTTCTTCCAGGGAGAGGGGACAACAATTCCAAGGCTCGGCTGGGACTTCCTTTCTCCTGACCCGAAGAGTCCAAGTGGTTTTGAGGTGAACGCAGTGCGGCTAGAAGCTGGTGAGGTACTGAGGGCCACTTCTGCACCGGGGATTCGTTTCCCGAGGCTCCGTCGGTTACGTCGTTTGTTCTGCTGCTCTCCGACCTGGACAAAGGCGGCGAGTGGTGGTCTTTGTTTCGAAGAGCCTCAGGCACTTCCACGGCGTCTCGATCGACCTTACAATGGTAGCGCTCGTGCTGCAGGAGAACCGCTGCATTGGGAAAAACATGGGAGCACCAGCGACACGTAAGACCGAGAACCCCTCTGTCCCACTCTCCTGACTCCTCTCCCGGAGCCCCTCGCTCCGGCGACACCTTCCTGTCGGAACATCCTCCGTTCCTGTCGATGTCCTCGTACTTCCTCGTCTCCCTGTGGAGCATCTCTTGCAGCATTTGCTCGAACTTGGAGCCAGATTGGAGGTAAGGCAGCAGGGTGCTCCCTTTCAAAATGCTGGCTCTCAAAGAAAGCTCCGCGGCGGGATTGCAAAGGGAAGCCAGCTCTGAAGTCCGGAAGCTGAAATCCTGCCCTGAAAGCTGGGATGGCTCGTCAGGTCCCTGGCCCGCGGGCCTGCTGATATCTTGGACTTGCAACGCCAAAGGAGAGCCCTTGCTGTTCCTCGGAGATGCCGAAAAGGAGTGCTGGTATGAGTTTTGATGATGTCCGTTGAACAGAGCGCTCGTTCCTCCTGAACTTGCGAGCGTTCCGCCGCTGCCGAGGCACTTTTTGCTGCTCAAGTGGGAGCTGTAGGAGCCCGAGTGAGAGAAACGTTTCTTGCAGTTGGCACACTCGTACGGTTTTTCTCCTGAAGATAACACACAGAGTTGGGTAATGAGTCACTCAAATTATACTTTTAGGTTTTAAGTTGATCAAAACAGTCATTTCATAATATATTATAATGTATTATATATTATAGAACCCTATTTGTAAGTTTTACAGCAGCATGGCTGTAAAAAGTATGAAATTCTTGTCAGTCTCACCACTATGGATGCGAAGGTGCTCTTTCAGATGATGTTTGTACTTGAAGGCCTTTCCACACTGCAGACATTTGAACTTCCTGGTCTCAACTCCTTGATCCAAACTGATGGCGCTCTACAAGGTTGTCAGAAAGTCCTCAGGAATTGTATCATCTTTATTTCCAAGGTACGTTAAGCTACGTTTGTGGAGACACTCACCTTGTCCTGCATTTGGTGATGAAGTGTCAGGTGTTGCTCCAATTGTACCCTATGGGGGGCGCTGTATCCACAGAACGGACACAGCATGTGGCCCTGGTCCCTCTCCTGACAGTATTTGATATGGTCCCTCAGTGAGGCACCATGCTGGTACGTCCTGTGACAGAAGGGACAGGCCTGCAGCCTTCTTCTTGAATCTGCCGTACCATAAAATGGACATAAAGGTGACATTTCAGACTAGAATATGTTGCAGTTGTTCGTGTGAGCCTACCTGCGCCCTCAGGGGAGTGGTGTTGAACTCCAGGCGACCACATAGCAGGCGGTAACTCCTCATTGGTCCCGCCCCCACCGCCCTCGTGTAGACGGTGCACGGCGGCGGTGCCGTTGCGGCCGAAATGGTCTAAAAGGCCGGCTGAGGTCGAGGCCTTCCTCAGCTTGGCCAGGAAGTCGTAATGGGCGAGATCTTCCAAGTCTATGTGGGAGTCGGAGCTCCTACCTACATTGGTAAGTAGAACACAAACATTTATACTTGCAAATTCCACTCAAGGGCCTGAGTCAGGATTTGGACCCATAACCTCTTGATTGCAGGGCAGATGTGCTCACCACTAGTCTACCGTGCCAGATGTTTTGTTTTGTTAATGTGTTGAACATATTCGTTAAGCATGCAGTGAGTGTTGGCTGCAGATGAGTTTAAATCGACTGACTGACGTGGGAAAAAAAAAGTTCCTCCTCCGCATCCTCGGAATCGGTGACATGCCTCCCAAAAGGAGAAAGCCACACACGTCCTCGGAGGAACGACGGCGCCTCCTATCGCCGACCTTCAGCCAGTCAGTTACGCTTTGAGGTGGATGTTTCAAATGTTTGCAGATGTTGGCAAATTTGGAGATGTTTTTTTATGTGGCCTGGGGACCGAGCCCGTGCGGTCGTGCGCTGTAAAAACTCCGATGTGCCTTTTTGCGGGGACAAGGCCAAAATCACACGAGCGGCCGGGCTAAGTGCCCGTTAAGTCGGCGGGGCTGCGTGAGGCTTTCATCTCGCCGAGATTAAAAAGGGAAAGGCCTCGCGTCGCAGCAGCCAGCGCCGAGCCGCAACGTCACCTCTTTGATACGTGGAAATTGTGACGCCGCCTTTTGTCAAGCTCTCACGAGCCTTTGATGCCGCACTGTAATCAATAATAATACAGGGTGCTCAAGCTCAGATATTTGGCAGGATAAAATTTGGATTAATTGGCTGATTCATTTAAAAAATGAGTGGGAAAAATAACTTCTGTTTAGGTTCGTTAATGCTTACAACAATAAAAACATGAATTACAGGCAGACCAAAAGAAGCAATTGATTGTTTTAATATTTAACCATTCTCAAAATACTGTGATGTTTCTTGGTGATGCTGACGATTTTTATTTTTTTATTTTTTTTACTTGTAATTTTTTTTCGAGTGGCCTCAATATTCTTTTGCTGTTTTCAGTAGTGAATTTATGAATAAACATATTTAGAGTTTTTGGATTAATTTAGGACGCAAATGCCAAGAGGGCAGTGAATTATGCTGAATTCAAATTGGTGTTTTTCAGTGATACATAACATTATTGTTGATGAAGAATTAAGAATATAAAAAGCAATACAAAGTTGTTTGCCATCATTGAGTTTGGTTTGTGAATGACTGTGACGCTATTTACATAAACACAGCACAAATCCAGCCACTTATCTGGATGGCGGCCCAGATCAAATCTTGTGATTTATTGTCAACTTACAGTGCATCCTCAGTGATCCCTGCTCCCCCTCCCTGTCGCCAGCAGAGGCGCCGCCGACGACTCCGCCGTCGTCTGTGGCCTCGGATTCTGGTTCCACCTGGGCCCAGAATTTCCTGCCGCTGTCGCCGCTGCCGACGCCGCTCCCGGGACTGTGGGGCTGCGCGGAGAGGGCGGGGCTGCTGGGATCTTCCGTGCCCTCGCTGGGAGTCCTACTCGTCTTGTCCAGGCTCTCCTGGTAGTCCTGAGGCTCCCGACTCCAGAGGCCCACCTCATCCTCTCCCTCGGACCCCAGTGAACCCACTTGCTCTGCATCCACTGTGAGAAAAAAATCACGAGTCATACAGACGCTCGACATATACAAAAAGGCACTCAATAGTTTAGATAATAGAAAATATACATTTACAATTCATGCATTATTCAACGGTAAAATTATGTTTATAGGTGTCATGTTTTTTCATGAAATAAAAAAAAAACAAGCACAACAAAAAAGTGTGTGGGTAGCACTTAACACCTTGAGCTATCGATCTCAACAGCATGATGCGGCAAACAAAACGATAGAGAACTGAAACCAAGCTGGGGAAAAACACGTACGCACACATGCATACACACACCAAACATGAGCAAATTATGAAGTATACAAGATTTCTCAACCTAACAAAAAACACTAAACTGTGTTTTCAGTTGTGCATTTTTATGTTGTTGGGTTGTGCTCTTTTTTTGTGGTTTCAAATGTGCGCCATGAAACCAAAACCCATACATATATATTTTTTTTTTTGGGCGTAAACACACAAAGGAGCCTCAACTGTAAAAACATGCAAACTCACACACTCTTAAAAGCCATCCGTGTAAAACAACCCCTATGAAAAGTAATATTTTGCGGATATTTATGTGGAGCCAATTAATTTAACTGCACAAAACTGAGCCCAACTGTCTCCATCGAAAGACAATGCGTGAGACCAAAAATGCACCTCAGTTGATGAACACAATAAATCATTCCCAAGCAGTGGTATGAAATGTCCCCATAAGAACGCCAGATCAATAGCTGTGTGAAGAAAAACTATCATTTAAACTTGAATCGCATACTTGTATGACCAGAGTGCTGCAGACAGGAAGAAACGCAGTACATTTTCCCATGATGAAGACAATAAATGACAATCACAAACACATGCACGGGATTTCAACAGTTGGCTCTCGTTTCTGCGGCCTCCGTGTCCCTGATTTGATTGGCAATATGCAATCGCGAGCGAGTAATCGCAGCTTAATCCAAGCGCAATACATCCGAGACAACACTAAGCTACTGTCAGAGTGGGACGGGACGGGGGGGTGTCAACTGTCGTTACAACATTTCTCGTGTTACTTTAAAATAAACATTCCTCCTTGAACTGGAAAGGCACTTATTTTCTAGATCTTCCTAGCAACAAGTGACAAGGATGAATAATTATATTTTGTTCACTCGCTTAGCTATGTTAATGTCTTTGTTAGATATTTAATAGCCACTCAGGAGAGGAAAAGTCATAAAATGCATCATTGACTGAGTGTAACTTTAAGAAAACATTTTTGTCTCAGGCAAGCTATATCACTACGACATAGTTCTTTGAAACTAATTACATTCGGCAGCGAATAGCTGATGATAGAGTCCACGGAAGAAAAATATGAAATAATTGTTTTGATTAAAAAAGGCCAAAAAAAAAATAGAGCAGGTTGACCTGAACCCTGGTTCCAAAAAAGGAAGTGAGGGAAGACATAAAGGTGGCACACCTGACACAAACTAGTTTGATAGAAGTGAGAGCAACCTGTTCTAACAAAGTACAACAAAATGCAACGAGTCCAGACACTGCAAGAAAGATCATAATTCTGGATGTTCTTGGATCTGGAGCATGTTTTTGGAGGAACTTATTGACTTTTCCCTCTGGACCTGCATGTTTCCACCAGAAAGCAAAGTGCTACCCAAGTGGTTCCTCTTCTCTGACACATGCAGGTATGCTACACTAACACCTAGGCCTGGACACACACTGGTTAATGCTTAAACATGAATGCATAGAAAAATATATATTGTGCCAGTATGTATTGTAAAAAAAATAATGACAATCGTGATTCATGTGCTACATTTACATGGATCAGTTTATACAGCAAACTTGCATTTGTTGTTACTCTTCTTCTTATTATTAAGGAACACGGCATTTATATAACCGAGCAAACGTATTTTATACGGTACTTACTTTCAACAACTTATAAGACATATTTTCCGATGCAGTTTATATTTAGTAATACAAAGTAGTATTTATCAGTAACATGACTAACTATAGAGAAGTTACACAAGCTCATTCTCTTTTTAACCACATCAACATGATACACTGCATACCAGATTTACTTAAAGTCACACATCCATTTCACATTTACTATATTTACAGTCGCGCACAACTGCACGCTTCTTACTAAAGGAATTGTTTTTCATTCATCAACCAAGCAGACGTCAAAATATGAAAGTGGTCCAAATGAATTCTCATTTAACCCATTTAACCTCTGTTAGGGCCTGCGCAACCCGTCCGTTCCTGCTTTGGTGGGTTCGAATTAACTTACTCTAACAAGGCGGGAAATGAATCTGAATGCATGCTAAGAATAATGTAGCCGAGGTGCAACTGTAAGATTTTTTCCTGGGACAATAGGGTAAGCCACTAGGCCGTCAGAAGAGAACATGTCTGTTCCGGATTAGTGTAAAATTGGCTCTAATTTCCCCCCGCTATGACAGTGAATGACACCGGCCCATTTGAAGCAGCACCGCGCCGGCATGGCTTTCATTATCTGCCTTGTTGATTTATTTATTTGGATGGCGCGAGCATCCTTCAAATAGCTGCTTCTTTGTTTGTACTTTGAACAGCGCAGGAGGTTTGAGTTTGTGTGCGAAGGTACAAAGGAGTTGGAGCTGATCAATTCATGCAGTGTAAGAGTGGCTGCGCAAAAAGAGGGTAAACACAAAACAACACGCTATTTAACATGCAACCAAGTGTGCAGGGGAAGACCGTGACTCATAGCGAGAGCGCGCTTGAAGAATGCTGCCGTTTCGTGCTTGATCATATCATGTCGAAACACCTCAAAGAGAATGCTTCTTTAACTTTAATGCAGACCTTTCCTCTCAGAGAACGAAAAAAAAAAATGCAGGATTGCATGTGATCCGACTTTTTGCGTTCTGCATAGTAAAATAAATCAAGTGTGTAAATTTGCATTCACCATGGAGGAATGGCTTTTTTCTTTTTAGATTTAAAACCACAGCAAAGCAACTTAATTCGAGGTCAAGGGAAATTATTTTGATTTTGCGCTGACTATGGACAGAGTCAAATAAACCGATTCGCCACGCAGAAATTGTTTATGAGCCGGAAGGCATGGACTGCCCGTCACTACGGGGCATGCTGCCGTTTATTTTACAATCCGCACATGTGATCTTGTATTGTAATCATGTGGTGTGGAATAAGGACCCAGAAATGACCTTGTTTGTTCTTTTTTGGGGGCATTGAGAGGCAACAATTAGGGCCAAATTTGTCGTAGACACCTTTAAACATCTACTTCCTACTGTAAGTTGCCAGCCTCTTAGTATGGGGTTGAAAAAAAAAAAAAAAAAAAGGCTTTACGGTGAAATACAAACTTTCCTGAATCTTGACATGAAGTTGATTATGCTTGTGAGTTCTTGTTTAAAAAATAAAATAATAAATATTCTCGAGACATTCATCAACAACAAGCTAATTGGCTGGTACCAGAGCCCAAACTCTATCTAGTCGGAACTTTTCTGCCTTGCACACCAGCTCGGGCTTCTTCCTCGCCATCGCTACATAGCCAGGGATCGGACCGCCAAGGTCATTGGCCTTTGGTTGCCGTCCAGCTCACATAGCACCCGACCAACCCCTTTGGCCCCTCCCACAAGCAATGAGCCCATTGTAGGGGGGGGGGGGCACATTGTCCTTTGGGTGACCCATGGGTGCAGACCCAGCCGGCCAGCAGGCGTTCGCCAACAAGCCCCGCCTCCAGGCCTGGCTCCAGAGGGGGCCCCGGTGACCCGCATCCGGGTAAAGGGAAACCAAGAGCCTTTTAGCATACTCAGAAACAAAATCTTTAAAATTACCGGAATTTTCGACAACGTTGACGTTCTACAAAAAGCACGTATCTTTACATATTTTTAACAGTTTCTTTACAAATTACAAAAGCAAAATCTTTAACAGCCAATTAGTGTACTCCAAGCAAATGTAATATCTGAATTTTTATGTTTCTATAAAGTGCTGTTGTTAAATAAAAAGCATGTATCTACCACAAGCTTATTCTTGAACAGAATTTTTACAAAAAATAGGTATCTCTAAAAATGCAGAATGTTCGTCACGGGTCGTGACAATGTTCTTAAAAAATAATGCCCATGAACCATTAAATGTACACAATATTTTTTTGGTAGTTAAAACTACATGTCTCCAAATCTTGAGTGTTTTGTCCTTAAATTAAAACACAATAATAATTGTTGTCAAGTTAAACAATTTTCAAATTATTTCCAAATGTCTCTAGCCCAAAAATATTTTTGAACAGAGCACTGTTGCATGCATCTCCAAATGGGTTTACATTTTGAGTGAAAAAAACAACAACATAAAAAGAGATTCATGCTGAAGACCATTTAGTAAATTACTGAGCTAATGAATTTTCAGAAACTATCACATTCAATTCTAATTTAAAAATTGGGTATTTCCCTTTAAAATGTCAAGAAAGCGTTTTACATACATCAAGCAAATTCTTGAAACACGGCTCCATTTGAACATAATGTCCAGAACATGCATCTCCAAGTTTTTAATTTTTAGTCAAAACCCCCCCAAAAAAACGTACTTTTTTTTACATGAACAAAATGGAAACTTTTTTTAACATGAAGAAAAGCAAGAAAGTTATTTGCGAGCATATTTTTTTTCAATAATAAAATACATATTGCCTTTCAAATGATGCCACCGACCCGCCCTCTCCTATCATCTCTCGAGCAAAAAGCGAGACAACATGATGCGTGGAGTGCAGCTTTTCCCCGTGACATGCTATAATTCACACTAAAGCCTGTTTGTAGTTAATCCAGCTTTAATGCAAGGCAAAAGCGCAACGGCCTCGTAGCTGTCATAAGAAAGTCAACTCTCGCTGTTTTGGACTCGATAATTCACCACATGAGGGTCACGGACGCCCACACGCTCAACAAAACCGAAGACGAGCGAGTCCTCGCCTTGCGTGGCTTCTCGGGAGAACACCTCGCACACCTTAAATGACTCTGTAGTCGGGTGAACTCGTGGAAAATGAATGATTTGAATCTTTTTATGTATATTTCGGTACACGACATTGACAAATACTCACTGTGGCCGCCCGTTGAGTCATACATGCCGACTGACATTGGTGCGATGACTCAAGCGAGGACCACAACCAAGAACAAACACCTCCCACCTGATCTCCATCTTAGCACAGACGCTTGCTTTCAATTTTTTTTTTTTATGAAATAGCACTAAGAGTGACAAAATAGCAGGATAAATAGCCCTCTGGATTTATTCACACGGCTTTGTCATTGCTCTATAAAAAACACACACACTATGATCATGAAGTGTATCATTTGCTCCTCTTTGGCGGTTACCCCACGGTGGAATGCGACACTTCATTTGAATTCAACGCGGCCATGTTTTATATATGACAGCAGATTGAAGAGGAACCCAACCCAAAAATGTTACTTTAACCTGTGGAAATGTGATGTTTTCAAGATCTTCTCTGGTTGTCTTTTTTTTTTTTTTTTAATTGCATCTCTGTGGTGAGAGAAGAGGAAGCAGAAACATTCTTGTCTAATGATATGTCATAATAGCCACAAACACGTCGACGTGAGGGTCCAAGTCAGGCCAACCGGGGACTATTAACAAGGTAGCGATGGCCACCCAAAAAAAAAAAAAAAAAAAAAAGCAACTTTGGGGTTGCTACATTTCCCTTTACATCACCTCCATTAATAACAAGGGGTGAGGAAATGGAAATTAATGTGAGCAAGAAAGAAAATATGACAGAGATAAGAGAGTGACACATCAATTGCGTGTCAGAGGTGAGAGAAAAAAAAACAGAAGTGATGATCGCAAGAAAACGGCCTCTAACATTCTCACAAAGCGAGAAAGCTTAAAAAACAAAAACAACTGTGTACTTCAGATGTCTCGCTCATTAGGCCATACTGCACCGCCGCGGAGAACATGTGCGCTTTCAAGGCAAAAAAATAATTAAAAAAAAACCCAATGTGGATTCTCTTTCTACTCGGCATTCAAAAGAAGAACAAACGTGAAGCGCATACTGTAGGTTCAATGGAAGCTAGCTTTTATGGGGCTCTAATGAATAGATGGTATAAAACCAACAGTGAACAGATATGAGATAATAGATAGGTCACGTGTGATTGGTTGCCGGGCAACCTTCCGGTTCCTTATGATGTATGTCAGAATATCAGCAAAGAGTGATGGCCAACCAGTTAATTGGAGACATGGGACGCTCCCACAGTGCAAATAAATGGTTAAGTCGTGTCTATTCCGAATATCTTGCGTTAGATAACAGTTCACTATAAAATACAAGAGATCCATTTTTTTTTTTTTTTTGCTTTCCAGGGATTCATTTTCTTTGAGTCACGATGGAACCACCGTGGCCGACAGTAAAAAAAAAACAATTAGCTGTTCATTAAAGTCAGTGTGGGTGACAAGAAAAGAAACAATCAGTTTTTGTCTTTGCAGCACAAGTGTCAAGGTGTGAGTGAAGAGGTGTGCAAACGACCTTTGTGGTCGTCGCTCTTCTTCCTTTCGAGGCTTCCTGTGCGCCGACCTCCTGTGTGGGTTTCGCAAACCCCGAGTCCTACCTGTGACACTTGAAATAACAGCCCACCTTGTTCACTCACACACCTGGTCCACCCTAACAACTCAACCCCAACTACCCAGAATTTAAACTGTTACCAGGGTCTTCCCTATTTACTTTGTTTTTTTTTCCGACACAACCCTTTGAAAGCAAGAAGGCAAATTTTGCCTCATCCGAAGTTTTACATTTTGCAAACCAGAATCCAAACAATAGAAACAACATGACGCACGACCGCAACTGATAAATGAGCCGCCCCACATCGTTGTGTCCCGTGCGTATCATTCAAATCAGGCGCCGGCTGTCAAATGCAACTGAAGTCATTAGTGGCCTGGTCAGAATAAAATGTGTTGAATACCAAAATATAATAATTTAAAAAAATGGACCACAACTGAGGAATGAAGTGTTGTGTGCCATGTGAATAGAACCTGACCAACCGCTGCAGCTAAGGTGGTCAGGAAAAGTTGGCTCGGTCAAACTAATGCATTCTGCGCGCTGGAATACAAACAATATCAACATTACAGAAGACCGCGACCGACGAATGCGACGCCCCGCAGTGTTGTACGCCATATGAATAGAACCTGGTTACCGCTGTCTGCGCGCCGATCTAAAAGCGGGACTTGACATCGGCGGCAAAAAGGCTTGGCTTGGCCTAAGGCGTGTAGCGTTTGGACTTGGCCTGCCGCCCTCCCTTGTGGCCCGAGCTGGTTTTCCGTGTAGCGAGGGACCGGCGCAGGAATGCTCCAGCAAGTCACAGAGGGACCCACGCGCTTACCACACTATGAATCAAAAGCAAAGCTCCACTTCATTAGGCTCCTGTCATTGCAAAAGCTCTCTCACAGCACTCTATAAATACCCCACGTCCAAATTTGTTTTCCCTCTCGTTTTTTTTTTTCCTTTTTTCCTCTTTACACATGAAAATGCTCAGGGACTGCTCCAGCTTTCTGATGTGGCTCTTTATTTTGTTCGCCCGCAAAAGCGAAGGGGGGAAAAAAAAACTCCACACACAATAGTGGTTCCCTTTGAATATTAAAACATTCTCTGACAAGCGCAAAAGGTTCTGAAGTTGTTTTAATAGGGGATGCATGGTAAATCAAAAAAAAAAAAAGTCTCTGAGCTTAAATGAACAACTATGCACTGTGGGATTTGGTTAGTTCAAGCACTAAGAATGCATCCCACTGGCTTTTGTTCCTCTTCAACATTTGTAAATAAGATCTGTAGAGCAATGCAAGACTTTTAAAAGGGACAATTTAGTGCTCATTAAGTGTAACATGGGTGGGTATTTACAACACGTGTGCGCAGGGAAACATACAAACGGCGACAGATAATCATTCAAACGAACAAGGGGACTTTTAGATCAGTCCTCATGTGACTTGGTTTTTGGAACATTAAAGGTCGTAAGGGGGGGCAACTCTTGTGAGAGGCTTCAAATACAGATTGAGTGCCATCATCTGGCTCATGTTGGACACTGCAGCCAGCCAGTTACAACTTTGTTGGGTTACCTCTGTGACCTCACTCTAAAAAAGCATTGCAAAAGCTAACATGTTAGGAAATTTGAAATTGGAATAATACTGGAAAAGTGATTTCACTTGAAGGCAAGTGTTTGTTCATTTTAACACAGGCTTAATTAAGACAATTTGTTTCGTATTATGCCGTTGTTTCTTTTATTATGGCTTTGCCCTCATAAAATACTTTATTGTAATATTACTGCTTCAATGGCACGAAATGACTACTTTTATGAGATTTCTTCGATAAAAGGTTGATTTAAAATTCAAAATTGAAGAAAAGTTACTAAAAATACAAAATCGCTTTTATTTAATTGCATACAATTTTCATTTTTTTTAAATATTCTAGCTGAGTATATTATGACTTTTTCCTAGTACATTTCAACTATTTTAATATTTTAACTTTGACGCATATTACTCAAATTTTCCTCATAATTATGACTTTTGTAAAGTATCAATTATTCTTGGAAAATGATATTCTAATGTTTTTCATTTATTTTTATGGCTTTATTCGTGCAAAATCAGAAATTTTCCTCTGTTTATTTTTTCAAGCGTTGTTTTCCTCATGACATTTTATTCTCGTAATATTTTGACTATTCTCACAACTGTAATTTCCTCTTTAATTTTCTGACTTTATTTTTGTATGGTTGACTCTTTGCTCACTCTTAATATTAAGAGTTAAAAAAATTACTACTTTTTTACTTTAAATTTTGACTTTACTCATAATTTTTTGCCCCCCTTGTATTTCTATAGTTCTGGCTTTGTTCTCAGTGCCACTTATTTCCCCCCAAAGTCTTTTATAGTCCGCAGTCCTTTAATTTCAGCAATTTATTTAATGGCCTGTGTATGAGGGAATAACAAGTATGAATCCATACACACTTTAGTTTTTATGGTCATGCAAACCAGATTTAAAAATCATATTGCATATTGACTTTAGTCACAATGATCACTTTTGACTGAAGGCAATTGAAAATGTATGTGTTGTGCTTGCCCAGGCCACGCCATTGTCTCTAAATAGAACCAAATTAAAGTCGCAGAGAAAAATGCACAGGCAGCAGAACTTCTCAAGACGGCGCGTGCTTGTCATTACTGGGCTGCTCGAACAAAATGATGGAGGGAGCGCGAGAACGGACAACAGCTCCGTCGAAGAACGAGGAAAGGGGTTTTAAACTTGGAAGGTTTAAGAGGATCTTTGATGTGTATCAGAAGAGGAAAGCAGCCTCGCGACTGGGACGACAGTAATTTTAAGTCGAAGCAGAAGGCTGGCCCGACTTGCTGCCTTGCTGGCTGGCTGGCTGGCTGGCTGCCTGTGGGCTTTGATGGCGCTGTTTGAAGTGGTTTTCGGAAGGGGAGGGGAGAGAAGGGGGGGGCAGCGTGCGATGTCAATGCGACGGTGGAGGGGAGGTCAGGGGGGCCGAGGTGATGGCGACGGGACAGGGACCGAGGATACTCGAGCCGGCTCTATGAACGCGTGGGCGAATGTGTCGATAATGAGGAGAAAAGTCAGATTAAAATGGAAATATAATGACAGCAATCGGAGCCAGGAGAGCCGGTACAGATGGCAAGAATCGAGACAAATTTAAACGGATGACAAAAGAAGGCGAGGAGAGGGAGGGAAAAAAAAGAAGATGAAAAGCAGAAATGCCGTAAAAGAAGAAAAGTGCACGGACGGATGGAGGGAGGGGAGGAGGAGGGGGGGGGGGGCAAAGAAATGAAAGTGGCACCGAAGCGTCCATGTCTCAGTATGGAGCCTGGACACATTTGCACCTCAACTACTCACTGCTGCATAGCATTTAAAGATGACGTTCCTCCGTCTGATATGCTGCCCGGTGGTCTTATGACGTCCCCCACTCCCCCCCCCCCCCCCCCCCCCCTCCTTTACCGCCACTCTATTCTCCATCCCTCCAGCAACATTGGACACACACACCACAGAATCACAACTATGCACTTTCCACCGCCGAGGTACCAAAGTCAGCCGCAAAATGGAAAAAATGGATTTGGTACAAACCTCAGAACTGTTATTGGGCCTCTTCATCCTTTCATTTTCATGTATCAGTGCTTCGTTTTTAAATTAAATGCCTCCCCTTACTTAGCTATAGCTATACAATTTCCAAAGCAAACCTGCCAATATTTGTCGGTTAAAAAAAGAAAAAGATAAGAATGTGCATCAGCATTCCACAAAACACCATGTACCATGCGATTGACTCCGCCTCCTCTGCCAAAAGTCAGCTGGAATAGGCCAGTAACCCTAATGAAGCCGAAAGGGATCAGATGTAGGAACAATTTCCTGAAAAGGCCACCAAAACATTGTGCATGTTCTCCTTTCATTTTGTGAAGAAGAAAAACAAAAAAAAAGAAATGTTATAAGAATGAACATCAGCTATCATTTTATATGTACGGAGGACACGACAAAAGTGGGTCACAACTTTGTAACCATAGGAAAATATGGGTCACGCTTGCACAAAAATTAGCTGGGATAGGCTGATCGGCTAACCCGAAGACTGAAAGGACGACAGATAGTCTTCAAAACCAATGGATGAACTACGGACCAAATTCGTGTTAAGTAGATGCCGACTAACAAATCAACCCCTCCCTCTAATCGCTGCACTCACTGGAAAAAAAAACTTAAACTGTAATAACAGTAATTTAGTTAATAGATGTCTCATTTACTGCTGAACATCCCCCAGATGAATAAAAAAAAAAATGGTACCTTCAAAGTGTTCAAATCAAGACGGTGTGCTTAATGTGTTCCAGTGCGGTGGAAAACGGATGAGTGAAAATGCCACTTTGCAGATTTTATCCACTTTTATATCGCAATGATTTTGCTTTGATCAATTTGGTGATTATTTTAGCATGTCAGCCTCACAGTGCAGAGGTTGTGGCATTGATTCCAGCTCTGACCCTTGCGACAATACACGATTTCAAAAAATGGATGGATGGAAACTATTCCACACAGAATGTTACGTGCATGCGTCGTGCAACTGGCACTATTTAAACAACTGCACGTCTTTGTAAAGTAAACATGGTTCGCTAATTCCATCAGGCCAACCACCGCTAGTTAAATTGTAATCCTCCACCGGTGATCAAGGAAAGACAGCAACAATAACAGGATAAACACAAGAAGTCTGCAATCTCATTCATTGACTCCAACATACACGCAATCAGCCACAGTCACAGATACAAGGGGACAAAAATAATACATGCACCTCACATGCTTATTGTTATGCCGAAATCTTTAAAATAGAAAATGCCTGCACTGCTGGCGAAGAATTTTTCTATTTTTTTTCCAAAAAGAAACACACTCCGATGTGTCGTGTGTTACAGGTGGAAGAAAACCCTGCATGCATGTTTTTATCCCGGTTGGAATGTGTTCACTCCCTTGCAGGTGTATGCGCATGTGTGTGTGTGTGTGTGTGTGTGAGTGAGTGTGTGGGATGGCAGGTCAAGTAGAGGTGGTACCTGGTGATTACAGGTACAGAGATGGCAAAAAGAGGGAGGCTTTAATTTCTCACCCATGAGGGAGTTTGTCCAAGTTATTGGAAATATGCACTGTGTAGTGTGTTTTGCAGATAATCTTGATGTTTCCCGCTTTGAGCAATTTTTGAAAAGAGATTATTTTGTTACACAGTATCTTTCCATAGGACAGCAGTGATGACATGATACTTTGTTGCACTGAAGTCTGTATACATCTTGTGCAGTGATGCACAAACATTTGAACTATGGTACATATATTATTTTTCAGTTGGGGGAAATCTACCATAACTGTGAGACATGATACTTTATGAATGATCATTTGGGGGGGGTCATGAACCATGTTGGTATTTTGCCATCGTTTCAAAGCAGATGCGGTTCTGGGCTATGTCATTTTTATAGTATTCATTGAAAATGACAATAAAGAACAATTAACTAAAAAAAAAAAAAAAAGTGTATTATTGTAGCGCTTTATTGTTGCACAAAATTTACTAAATATTTGAGAAACAAGGCAGAATAAGATAACGTCATTGTAAGAGAAAACAAAGAAAACATAAACATTTTTCTGAAACTGATAGTTTTGAGTTTGTTTTTACCATCTGAAATATTTCTTATTGGATATAAAAAAAAATTCTAAAGCATTGTTGTGGTTAAATTACAACAAAACTGACATATTTGGGAGCTTTGTTTATTTCTAAATAAATACCTTCTCTGCTTTGAAATTATGCCAAATTATTTGAAAAAAGAACTGGCGTGGAGTATTGGAATGTGGGAGTGACATGTAATTAGTCCAACTTCAACAATACAAAACAACTTCTGCACTATTCAATTTCCTAGTAAATGAACACATGCGCCGAACGTCTTGATGTGATATTTAAAAAAAAAAAAGACAAAAAACGTAAGTCTTATTTTCTCGTGTAGTCGCGTCCTACTCATTCAGAGCTAGGTCGGCCTCACTCCCGCCAATCTGACTAACAGAATGTGATCTGAAGCAGCGTTTTCAAAACTTAATTTGAGGCGTGATAAAACAGCACATATCTATAAATTGTGTGGCAATCGACCTAAGTGGAGGCTTTGGGAGCTCTTTCTTCTGTGAAACATGTGCAGCATATCAAACACGCAATCTCCAGGATGTCTGCACAAAAACAAGGGTGGGAGGAGAGAGGGCAGGGGGGGGGGGGGCTCTCTCAAAATAGAACTTAAGGGCGAGGAGCTTGCCAGCACAATGACAAAGAAAGTGCTAATAATTCTAGAAAAGGACAATGATGAGAATTAAAACCAAGCCAGCTTTGATGTGAAAATAGAAATACGAAACATGGCTAGGCCTAGGCGCAAAAAAAGTTATGTTAGCTTCATGTGTTCACCAGTGCGTGCTTTTTTTTGTTTGAACACGGAGATGAATTTCAGTAACCGGTTATCGCAGATTGAAAATTCCACACTGATATTTGGATGTAACGTATGACTATGACTTCCAAAAATGTCATGAGAGGGCAATTATGGGGAAAACTGCTTTCACATGCACTAATCCCGCGCTGGCACCGTAAATCTTTCCGAATAACTTCTCCTTGGATCGGACGGACAGTGTGGCAGCCGTGCGGCAGGAATGCACAGGAAGACATGGGACTGATGAGACGTAATTGAATAAACATGTGAAAAATAGCAGAGGGACTCAATCAAGGGATTCCCCGTCCGTGCGGCGGCACAGTTCTGGGATCAAAGGCTATAGCGGGGCAGAAGGGCGTGACACTTGAGACGGTGCTAAACGACAAATGAGGACGCACAAAGATTAGCGCTCAGTTAGACTCGCAGAAATCTGATTTGAAACGCTCAAAACCAATCTAGCCGGATTCGCTAGATGGGACGTGCTAGCGGCGGCATCAGCTGTGTTGCTAGCGTGACAGTAGTGCCGAGTGATACAGCAGAGGCCGCCAATGAATTTGACAAAGAAGAACATGACGCACACTGGTGAATTTCCAGTGTTTTGTTTTTTTACTTGGCATGTTAGCTAAAAGAATAATATGGGCTTTGTTTAGCTGCCAACAGGCTAATGGCAATCCCGGGCTTGTCGACGACTTTGTTAGCTGAGAATTTGTCAGCTACGACAACGGCTAATTCAGCCGTTTTAGCAAAAAATCGCAAAAATAAGCATAAAAAAGTACAGAAAATTCCTCTCTTTAATCTAATCTATGTCTAATCTAATCTATGTCTAATCTACCGTGTCTAAAAAAGATTAAATTGACATTCGATCCTGCTAAAGTATACGTACATAAAGTACATCAATGATTGTGCCTCTCCTATCACACATGCAAAGGCATTACTGTATGTAAGTATCCTAAAAAAGCCATAAAAGACAATTTAAGAAATGCAATATGGCGGCAGCCCAAATGTCGTTCATGCGGACAAACACTGTATGTAATGCTTCCCTGGCTCATTGAGTGCCGTCTGTATTATCAAAACTGCAAATGTCTAAACCATCGTAAATCGAGGACGCGCCGTGTCTTGTGTACATGTAATCAAATGATACTCATGTGACCACATGGGCAGAAAAAAAATGTAATCAAAAAGTAATTTGTCTTGATCAGATAATATTGCTTTGTCTTTAGACCACTTCCCAAGGCTATTCCCGTTCTCAGGGCTCTATGTCACTGTCAGCTATAATCAGAAGTAGGATCGAGTCATCGGATAACATTGATTTTTGTATTAATAAAACAACAATACCTACAACCAACACAATACGTGCATGTGAGGAGCAGGATTTTTTGGATTCCGAGTGGAGTCGCCATCTTTACATTCAAACTGATGATGTAGGCTGTATTAAACATTCAGCATATCAGCAGCCTCCATGAGTACCCGAGATCTTAAAATCCGACTGGTGTCAGCCCGATACCGGTATTCGCCCAACCCCGAGATGAAAACCAACTAATTGAAAAGTCTGCGACTGCACTTTGCAGCACTTTGCCAATGGAAACGCAAATAGTTGTAGAAACCGTACTGCCTGGTGGGAACTGGGCTCCTTCGTGGCATCTTCTCACGCCCAGTAAATGCTTTTGCCGTCTCCGACTCTGTCAACCGCATCAGCTCCCCACCTCTGTCATCATCCTCGTCTTTCGTTCCCCCCTCGGTGCCCCCACCCGCCGCTTCTGACGCCCCTCCAAAAAACGTCTCCGGCTAATAAACCGTGGTGCCAGAGCTCTTCACTGGCGTCTCGCTCATCCCCAAACGCTGATGCAAACGACCCGGCCCGCTGCCGTTGTTACAGTACGAGCATGTACATCTTCTCTTGTTCCAAACTTTCCCCCTCTCTTTTTTTTCCCCCCCTTTCTTTTTTTTGCGGCCAGGGTCCTTTGTGTGTACAGTGCGCTATGCTCACTGTGGCAGCAATGTGCCAGAAAAAGCCACACAAACACACACACACACACACACACACATGTACACCGTCGCAAGACACACAGCTGGGCCCCAGCTGCACACAAAGACTGGGGTTTGGAAATCAATGAAGGAGAAAGAAGAAAAGGGGAAAGGAGTTTAAATAAATTGGCACTTGAAAAAAGAAGAAAAAGAGAGAGCGAGGCGGCTGAGGAGAGGATAGAGAAAACCCTTCTTTGAAAAAACAAAACAAAAAAAACCCAGCTCGACAACATGCCGAGGCTTTTTCGACAGACAACATAAAGGAGCTAAATGTGTAACGCAAGCCTCATCTGTTTCTTTGATGAGTAGACAGCGGAAAAGATGCGCGCACTCTTTGGCGGCCGATGGCGAGCCAATGCGGAGCGTGAGGTGTGTTGCTTCTAAATCGTACAGAAAACTTTGAAGCAACAGGAGAGGAGAGTGGAGACCATGTGGCAAAGCTGAGCACAAAACATCCCATTTTCGCATAAGCAGAAATTGGCTCATTGAAAAAAAAGTCTTTCAACAATATAGTTTTGTATTTTCAAGACCAAAGTCGTGAGATTAAAGTGGTTAAAAAAAAAAAAGGTATTTTTGAAGAAAAAAATAATCAATCTCATTGGAATGAAGTTATTTTTTGGGGGGGGGGGGGGGAATTGAATGAGATTTTTTTGGAAAAAAAATGGAATTTCGAGAGTAACGTGATGTAACATGAAGACTTTTATATTAGATATTAGCATTTGTATTGTCAATGTCATGTTTGATGGTTATATTGACATCTGGCTGCGGTATCTCCGTGGCCAATGGATATTATCGTGACTCATGTACAAAATTTGTGATGGTTTGGATACAAAATTGTTGAAAAGTCATCATTTCAGACCACAATGCCGGCGCCAAAACACAAAAAGAGTGCTAATTTCCCCAGGTTGCTTGATATTGCTCAGCATTGACAGTTTTACCGGAGGGCGGACACAGACGCGCAATCGATAGGCGCCTCGGAAAAAGTCGAAACCTTGCCTCGCGTGGGTTTTTCTCTCGTCTTCTGGTTTGGAAAGGCTCCTGCGGATGGCCGAGTTGCCAGATTCGCTTGGTTTTTATCAAGGATCCTTAACGCTCACCCTGCAGCCAAGTGCATTCCAAACGCTACACGCATTTGCACGCTGGCGTCACAGTAACGTCGCCTACAATTGACAGCACGGGTGATTACTGACTGTGGGGAATACATATAAAACAAAGACCTGATGATACTTTGAAGATGTCCCATTAAGTGTAACAGCCCAGAGTTGTCAGTCGTGTGATAAGTCTGTCCATTTTTCTTTTTTCTTTTTTGGGGCCGATGACAGCTTCGACGAATCTGTGGTGCCGTTGATCTGCGAAATTGAGTGCGGCCGGTCGACAAACTGTTACGCGAGGGTCAAAGGTGGCTTGGCTGTCTAAGTGTGTCTGTGCCTGCGTGGTTGTGTGTCAATGCTCACACTCAGGCGACACCCTCAATAAAATGAGGAGACGCTTAAATCAACTACAGTGTAGAAGTAGACAGCCGGCGGTTACGTGTCGAATCGGGAACAAACAAGCACGCACTTAATTCTTTTCATTCTCGTTCAGTCCGAATTAAAGCATGTCTTTGACGAAAAAATTTACATTCAAATTCTTCACGCTTTTTAGTTGCTTTGGGGGCATTGAAGGAAGTCATGTAATGTCTAACCAGAACTTCTGACTGGAGGCCCATTTGTGTTGTTGTATAAAGTCCTCCAGGGCTGTACACTATGTTCATTTATGGTCACTGATGAAAGACACTGGAACTAAATCTCCATCAGCTGGTTGACAGCGTAAATATAGAAGCACATTAACAGCAAGCCACATTATAAAACGGGACCCTCTTTATCGCTTATGATTTGAAACGCTATTCATATTTTTTTTTTCCGCTGCGCGTGACCTTCATAATGGATTTAACCATCAAGAAAATGATGTGCAAACAGCATCCACATGACTCCTATAATATAAATCGAGTGTGTGTTCGTTCGTGAGCGTGTGTTTGTGTGCGTGTGTCTGTGGGCGTGCGTGTATATGTGCGCGTTCGTGTGTGCGGCCCCTTTTTTTTGTCATACTTAATCAGAAGCTAATCTTCATCTCATTTTTATATTTTCAAAATATTTAAAAGTGAACATGCAAGTGTTCTGTTCAAACCCATGCGCAGCGCTCTGCCTACTGTGAGTGCTTTAATGTTTAAAAACTCGTAAAAAAACAACAATAAACGATTTAAAAAAAAAAAAAAATTCAAACTTGTGCAATTTTGACCAAATAGTCCTTTGCAGTGATGTATAACTAGATATTTGACTGCAGGCGTTTAGTAAAACACCCATGGTGTGACACCTGACGTCATTTATTAGACAAACATTTATATTTACTATTAGGCCAACACTCTTGTGCAAGGTGTACACGCAGCCAGCATCAACTTTGCAAACTTTTTTTTAAAACAATAAACGTGCAGGAACCCAAAAGAAGAAGATTGAAAGCCGCTCCGTTGATTTTTGCGCGCATATCTACGCGTGAGGGCTCTCCTGCATTCCCATTCATCTCCACCCATCAACTTTGCCCTGAGCACAGCCGCTTACCTCGACTTCTCCTCGGATTGGCTTGTTTCCTCCTCTTGCCCCGACTTTCCTCCGTCATGGTCGTGGCCCGAGTGCGAGGGGTGGGAGACTCGGGGCGGGGGGGAGTCCCGTGGAAAGCGGCGGCGCGAGTGCGGCAGCGGTGCTCTCCGTCCGGCGTGGCAGCCTCGGGATACAAGAGTAGATGGAGAGCAAGAAAGAAAGAAAGAGAGAGAGAGAGAGAGAGAGAGAGAGGGAGACTGGGAGCGAGTCATCTCATTCACGCCCAGCCGGACACCCACAGCTCGTGATGGGACTCCACGCGGGTGGGGTGGTGGTTGGGGTAGTCAGTTGTGACGTCACCAGCACAGGTTGGCAGAAGGGTGGGAAACACGGGGTTGCCAATAACTTGTTTATAATAGGAATGCGATACAGTACTCATGTGATATTCAATACAAGGAAAGGAAATCTATTAATTGAGTACATTCCACTCGAAACTGACTTTTTATTGGCAGATCAGCCAATCATAGCCCTGAACACGATCGTGGCTGAGATCTACGTTTGAATTTTATGACTTCTTGTAATTCATTCCTTGGCCATTTTTGTATCTCAAATCGGCTTCTGCCATTAATATGAATGGAAATGCCTTTAATTCGTTCCAGTCCAGAAAATGACCAGCATTTTTTTCAACATGTTTTGTATTAAAAAAAATAGCACTCCACGTATTGTATTTTTAGCAAAACAAAATCACTATATAATTAAACAGAATGAAGAATTAATTGTTTGTGCACACAATTGTGTGGCTCCTCCTGATGCACTGTCCGGCCACCAGGGGGCCCTGTAAAATATACATGAGAGCGTAAACGTAGGTCACAATTGTTCAGTAAACTACAGAAACAGATGCTTTTTTTTTTTCCAGACCATGAAAGACGCATGTCTGTATTGTTACAGTGTAAAAACAAAAACCGTACCCTTTTAAACTATACACCCCACCTCATTTGTCTCCTTAATACCCCATAGTGTTTAATGGATTCACTTTCTCTTGCAATAAATAATTTTGGCCCACGTCGAGTTCTAACGCCTCCCACTCTCGCGCGTGAGCATGATCAGTAATGTAGCCCCTTAAGTTCCATGTGTGCGCCACCATGTCCCCACGTGATCCTTTCCGCATATTTGTTCAAATTAGAATTTATTGCAAAGCTTCTCCACGCTGACGCTCATCTTTTCTTCATTATCTTCACTTCTTCTTCAATTGACGCATGGACACACATTCGTGCGCACACGTACAAATACGTCAAATATAACTTCAAACGTGTGCAGGACAGAAAACTCTTTACAGTAAATACTTCAATGAAGTGCAACGTTTTTCACCAAGTAAAAATAGATGATCACTTGTGTATTAATGACAGCAGGTAGCCAACAACCCCGTCGGTGTGTTTTATGGCTGTGCGACACCTGCGCGAATACCCTGGAGTGGACCCCGCCGCGCGCCCCATTCACGCGCGAATGACTGAAGGAAGTGGTGCATTGAGCGTCTATTGTGTTGCAACCTGGACCGTAATCTGTTTTGCAACTGAAAAAAGTCCCTAAATAAATAAATACATTATTTAAAAAAAAAAAAAGAAAGACAACGAAAAGTAGAAGAAGGAAAAACATGGTTAAGAACCCCCAACTAGCTCCCATATGTATATTCTCTTTGCAAGGGTGGGGGGGGGCAGCTTGTCCCTGGCAAAGAGCGGCTAAGCAGTCATAATATTAGGTACACCTGCACATATGCAATGCAAACTGGCAATGATTTCTGAATTACACTGTTCGAGAAATTTGATCCAGTTTGAGACACAGTTGGGACAATTTACTAGTTTTATGAGAAGAACCAAAAGAATTATATTTTGTGTTTTAAACACAATTATTTAGCTTCCACTACCTGTATGCCAACATAGACTGTGAAACTCTAACTCTACATAGGTTAGCATCTATGTGATGGTTTACTTCTAAGTAAGAGAGATCAGAACACAAATGGTGCAGCAGCACATTTAGACAGATAGGCATGTATTCTGTATTCTCTGCAAAGAATGATTATTACTGCCGTACTGAGAGGCCAAAATTCTCCACTACAGAATGCTTTATCTGTATTTGTTTTATAATGTTTTTCGGGGGGGGCAGTTTTCCTGTCTTTCAAAATCATAATTTCTTTTTTTTTTTACCTGATTGAAGGCAAAACAAAAAACCAGTACCCCATCGATTAATTGAAGCCGTTTGTTTCCTAACAGCCTGTGGAAAAGAAAGCATCCTGGTGGTAGGGGTGCAAAAAGAAAGCTTTACTTGAAGAAAGAGGGACAGAAGGGTCATCGTGAGCCTTTTGTTGATGGGACGGACGCAGGGGAGGAAGGAGGAGAGACTGGGGGTAGGGAGGTGAGGCAATAAACTTTGCTACAGATGAGGGTCACAAAGGTGCAGAGGTGCTTCAGAGGTCCTGGGAGTCTGTCATACGTGGCCCCCCTGAGTGTGATTTTCACCAAAATAGAGCTAATGACACTTATTGATTGACTTGGCTGAATTTGCAAGGCTGTTTTTTTGTGCGTGTGCTTGGAGCCACCTGTTTGATTGATCCAAATCCTAGGTGTATTGAGAGACTTTTATGGGTTGACTCGAGTACTCCTGAATAGGTTCTCTGCACCCTTAAGATGCCCTGGTGGGAATAATTGGGTTCCGCATTTTGGTAGGAATTAGGGTAGGTGGGGTTGTCAAATGTCTCAAGCAAATAGAGAGCAATAAGAATTACACATTGCATATTTAAAACAGTCACGTAGCTTTGCCTTAACAAATTGAGTTTAGCTTAATGCTAACAAATGATGCAAAATGACATTGATGGGCTAAACAATAGTCTCTGACACTTTAAGTAATGGATATTTGAAAATGGCAACGGTGGAGCAACACATGTTGACAAACAATCTAAATATACTTCTGGCTTAGCTCAAATCCGAGTTCCTTGAATGAGGAGAAGCAGCATGGGAAAAGCGTCACTTATTTGTCTGCCTGTGAAAACATTTTTGTCAATTCACGCATTGAATTCAAATGAAACATTGGCTATCTGCAAGCCATCTTTACCCCACTGAAATGAAGGAAATGCCAGTCATCCGTTCCAGCTCCCTCACAAAAATGTAACAAAATTCATTCTTAAAAACCATTGTTGTAAAAGTTTTTGAAGAAGTGAAATAGCACTGTATTGTTGTGCTTTGTAAAAGATAAGGTAGTAACAGTTAAATAAATGTAAATGACTACATTTAATGCTATTCAATATATTATTCTGCACTGTATAAAGAATATATGACTTGGAATATTGTTCTATTACCTGTCTACATGTTGCTTCACCATTTGTGTTCAAAATCGGTGGCTTAAAGGATTTTCAAACCGCAACTGTCGATGCTCTTAGCATGTTTATAGTCTTTTGTATATGTTAGCATTAAGCATGGCAATTTATTGGGCAACATTGCTTTGTCGTTTGAAATACACTCCAGTAATTCACTTTGTTTTACGGTTCATTTGAAAGTAAACTTCAGAAGGGAGAATCATTAACCAGCCTGAAGAACTTTTTGAAAGAATCGTTCACTGTCTCTTCAAACATGAAAAATGTATTCAGCAACAAATCAATGAATTCCCTTCACAATCCTGAATTCGGCCCCGAGCCAAACTATAGAACGAGATCTGCAAAGTTTTAGAAACGCAAAAAGAGAGGACATATTCCACTTGAGCACACACGTTATTGGTTAAATCCCAACTCTGGTTTCAATGTTGTGCGTTGTTAAACAACAACGCGAAAAAATGTTGACGTTCCTTTTCTCTTTCTTTTTTTTTTGCTCGTTCGCTCTCTCTCACTCACTCACTCACTCACTCACTCACTCACTCACTCACTCACTCAAATGCATGCATGCACGAGGAGGAGCATGGAAGGAAGCAGTCCCACTGGGGTTTTGTCCCGTCCTGTGGTCTATGGGTTCAAAGCTTTCCAGCCTGGGGAGGAGAGCTTTTAAACAGCATATTAAGCAGGAGTTAATTATATGCCAAAGCTAAGTGACAAAGGGAAAGAAAAGCCTCCCTCTGAATGGCGGGAGAAGAAAAAAGAAAAGTCATTATGCTGCCCACTTCTTTGCATTTGAAAAACTTCCCTTCTTATTTGGAGCCGTTTCCATTTGTAACTCCGAAAAGACGGAGCGTCGACAACTTTCCATTAACGCCGCCTTGGCTTTTTATGCGGCGGCAAGTAACACGAAACTGACACAAACGCGCTCATTATCTCATTTGGGGCCAGGGTAAACTGTTGTCTTTTCCCATCGCTGTTTGGGCGCACTAGGGAAAACTTCAAGTCGTCATATATCAAACAGGCTGTGTATATAATTTGTCTTAATGTGGCCAATCAGCTTTTATCCCGAGTTCACTGATTTGCAATTGTTGCACATCTCAAACATGAACACCCCTTCGCTCCCCCCCAATTGCCTCGGAGAAAATGAGTCAACCTTGGCTCGAGGCCTGCCAGGCCTCGGTGGCTGCACGGAGACAAGCGAGCCATGCCACAATGCCACAATGCCAATAATAATGCATGCTGCTGCACAAAAAAGATTTTAAGGGTAGCGCGCTGTATAAGAATAGCACATCAAAACCCAGACGATTGTTTTGCTTTTTTTAAAAATACTTTCTGAACACATCAAATTATTTGTTTCCCATTGAAATTAATTGAATTGTCACTCATCTATTCGAGCCTCCTGAAAAACACTACCCTTCCGTGTTTCCTATATTTTGTGTGTGATTGCACTTCTGTCCACTAGATGGCGGCACATGTCTGTCACTGTGTAAATTTGAAAGAAGAAAAGAAATGCAAGTATTTCAAACATGCCCATGTAGTATTTAAAACGGTATATTTCTATCTTGCAGATCTCAAATCCGGCAAAGCAACAAAAAGAACTTCAAAGTACGTAGACGAAATTCATCACGAGAGATGAGATGAGCTTTGTTGGGTTGTTTGTGAAAGTGAATGCGGATGTCCGTTTTCAGTGCTTTTTTTTTTTTAATTGCTCATTTTTAATGAGATCTGTAAAACGTGGACAGTTTTTCTAAAGGTTAAATGAGTTGACGTGATCTGAAAATAAGGGTGATGTAATTTCTTCATTGTTTTTATGAATGCTGTCATGTCATGATATAAATATTGATTTTTGAACTTCTCCAGATATAGGAGGCACAGGTACGTGCTGCTATACTGCATTTTAGTAGCGTATTGATGTTTCTATAATTGTGACAAGATAGAGGTCAGCTGCATGAGTACTTCTTTGGATGCATGAAAATAACTCCAATAATGATCAGAAACGAGGTTTGTGCTGTCAGGTTACCTTTGAACCAACCTTGACTCATTTGAGTGTCCCAGCTATCAACTGCCAATTCGAAATGAATTTCAGCATGCAATATCGACTGACCTCTACGAACCAGGATTAAACTCTTTGTAAGGGACTACAGTGTTGTTGTTGTTGTAATGCGCAAGGCCTGTGTGTGATTTGTCATCACGTCAAAGTAAAGTGAAAACACTGAGTGCTCAAATAGCTCTCGCACTAATCATAGGATATGATGATGTGGTCTCAAATACTGAAAACATGACTTCACTTGGACAGGCCTCCGGGAGTCTCTGCGAACATTTACTCCCGTTTCCACTCGCGACTCCCCAGCCACGCTTTTTATAGCAGCGACGTCGATATAATATTGTATGAGCTCGATTTGTAAAAACAGTTTTTTTTTTCTCCACCCCCCTTCTCGCTTGTTGAAGCACTCAGCCAGTTGTGACCACACAAAGTCCGTCTCGGCCCTTACATCACTGCCATATTTAGTTGTTTCAGTGATGTGACTTACAGTTGAGCTTTGAAAAAATTGCAAGCACAACTGGATAAGATGGAAATTAATAGCTTGACGCTGAGCGTGAAGAATTGGCTTGGGAAGAGAGAAATTGAGTAGCCTCATCTTATACTTCCCTCTAGTGGAGGCTGACTGTCATTGTATTCAATGACTATTATGAATTTTTTTCTTCTTTACAATTTAAAGTAGTTGCCAGGTTTTAAGAACATATCTGTTACATTATCTCATCAAAATGCCGAAAAGATAAAGACAAAAAAAATACACACAAGTGAAAATAAAAACAAATATGAAAAATGATCATTGTAAAATGTAATTAAAGAATATTTCGCTCGATATTTATTCGTATTTATATATATGTTTGTATTAATTACCACGTTTATTTTTTATTTCAAAATATTTTTTTGTTTTACTTTTATTTATTTAATGCACTGTTTTTTGTTCACAATTGGTGTGGTTGGGCACCTAACAATTGTATACACGGCATTAAAAAAATCCAATTTGCACAACAATGACCACTTAAAAATAGCCATAAATGCATGCAGCATTCATTGCAAACTGAACATTTTTATTCATACCAGTAAAATATAGAACATTTGTATAAAAACAAAAGGTGTAGAAAAATTATACAGAAAATATAACACTTGGCTTTTTGTCTATTATAGTTATTGCTACGTACTGTCTTCGCTTTTCCATTTGCTCAAGGTGATATTCTTTTGCCAGCAAAAAAGTCCCAAAGAAAGGATGAAAACAAACACACGTCAAAGGCAGCATCCGTGAAGTTCATTCATTAGAAAAAAAACAAAAAACCCAAAACATTTTGTACATTGTAATGAACAGTACTATGGGTCCATATTTTAATATTGTTAGTGTTTTAAGCGGTGCGTTCTCTCAGGCAGTAAGAATGTCTTTGGTAACTCGCTCATATTCTGCAATCCATTCATACATACGTGGCCTTTAAAGTCCAGCTGCTGTGTTGCACGATTTGGGGAAAAAAAAAATATATATATATATGATGGCATCTTATGTTATTGCAGTGACGCTAATGCAAGCAGTCTGCGGCCGGTCAGTGCAAAGCCACAATGTGAGTGATGTGTTTCCCTACTGGCAAAGGCGTACCCCAATGCACCACGTTTTCGTCACAATTGTAGCCATTCGTTTTGTTATACCGCTAGTGAACTGGAGCCTATCCCAGTTAACGTTTGATGAGAGAAGTGTGGTCCACCCTGGAATGGTCTCCAGCCAATCACAAGGCACAAAAAGACAAACAAATCAGTTCAATTCACACCTATGGACAATTTAAAGTGAACAGTTTTTTTTTTTTGCTTCCTCAGTAAATGGTTGGCACTTAGTAACGGATGTGTTTGTTCATTGATGATAAATTGAAGCAAGTGGAGGCAAGTATGCACCGGAGTTAGCAACTATTCTGCAACCGACTCTGAACCGCTGCCTAAAAAAAAAAAAAGGTCAAATGACACAACTCTACATGAATGCTATGAAGTTTTTCCCATCCAATGAAAAACAATATTTGGACATGACAGTCAGTTGAAATTTTGTCAAATGCCTGTCTCCCTTTGCAAAATCAACAGCAGAGGGAATAGTCGCACACATGCTAAAGGCTTGAGGCAATACAGCTGCTGGTGTGGAGTGCAAAGGCTATATCGTGTCATTTGAAAACTGCAACCTGAGTGTCTTGTTTGATAGGCTAGGCATGTACTGGACAATACATTGTGTGGAAATACTGCTGGCCCACTAAAATTAAGAGTTAGTAGCACATATTTGTTAGCCCATTAAAAGAACTTCATCATTCAGTATTCAAAAACGTGAACATTGATAAAAAAAAAAAAAAAAGCGTCATCACGAGGCAAAAGGTTTGCCCGCCGTCTTAGTGCCGTATACACAACATATTACAGCATAAATGTTTATTTACATCGTATCCTTCGAGTCACCATTGTTGCCATTGGAATGCCCCATCTTGAGGAAAATAATAGAAGCAGCTCCGTTTTTAATATGTGACATCTCAGTTTGAATTTAGATATTGACTTTTTTTAATATAATGTTTTGATTGTTAAAAAGATTATTCAGAAAATTCAGCAGGATTTTTTTTTAAAAATGCAGAATATTTAAATTCAAACTCCAAAATTGAAATTGTAACACTGATATAGTAAATCCAAATTTCAATTGGGAAAAACTCAAATTCACCTGGCGCATGTATAATTAGGAAGAAAGGCAGCAACGGAGGCACCTTTGGTTCTAAAGTTCTGGCAGAGGGGATCTTCATTCAAGCCCATATTATTATCCATGCAGCAAAGATATCCAGATGGTAAACAATCTTCAGTCAGTCCCACATCCTTACTTAATGTAAAACATGTTTCTTGTCCATGACAAATAATCCACAAAAAAAAAGTATAGTTCCCCAAACTGGACGAGTATGTGCTGGTAAAACCGTGGCTATTGGGCAACATAAAAATCAAGTTCTTTGATTGTAGACCTGGCGTGGTCTGTTATGATAAAGTGTTTAGGTACTTGTTTTCTCCTGCCAATGAGGTGAGCATGGATGTCATGTCACCCACCGCCATGTTGGACAAGGTAACGGAGGTCTGCGGGGTGGTGAGGCGTGAGGATGTCTGCGAGGATGACCCCGGCAGACCTTGAATGGGATGGTTGATTGGACTAAAGGAAGAAGGCTCAGCATCATCAATAATGGAGGTGAAGTCTATGCGAGCATTGTCCAGGTCCAGGTTTTCCAAGGCGTTAGGAACTGGGCCGGACTCAGAATAGGGTGCCATGGGAGCGGATTTTGTACCGGCTGTCGGGTCTACGTTGGCTCCCATGCCGTGTTGTTGGGGTAGACAATGTCCATTTTGGGTATCCATGTGTTTCTCCATGTCCATATGGACTTGGCCTGAATAGTAAACATTGTTATTGGAAGGGGCGAACATTTCATGTCGTGGTTGCTGCGGGTGCTGGACCGGAGGCAGCCGGATGGCTCTTCGCGGGCTGGACGTAGGGTGCGCCGGGCTATTGTGTTGCGGACTCCCCATGTAGCCTCCTCCTACTTGTGTCAAGCTGTTCTGGCGACTCAGAGGTTTCCGTCCTTGAGGAGGTGGCCTTGGGACTGCCATCTCCTGATTGTAGCAAGAGCCCTGGAGAGCCATCACCTGTTGGTCACCGGAACCACGGCTGTGCGTCGGAGGGCTCATGACGAGGTTCTGGTTAGGATAGGAAGGGTATGACTGGCTGGAGTACAGGTTCTGGTTTTGGTGCTGAGGACTGTTTTGTATCATTGATGCCTGGCCGGCCAGATCCATGTTATCAGAAAGTGGAGGTGGTTTTATTGGACTCTGCTGCTGTTCTTGTTGCTGCTCCCACATGAGCGCTTGCTGAGACTGCACATAGTTTCTCACCATCATCTCTTTGACCTGCATCATGGGGGTTTCAGATCTCTGGCCTTCCGAAAGAGCGGTACCAGCGCATCCCAAAGTCATTCCCCCACCACTGGCAAAGTTATGGTTCTGTCCTTGAAAGTCACAGCTGTTTGCGTTCCTCACCATAGCTCGGCCAGCAGTCTGTGGAGTATAGCCTTGAGCTTGGGCCTGCTGGAGGAGGAGCCGCTGCTGCTGCTGCTGCTGCTGCTGCTGCTGCTGAAGCTTAGCACTTTGACAGGCATCAGCGCCCCCCATGCCGGGGTGGAACTGCTGCTCAGGCTTGATGCTGAGTTTATGCACCCCCTCTGGATTTTTGTAAAGACCTGTCTGATTGTTGAAGTGAACTTGTGTCTGTTGAGGCTGCATACTTGCTTCTGTATATGACAAACTGCGCTGGTTCTGGAGAGAGCTTTGAACCTGATTGCGTCCGTCGCGCCATTGATTGGTTCCGCCCTCACCCCCCTGCCCCAAAGTCGGATATTGGTGACCTGACGGACTTAGCTGACAGTTGCTCATGCTGTACTCGGCTTGTTGAAGAAGTGTATTGGACATTCCTTCCGGGTGAACGGGCCTTGCTTGACCCATGGGATTCCCACTCATCCTTGGAGTGACTTCCCCTCCTTGGTTCTGGTAATGTCCCTTCATGTAATTTTGCTCGGGGCAGCCCAGGGAGTCATGGCTCGGAGACAAGTGATTTGAAAGCAGTCCGCCACCTCCTCTGATTGTCGGCTGCTGCTGGTATCCCATAAAGCCCCCCTCTCCGGGTGGAACAATCATCGAACGGTCTCTGACATCCAAAGGGGGTAGCTGGGGCTCCATACTCATGGACTCCATCATGACGTTCTCCGAGATGCTCGGGGGCCGAGGGGAATACATGTGGCGGGCGATGCTGGTGCCGCGGTGGTCCTGGTGTTGTAAGGCATTTCTTCGGCCCATCATGGATACATTGTTGAGGCTGTTGAACCGTTTCGGGAGGGCTAGTGGGTCCGCTGCGGCCGATCTTACCGGATCACTAGCCCTCCTGTTGGTGTTACCCGGAGCCTGGTGAGGGTAGATCACACCCGTGCCGTACTCTGTGTTGGCGCTGTGTCGACGTGGAGGACCTTGCTGAAGGAAAGGACGCAGAGGTTGCCCCTGGTACTCGGCCAAAACACCCGCTCTTCTGCCGGGAGTGGGTGGCTGATCCATCCCGGGTAAGGGAGTCGGTGGTGGGCCACCAGTGGCTGCGGCATACTTGGCCTTCAGACTGTACTGCTGGGCCGGTGTCAGATTCGAAAGACCCGGCAGAGCGCCACCTCCTGGACAGGGGCCCCCTCTACGACCGGTCTCAGGGGAGAGGGGATCCCCGATGCTCTGATCTTGGCCAAGGAGGTGGCATCCGCCCCCGGCTGCCGCGCCCATCTGAGAGACGTCGCTGGAGCGACGGCTGGACAAATAGGGCGACACCATAGAAGAGCGACGGCTGACGGTGTAGGCGGAGCTCAGACTGCTCGTCCCGCTTCCTCTCCGATCGTTGGCATTGGCGCCGATAGAAGCTCCGCCTCCGACCTCATGGTTAGATAGCTCCATGACACGCCGATTTGAAAGGAGGGGAGATGAGGCGCACATTCCCATAGAATCTCCCGAACCTGAAAATTCAGACAAAACAGGTTAGGAATACTTGAGTGACGATTAAAGGCCAAATATTTCAGGAAACAAAATTGTTTGTTAGTGTCACACAGGACATACAAGGAAGTGCAGGTAGCTTGTTAGGAAGACAACGGCTGGGGGGTGTCGGTCGGCGGATTTGCTTCAGCTTGTCGATCTTGAGGTTCTCCAGCCTCTTGAGAGCCTGCGCCGACATTCCTAACGTGGCTGCCGTGATCCCTGGCTCGCCTCTTCCTCCCCCGCCCGTTCCACCGTCTTCCAGGGCCGTGAGGTCTTCCAGGCTGCCCGCCGCGTTCACGTTCATCTCCACACCGCTGTCGTTGTTGTTGGTGCTGCCCAGCGGGGAACGCTCGCTGCTGCAGGAGGATTGGCCGCCAGGGCTTGGCTGGGATTTCTGAAATAGATAGAATTGTTTGACTTAGGTGATCATTTTTCCATGTCGACTAAGATTTGACTCATGTTGCAGTAACCCAGACATTACGGAGCGTTGAAAAAAAAGTCCCTCACCAGAGCGGCATCTGGAGCCATTAATTTGCAGTCCTCTCGCCGTTTCTCCTCCTTTTCCAGCACCAATTCGGTACCCGGACCTCCGGGGGTTGTGGCTGAGCCGGGCGGCCGAGGACCCGTGTCGCCTCGGTGCTTCTTAGTGATGTGGGCCTCAGGGCCGTGCACCGTCTTCACGTGTTTACGGAGCGAGCTCGGGTCCGTGTATCGCTTGGTGCAGCCAGGAATCTTGCAAACGTAGGGTTTCTGGACCACGGGAAAATCCAAGTCAGTACAGAAAAAGATCCTAAAGCCAGAGTCCTGGATCATTTTGTGCTACACCACCTCATTGGAGTGCGTTCTGTTCTGGTGCTTAGCCCGGTCGGAGGCGTTGGAGAAGGCCTTGTTGCAGCCCTCGTGTTCGCAAACGTAGGGTTTCTCCCCGGTGTGAGAGCGCAGGTGCGTCTTGAGGTTCTCCAGACGGGAGTATGCCTTGTTGCAGCCTTCAAACTGAAACATTGCAGATAATAAGTTGTAGCATTTTATAGTCTTCTTTAAGTTCAAGACTCCCTTCATCATTTTAAATAATTATAAAATAGAAATAATGAATAAATAAAAGTATATTTTTGGGAGAATTGCGTGTACTCACAGTACACTTGTGTGGCTTCTCTCCCGTGTGCCTGCGCATGTGGACCACCAACATATACTGGGCCTTGAAGGGCCGCTGCTCGCGAGAACACTCCTGCCAGTGGCACACAAATTCTTTCTTCTCGCCGTGGATGTGCTCGTTGTTGATGTGCTGCATAGAAGGAAGAAGGAACAAAAAATTGGGGCATTTTGAACACATTCCATGTTGCTTTTATTTGCATTGGTTCTTACGTGAACAAGTTGGTCCTGCGTGTCAAACTCCTTGTTGCAGCTCTCCCAGTGGCAGTTGGTTTCATAGACCACCTCCGGTTCGGGCTTGCCATCCTCTTTGTCTAAGTCGTCTCGTCCGTCCAGGAGACACAAGAGGGGGTCCTAATTGATGAAACATAAGCAAATCAGACAACAAAAATCTTACAATCTTTTCTCTTATCAGGAAATTTGATTTATCTTACATAAACAAGAAAAAAAGTTCATTCCAGCAATATTTAGATAAGTATCTTCACAACATATTTGTATTGAATTTAAATCATACACTAAACCCATCTTTCAACACTGGCCCATTTATGAAATATGTATTTTCCCTTTCTCTGGTCATTTTCTTTCTTCGGTACTTCTTTTTGTAATAACTAATGGTAAGAATCGGGAGACCATTAAAAAAAAATATCTGACTATTACTTAAACATCTATACGTACAAATACAGATTTAGAGAAATGTATTGGTTCATAACTGCAACAAGAACTTCTAAAATAAAAAGGCAGAATATCGGCTCTGGTGGTATACATAATGTTATGACCAGGAGCTGTATTTTTCGGTCAGCTGGTTCTACGTAGTACCTGAGTGCCGGTGGAAGAAGGGCTGGTCACATCTCCCTCAGACCTCTCCTCCAGGGTCTTCACGTTCATGCCATCCATCACCATTCCCAAGCCAGGCTCTGTCTTCAGCTATAATATACGGCACATAAAATGCACTCATTAAAACACTCTTTGTCGCTTTTGTGGCATCACGTTTCCTCTCAGCTGTCATACAGCAAATAGATAACGCATCGAGATGTGCTCAGTCTTACTTGTCCGTGTTTGGGTGGAGGATGGAGACGTGGGTTGTGGGCGGGCAGTCGGGAAGCCTGGCATGGGCCCGGTGTGTGAGGCGTGCCCCCGCCGACTCCCCCGTACATGGAGCCCTGAGGCCTGGATTGGCAATTGATATTGCTGGAATAGCCCAGAGATGGACTGCAGCGAGACACAGAATGTCACATTAATAAAAAATGATCATGGCCATTTTGGAATACTAAATAATATTTCACAGTATGCATCGTAATATTGTTTTTCTATTTTTATTGGGAAGAAAAATTGTTGACAGTTAAAATTCCCCACAACGAAATGAGTTTTGAAATTGGTGTGTGGCTTAAAAAAAAAAAAGTTTGGAAAAAGCTGTATCACAGTATTGTAGCGCTACTAGGTGGAAAAAATGTGAACTACACCTTCATATTATTTATTAATTATTTAAAAAGGTCTATGGCACATGACCAATTTATTTTTGAATTTTTGTGTAAGTCTACTACCAAACCAACAACCAGCAAAAAAAAAAAAACCCTACAACTTCCGTCTATATTCTACATTATGCCACAATAATATGTAGACTGTTGCGTGATGTCTGACCTCATGGCGCTGACAGACAGATGGCCATACGAGCTGGACCCGTTGGGCGTGCAACGAGCATTGACGAAGGCCACAAGGGAGTTGGGTGATGTTCGGATGACCGTCTGTAGGTCCACGCTGGGATCGGACAGTGGCGAGATGGACAGCGCTCGCTTCTTACTCAACTTAAGCATGGAGCGTGGCGTGGAGAACCTAGAACCTGCTTCAAAGGGACGTCGCTAAAAATAAATCTGCCCATAATAGCCAGCCACACACCTTTGCTTTCTTACCGTCACCTGAGCCAATCTGAGCTGAGGCCGACTGGCAGAAGTTGTGATGGGAGGACATCATGTTGTTCTGGTTACAGTAGGGGGCGCTGTTGCCTGTGAAAAGATTTAGTGTCCTTGGTACTAGCACTGAAGCACCAGTATCATCCCACTTCCTTAAGTATATGCCAAAAACTCAAGCATCACCAGGTTGACCATCACAGAAACTTCACACAAACCTTCCATGGATGCCATGCTCCTGTGGCTCATCATACTGAGAGGGGGCGGGGCCTGGGGAGGCCTCATGTATTGATCCAAGCAATGGCCGATGCTCTGCGTAGATCCCGGGCCTGGCCCGTGACCCATACCAGGAGTCATGGGATTGTACATGGCTCTGCAGTCCTGGGGAGGGCTGCTGATGAGTGGGCCTCGCAATGACGGGACGTCGCTGTATGGAGACTGGTCCGAGGGCAGTAAGCTATTCAAAACAGCCAGGAATTAGTTCAATAGATGAAGTAGAATGCCGTTATTCCAAATGACAGGAAGCTAAAGTACTCATACTCTCTACTTAATTAAAGAGGCACTAACTTAAAAAAATATATAAAATTCTGATTAATACTGTGGAATATGAATTAAGCTTTATTCATCCTAGGGGGGGGGCATTTTGTCACATGCTGTCGACTAAAAAAGTTGCTCAGGACTCAGGGAATGACCAAACAGGTGAGCTGAGATTGGCCCAGTCCAGTCCAGTCCAGGGTCTTACTGACTTCCCTCAACATAACTAAGATTGCATTGTTTCCTCTTCCCCACTCGAAGGCCAACTGTCATTGTTTTGCTCATCGCTGATAGAAATCCCAATTTGGAGACGTTTACTTGAGAGTTTCTTGAATTTCAGCATAATTCAAGAAATAAACTCTTTATCCATCCGCCCATCCGTCCATCCATCCATCCATCCATCCATCCATCCATCCATCCATCCATCCATCCATCCATCCATCCATCCATCCATCCATCCATCCATCCATCCATCCGTATACCTTGTCCTAATCCTCCCTTTCAGCTCTGTGAGTCTTTGAGCACAACCTGTATTCTCCATTGAAGCTTAATCTGCACCCTCTAATCCCCCCCCCGAATGCAACTCAGCGCCTCTTTTCTCTTCTGCCATTCAATCTGTTCAGTTTCTCGGTTTCTCCCTCTGGCCCCTCGGATCCCCCTCCTTGCCTATCTCCCTCTATCTCCTCGGCCTTGCTCAACGGCCCGGCCCGTTGACTCAATGCGGTAACCTGAGCGGGGCCGCGGGCTGCGGGGCAGTCATGCAGAGCGCAGCGGGGGCCGGTCAGCCTGTAATTAGCAGCTGTCAGAGAGGCAGAGTCCGCCCCGCAACCTGGGTGGCATGGGGAACCGAGGGGATGGGAGGGGAGGAGGATCGCTGCAGAGAGCGAAGAGTGTGAAGGCTGAGCTCGTCCCACAACAATTGCAGTGGCACCCTCAAAAAAAAAAAAAAAAAAAAAGTGCAGGCCCAAAATAGAAGTAGCTTCTAAGATGTCACCGTGACCGATACGAAGTTACAATGACGTAAGAAAAAGAGTCTTTAAAATGTGACTTCTTACTGTCCGGGGGAGGTGTCATAGTGATACAGCCCCTGGTGCGGTTGCATGTCCACTGGCATCGGAGCTCAGAGACGACCGACTGCTCCCCTCACACCACCGACCTGCTGGCAGTCCAAACACAAAGACCCATGCGAGTAAGTTCGGGCCGGCCAGACCCGACCCGCCGCCAAACCAAAACAAACCAAAGTGGACCAAAATACCCCAGAAGGACAGAAACAATTGTGGATGCGTAGGACGTTAATAACAGAGCAAAGTAAACAAGACAAGGCCCGCTCCCAAAGATGGAGTTTATTTTAAAAGCGACGCTGGCTAGAAAATGCATTATATTATATTAGAAGTACGTACAAGTAGGAATTAACGCAGGAATAACTGACATTCAAAGCCACACCATTAAACTTTTACTGGAACCCAAAGGAACTCCTATATATACATACTGCATGGGAAAGGGCTGTAATTTGACCCCATTCTTTGCAAACCAATACATTTGAAACATTCTGATGCGACTACATTTGTTTTTCTCTCCTATTTATAATAGCGGTTGATCAGCATACAGATTTGAAGGGGAATGTTTGGGAAAAAAAATGTTTGGTAAATGCTGGGTCAATGTATTTAATTTACAATAAGAAATTAAAAAATATATATGTACATGTAGTTATGAATACTAAGCGTTATAGAAAATGAATGGATGGATGAAAAAAAAATCTAAATTAAAAATAAATTGGGTCACCAGTATATAAGTCATTACAGTTGATAATAAAATATAATTTTCAAAATTTTTATTTGATTTATTTATTTTTTCCACCAAAACCACTGAGGATTTGCCGTGGTAAATATTGATCAAATTTAGCATTTATAATTGTCCGTCCCGACCTTTGGACTCATAGATCTTTGGAGGCATCTTGGGGTCTTTCAGAAAAAGAAATCAAAACCTACTGATGCTAATTCTTTTACTCAACACCTCTGACCCGGCCTTTCGTGGAGCCAGACCGATCACGTTGCTACCGTTCATGTGACGATCGTCGAAAAAAGTCGAGATGAAAGCGTCCGCCTGCTGTTGCCAAGACGGTTATGTGGCCGTGCGAGTGTTAAAAGGGCAGCAGGGAACCGTTTAAGCCCCTCGAGTCACCTTTGGGGATTTGGAGTGTAAAGTTAGCAAACGGCTAAATGACATTGGCGGCCCCGTGGTGGTAATTGCATGTATTTGCCACTGGCTTGACATGTATGTATGATAATTAGCTGCGAGTGCTAAATAGAGATCTCGCCGTGCACTTCAGCTGTCCAGAACTCGTAAATGCCACGATGGGGCGCTTACACACACACACACACACACACACACACACACACACACACACACACACACACACACACACACACACACACACACCTGTCAGTCTCGCCGATGGGGTAACACAATAATAAAGTGTCCAACAAGTCTGGAGAGGCCGCGACACTACTGTATAAGTGTGGAGCCAGGTGCCAGACGAGTGTGTGTGCATGTGTGTGCACGTGTGCTTGTGTGTGCACGTGTGCTTGTGTGTGTCTTTGGAAAGATAAATGAGCCTCAATAAAATTGAAAATGACCTGCACATGAATTAAGCCACTGAGAACAAGTGCAATGACACTGGTACAGACTTGTTGCATGAATTGATGAAGCCTGAGGTCAAACATTTTCAGCCAAATTCGTACTTTTGCAATCAAAATCTAAAATGAAAAGATTTATAATTGGCCATCATTTATGAAGTTGAGGAATTTATTTTATTTCTAATTGTATCTATTTATTCACCCTATTAATCTAATCTTTAGTTGAAATTTATTATATTTAGCTACACGTTTATTTTTTGTGTACATCTAAATTCATAAATTAAAATAAAATCAAAAATTAAATGTAGAAGAAACATATGGATTATGAGTCGCAACGTTACACAGATTTTAGTCCTCCACAATTTAGCAATGGCCAACACTGGAAGCTTGACCCTTGTTCCAAATTAAGCACGTACAAGAAAGGTGAGAACATTTGAGCTCCAAGTCAGCGCTCATGTTTTGTAGCACAACAACCATCGTTTTGAGTTGAGATGTCATAGCTTGACAAATTTACAGAATACCGCCCCACACTGAGTTTTTGTCCACCCTTGACTTAGCAGGTTGGCTCAGTGAAGCTCCGACATTTTTTTGGAGCCTTTCAACGCCTTTCCCATAGACAATGGGAATGTTCTTTGTATCATAGCGTAGTTCACCAAAAGCCGACTGTGGTTCGGCCTGACGTGTCAACAAGTGGAAAACGATGATTGCGATTGCGCAGGCTACAAGTTCAAGTTCTCAACAGATTAAACTCCACGATTGCGTTCGCTGTCTGCCATCTTTTCTCAACTGTGTATATCTGTCTGCTATCTCCCGCTGGCTCCACCCTCATTCCTCCTTCTCTCGTTCTCTCTCTCTGGGCCTCGTCCCCCCCCCCCCCCCCCCTCCTTCTGGCGGCGGTGCAGACGAGGTGGGTGTTCTCTGGACTGTTATGACTTAGAGAGACGATAATGGCAGCTATAATGTAGCCAGCCGTTCCTGATGTGGCCGGCCTTGCGGAGGGAGGACGGTGTTGTGTTAAGGCTGGTGGGCGGAGGGACCCTCATCCAACCACAAGGGCCAGAAGACCCTGCCCTCTCATTCCTTTGCTCTTCTCCGCCCTCCAACCTCCTGACTTTTTGCGGCCCTCTTGTTTTCCTTCAGTGGTAAACTTTGTTTTTAAATTCTGGTTTTGTTTTGCTAACGCCACCCCACCCGACACGGACTCTCAAGGGCTTGCCCCCCCCCCCCCCCCCCACGCCTCCTCACTCGCGTTCCCCATTTACCCTCCCCTCTGTTTTTACCCCTTTTACTCAGTGAATTCCTCGCAGTTGCTGTAATGTAATGGGACGGCGGAGGGGAGGGCGAAAGAGGGGGGGGGGGGGGCACTATGTGACCACCGAGCTGGAGACATCACCGTAACGTACTTTGTACAATAAGCCTTGACTCACTGACCTGCCGCCGACCAGATTAGTGTCACTTTGACTTCCATTCGGCGTCATGGAAATGACTTTGATTCCCCTTTCTGCTTTAGCGTGACACTCACAAGATATTAAACAAGGCTAAATATCATTGTGAAAATGGATTTCAAAATTGGTGCTGTTTTGGTACCCCTGAAAATAACTGACATCAAAAGAAACTTTTGAATGACTCCAGTCAGTTCCATAAATATTGGGACACATGCTCCCAAATATGGTATTGTATTTCTGTTTCTAAAACACATCTGCAATTTGTGAAATGATTTCATAACTACTAACACCCAACGTGAAAGTGTCATCATAATCTTCAATGGTTTTCTTAGCTTTGCTCTCTCAGGTTAGAGAAAGCCGCAAATCATCGTGTGCTGAAAAGATGACAGAATAGTCCAAGCTGATGTTTACTAGACTCGCTTTGTGGCTTAGCCCAGTCATCAAATAGACTAATTCACACCTCGACTATTCAAGTATTGTAAACATCGGCTGCTGATATGTCTCTGTTGACCTTCTCACACTGTCAAAATGAAGCGTTGATCCCTTGTTGTTACACAGCCAGAGCGACTGATGACAGACATGACGACGGCACCGCTTCCGACTTTGCTCATGACGACACAGTAGCGAGATGAGATCAAACGCTGGCGCTACTTTGTGGAAGAATTGAGCTTTATGTTCCATCCCCGACCCCGAAATTATGACTTTCAAAAATAATATTACTTGCAAACCTTCAAAGTGCATTATACACAACTTTTTTCTTTCAAACGTAAACCTTTTGTGTGCTGGACTATTCATTGTAACTTTTCTTCTGCACTACTTCAATGCTTCTTTGCAGGCCACCCAGCCGTCTAGCTGCACATACCTGCGGTTTCCTGCACCCCACTCCTCCGCCACTCCTCCTGCCTCCCCCTGACACACGCACACACACTTTTCCCCCGTCGACATGTCCAACATGTATGAGCAACGTTGGCTCTTGTCTTGTCTTCCCCTTGTCAATTTTTCTTGTTCTTCTGCACGTGTGTGTATTTTTCCCAGATTCTTTTCAAAGCAAAAAAGGCAACTTTTGAGCCTTAATACTCCACGTTCACACACGTATGCACATTAAGCTCTCTCTCTACACATATATACATATGCCTATATATATATATATTATATATTCATTCCTCTAGCTATCCAATCTAATCTGACTATCTAGGTAGAGTGCCGCTGAAAACTACAAATATTTCTTTGAACTCCTTATAAGGAGAGGTGCCGGAGGAAATGGGGCTAAGAAAAAAACCCGACAACAGCGGAGGTGGGCGAGAGTGATAAATGCATACAGCAGATGAGGAGAGCTGAATTCACACAGCTGGCTCGCAGCTGCGGACGGCAGCTTGCGGTAATGCTAATCTATAAACAACAAAGGAAGAACGTCGGGGAAAAAAAGACATCATAAATCCTCCACTTTGTCTAATTAATTATCATTCTTCAGCGGAAAAGCTGGTGGAGCATTTCTTCGATGTCCTTGATCCGCTTTAAGGGTCATATAATAGTGCCACATTTGGCCTGCACTATCATGACCTTAAAATGAATATCAGGGAAATTGAAGAATGTCTTAAATGGCTTCAAAGTCTCTCGTAAACATCTACCACACTACTAGTAGTACCACGAGTCAACTACCTTCGAGTTTTGCCTCACTTGTAAGAAGTAGTTGAATGGCAAAGTTGTTTACTAGTTTGCAGAAATGTCGTACAGTCGTGTAAATAGTTACAAGTAACTCTACAAGTGTGCTGAATTGACTCACAAGTGAGGACAGAGTATTATTTTTCTTTTACTAGTGTCACGTTTGACCAACTTGTACGCAATCAAACAGTCTAGTAAAATACTGTGGGAGCAGTGGAAAAAAAAAAAATTACTATTGGTTCGCCTGGGCTCATCTTCGTCACCACCGAGCCTTTTTTTCCTCTGACACCAGCGGCTCAGTCGAACCTCAAACCAGATCATTATCCCGCGGGTTTATACAGGCACCGCAGTGATTATAAGAAAAATAATAATCCTAACAGTCTTGGGTGGGCAGGCCATATTTATAGGCGGGCTGCCGCTGCTACTTATATATTCCTTAGCTGCGCAACAGCTGGAGGAAGAGAGACATAAGGGCACCAGGGGATGGGAATGAGTGCGTCTGCGTGGGCGGATTCCCGCTGCATGTGTGCGGCAGAAAGCGGCAAAAGACCACGACGGCATACGCTGCAGGAATGACTGTGTGTGTGTGTGTGTGTGTGTGTGTGTGTGTGTGTGTGTGTGTGTGTGTGTGTGTGTGTGTGTGTGTGTGTGTGTGTGTGTGTGTGTGTGTGTGTGTGTGTGTGAGACAACCACCGGGCATGCATGACAACAACACAGAGGAGTAGCAGCCATGGATGCTTCATGTGGATTTTATTGTGCGTTAACTTTTGAGTCAGTTTAGTTATATTATGAAATGTGTCCACAGAGATGAATGGACACAAAATGGATGATCTTTGTGATGTGGTTTCCTTTCAAGTCTCTCAAGGAATCCCTCACGTCATTATGACGTCTTTCTACCAATGACCGTTTTGATAAATTTGCACCTGGCACGTGTTTTGAATGCGGTGCAAGCCCAACCTAAATTCCGTCTAGCTTGCTGGGACAGCAAAGATGTTATTTATTTATTTATTTATTTATTTATTTATTTATTTATGCATTTATGCATTTATGCATTTATTTATGCATTTATTTATGCATTTGTTTGTTTATGCATTTATTTACAAATTGTGTCCTATTGAGGCAGACAGTTTTTAACATGACTACTTTTTTTTTGCACTTGTAAGTTAAAAAGGTACTGAAGTTAAATATTATAATCAGGTTGCAATAAACCTGCCTTGTTCTTGCCATACACAACATGAGCTCTCCTCATGTGTGGTCCATCAAAGAGCATTGCTCATTAATCACCACTAATTATCTGCAACACACACACACACGCACGCACACACATACACGTTTTAGTGCCTTATTGTCTCACTGGCACGGATACACAACACACATACGGCACACACGTGTACTTCACTGTATGCATACACACACTGAAGTGATGTCCGACTGGAGTTGTGTGTGTGCGTGTCTACTCGTGTGTGTGTGTGTGTGATGTCCTACCAGGAGTGTAATTAAGAAAATTAACATCACTAAAAGACAACAAATGAGTCATTAGTAGATGGGAGGACGCTAATGCTAGTACTACAAACAATTACCCGTTTTACTTCTACTAGTCTTTATGATTTATGATGATATGTTTCATGCCACAAAAGTCTGTAAAATGTCTAAAAATATATCATTGTGAAATGTCTGGCAATTGAAAAAAATAGAATTAATAATTTAATGTCTTTAAAACTAATAGTTCTAACAGTGTAACGTCTGGCCATTTAAAATATTTATAAAATTAAAATGTTTGTAAGATGATTCTCTTCTTTTTAAAAGATTTTTGAACAAATTTAGTAATTGTAAAATATTTTGTTCAAATATATAATGGAAAAAAAGATCTCTATTCAAATTATGCTGATATTTTCCACTTTATATATTAGCAGTGGCAATAACGAACATTTTTATCTTTATTTTTTTTTAGTTAACAAAATAGAAACTTTGCGTGGGTCCAGAAAAAGTTGTCGATGCCACAATGCACTCACAATAGACCTAATGGCGATTTGCATGTAAAGCAAATTACACACAAGTGAACGCTAAAACAAGGATCTCTCAATCAAACAAAGAAAGAAGAAAAGAGAATGAGAAGCGAGTAAGTGTGAATCACTTGAGCAGAGAAAAAAAAAAAGGAAAAGCAAATCTGGCGTCCGTCATGTTGTTTTGTAGCGAATGACTCACCGAGTCTGTGTGTGGTATTCATGGCCTCCTTTCTGCTGCACAAAAGCAGGATGGAGGGAATCGGAGGGGGATCCAAAAGGGGAAAGAAAGAGAGAGTGACAAAGAAGAAGAAAAAGGAGCTGATGCTCGCAGACGAACAGAGAGAAAGAGAGCGAGGCTATGCTTGAGCGGATCTTTTGACTGACAAGAGAAGCACTGTTGGCGTCCCGTTTTGCAGACTGTATTGTGCCACCTGATCATCGCAGGGTCAGCGCCAACAAATATTCACAGCCGCTCGGTTTGCTACATCCTCGAAGGTTAAGTCATTCCTCGTGACATGAGAGCATATGCTGTATATAAAAAGTCTACACACCCCTGTTTTGTCATATGAAAACATGACACCAACATAAATCATGTAAAAAAAAAAAAAGTTCTCCGCCAGTAATGTGACCCATAAAACCGCTCATTAATTAAATTGAATTTAATCGGTCAATTGATCGGTTATCAAAATTTCATCCCGTCTAATATTGGATTCGACGGCAGCCAGAAAAAAAAAAAATCCATCTCGGTCGAGTATTATCGGTGAATTTTGGATGCTGGATTTCACTGGACAGGAAGTTCCACTAAATTGCCCTGGAAGGACAAACAAAATTCCACATCGGCTACGGAGGAGAATAATAAAAGGCCAAGGCATGTCTCATTTAAGGGCCAGCAGACGTTTGGTATTCATTACCGGCCATAAAGGTTGACAAAGAGAAGGCTCGCATGTCGTGGAGAAGAGTGGAGAGAAGAGGGGAACGTTGGAGTGCTTTGGCGAGCTTCAAGCCCAGAGTGGCGCAGAGCTGAAGCTGTTCCTGCACTCACCAAAGGGGGGTACCTGAAGAGGGCCAAACATTAAGCCGCGGGGTCCACGTTCTAGGACCCTTGGAGAGTTTGTCTTGTAATTGAGTCAATTGTTGACACCCCCCCACACCCACACTCTCCCCCCTCTTGCCCTGTTCAAGCTGCCTCAGCAAATCTTGCTTTAAAAGCCGGCTGAATAATTAATGCTTTCTCCATCCATCCATCTCGTTCTCCTCTTGCCCCTATCCTCCCCTCCCTCCCGCTCTTTACGTCTTTTCCGTTGTCACCCAGGATAATTGTACGTTGAGTCAAAGGCGGACCCGTTTGGGAGGGAGATCACCCCAAATCTTTTTACAAGCACCCTCCCCAACCATTTGTCACCCTCTCCTACATTCTCCTCCTTCTTCTTCATTCCTGCTTTTGTTTGTACCGTGGGATGAATTTTAATCACGCTCAACCTTCTCAGTTTATGACTCAAACTGTATGGACAGAAGACTTTGGGAATGTGAAGACTTTGTCTAAATATGATGTGGCGGAATCTTCTACACTAAACTCAGCTAAGCACACCCAAAATCCTTTTCCAAACTTCAGCTGCAATCATCAAATTATGTTCTGTTTTTGTTGGGCTCGGAAATGGAACTTTGAAAGATGCCATGATAGACAGTCCGCCACTTTATTTTTGTCATACTGCTCCTGGTTAGCTTTTGCGCTTGAACATAAACACAATGAGAAGTACGGCCTCCATCTTGTTTCCGTTTTTCTTCTTTGTAGTGGCAAACGTTCCTTAGTACCCAATCTAGACTATTGACCAGGGGATAATTTAGCACAGGCCAAATGTTTGTAACAACCAAGAGGACTGACTGGCGAGAACAGTTTTAAGGTTAGCGGTGTAGTGGGGGATGGGGAGGGCCGTCATTTTGAAATGCCTCCTTCATTTAAGAACACTTTGTTTGCGTACGGGCTCTACCGTGGCGCCTTTTCCCCCCTCCTGTTGTCTCGTTGTCATTCGCCGACTACGTAACAGGTGCTCTTAAAGACAATTGCGCTAGGGACTATAGCGTGACACAGAGCCACAGGAATGAGTGACAACGAGAAAATGATGACTCCCGCAAGAATGCAGTGGAGTGAAAAGGACAAACTTCCTGACAAGGACCGGCTAAAGTGCGACCCGAGCGTGATAGTTTTTAGTTTTACAAGCTTTGCCTCGTTTCCTGCCCACTGCACATTTGGCCTTCTGTGTTTACGAGGGCAAATTGGGAGCTTTAGCAGAAAGGTGTGGCGGCCATCTTGCATTTGTCTTTTTACTACAACATTGTAGTAGCAAAACTGATTTACTGGAGGAAGTTATCCAACATTTAAATGCTTCAAAGTCAGTTATTTTTATTTTGAATTGTACAGAAAATATACAGCCCAGCAAAACATTGCTTTTTATTTTGTTTACCTTTAATTGAGTGTGGCAAACAAATTGCAAACGGGTGAAAATCAAAAGGCCGCTTTGCTTGTTAAAGTCCGAATGAAAGAAAGCCATCAACGACTTGATCCACATGCTCACTGCCTGGCTAGGCTCCTCTCTCGTCCTTCTTGTCGAGTGTTTGTTAGGAAATCCTGAACAAACTGCGTCTGTTTGTCCTCACTTTGTCAATGACGGCTTTTTATAGACTTCTGCTATTGACAATCGCGCGACTCCTGATGGCCTCGCGCACACACTGGATAACACTGAGCAAATAGGTGTATGTACACATAATTCACAGAGCGCTCTCAACCACTCTCACTATGTCACAGCCCGAACGGGAGATGGCTCCATTAGAAAGATTACACAGTGTCTATTATACTTTAAAGGGATAGCGCTAGAAACAATCTGGCTAGATTATTTAAAATCTACGGAAACAATCTCTAACAACCTTGTTAGCCACTCAACAGTAATTGTTCATTATTTTTTGTCGTCATAAGAAGAGATTGATGATCTTATCTGTTAAAAATAATTTTAAAAAATGCAAATTTTGAGAAACAATAACTTCACCAGTAACTGAATCAGTTTCAAAAAAGTTGGTGAGTGCAAAATGAATCCCTCTCATTTAATATTAGTTGTTATTGATGATATTTAATTACTAAACAATATCAAATAAATCAAAATAATAAATGTAAAGCCCTGTCGCACTTGCGCAAATTGATGAAATTACCCGCACTCTCATATTTTACTGACAAAATGCAACCATTTAGCCATTTAAGGCCAGTCTTGTCCGGTTAACTAGACAAGAAGACAGTAGGACACTCCAGAATCCCTTGACTGACCCGTTCATGGCGAGAAAGAAAGTGAAAGGTAAAAGAAGACATGAGAAAGAGAGGCTGGGTAAAAAGACAAAACGCAAAGGGAACGGACCAGCGCTTGTGTGTCAATGGAGCAGATCATGGATGTCGGTAGGGGGCTCAGCCTTTGACACAATAGACCCCCAACTGAGCCGAGACCCTTAATACCCATACACTTATTTCACACATCTTCTCAAAGCACCCCTACAACCCCAATCCACTAGCCCACCCCAGCCTTTCAGCCTTGGTCCTCTGGCTCCAGTGACAGTAGCGAGAAATCCTGCGTGTTGCAACGGGAAACCCACACTGGGGCCATCGGGACACCTTGGCTTTGTTTATTAGTGAACAATGGTGACAAGTCAGGACGGGGGAGTGAAAGCTTCCTCCATCCTGGCAGGGAGCTGTTAAGAATGACAGCGGCATCAAGTGTTGGTGATAAATGGGTCATTAGCATGTGATCTGAGGTGAGGTGTGGGACTGCTAATGAGCCTCTGTATCAAAATCATAGCATATAGCATGGGGGGGTTCCAAATCTGTTGAGCAGTAAGTCAGCGTCCATGAAATGACGTATTAAGCACAGGAAAGTACTGTGACTGGTGAAGTATTTCAATTATGACATGTCAAACTGGATTCGTTTAAAATGTGGTTTTGATGGCGCATGTGTAATAAGAGAGGCGTGCAAACATTTCTTTTTCTCCTCAAAGAAAACATCTTTTGAAAAAGAATATTTGCCGGAGAGGAAAATTCTACCTCAACATCGCAGGCAGCTCCAGGGGATTTCTGGCTGTAACCCAAAAACATTGAAGGCACGGTAAAGAAGGCCGGGCTTTGTGGCCTTAAGCAACTTGGCAGTTTGTTATACGTTGACAAAATGGCCATTTTCCAACAACGTAGATCAGCGGCTGGAAGTACAACTGCTAGATTTTTCATATATAGCTATGAACCTGCCTACAACATTGATTTTACTTTTTCTCCTTCCATTTTAAAGTAGTGGAAAGTGAGAGAAATTTATCTGGTGGCGTTCACAGCCTAGCATTAGCATAACTAGCCTCTGGGTACCACAGGCTCTAGCGGGCTCCCCCTTCCCCCATTTACAAGGCCCTTCAGCAGCCAGCTGGTTGCTAGACAATGTGCTTGGTTATGTGGGTTATGTAAAGACCCTCGTGCACACAAAAGCCAGTGTGGGTGCCTGTTATGTGGCGCTCTTCAGAGCCCCGGGTCAGTTAGCAGAAGAGCTCTGGCGCTAGCACTCCAAGTTGAGAACGCTTCCTCTCCACTGTGTTTGCTGAGAGGAGTGGACACGTAAAGGCCAGTGAATTATCTGCCCGTCGTTAATTTCACTTAACCCAATGGCTTGTGAAAAAAAACAAAAAACAGACAAACCAAAAAACACTACTTGACAAAGGTTAAAATAAGACGCTTGTTGACCCGGAGACGTATCGCGGCTTGGATTTGTAAGGCCTGCACTTGTTTGCTTGTACCTAGAGTTCTTCTTTCTGTTTGTGTGTCTTGTTTAGACTTTTTTTCAGCATTTCCTGCAATAATATTTGAAAGTACACATCCATCCAGCTATCCATTTTCTGTACCGTTTCTGTACTGGGTCACTCGTGAGGTGGGACGTATCCTAGTGGACTTTGTGATAGAGAACGGCTCTCTAGCCACCTAAAAAAAAAGCCCAACATGAAAATACCTAAAAGCCAGAACCTCGAACCCACAACCTCAAAGCTTTGAGGCGGATGTGCTAACCACTTTAGCACTGTTTCTGCCTGAAGAACATACATAAGCATCAGTATGGGGTATTGGGTTATTTATTTATTCTTTTTAGAAATGTGTATGCTACTATGGATTAACAATTTGTGAATGTGTGTGCATTTGTGTGTGTGTTTTTGTGTGTGTGGGACAAGAAGGGCCCTCCGGCAATGACTAGTGGTAAGCCACACACCACAGACGCATCAACAGTCCGCCTCGATGGCCAACCAGCAGGACACTGAAGTAAAGCCACTTCGATGGCAAGCGAGTTTGACGACACGCTAATGAGAGACTTTCTTGTGAGTCGCAGTGAGTGAGCATACACGATTGGGAATGACTGAGTTCATATTGTTTGTTTCCCATTGCAATAAGAGAAGGTAAATATTTTAGCGTCTACTAAAAGTTTAATAGACGCTGCTTTCCCTGAGTGGAAAAGTTGTGTACACTATAGGCGACTTTGGTGAAATGCTGCTAAGTTTTCATCCAAAAATCTTCCGTCAGAAAGGCGGACTCAAAACCAAACGTCTTCAACAAGCTGCAGCATGCGAGCGTGCCGCTTGCAAACAGAGCGTCCCGTTGCCCCCGAGGCTCTGTCTCCATCCCACAGGAAGCCCGAGTGTGAGCCAGGACACACAAGGCGAGCGACGGTGGGGCTGGGCTGCGATGGGGGGGGAGGGGCGACGAGGGCTTTGAGACTCTTTAGGGCTGACTGACGGACTGGACTCTCCACTGACTGCATGGAAAGGAATCTCGTCAACTTGTCAGTTACCTTGTAGTTTTGCTCTTAAAAAGAACAGCCTGTGAGCTGACTTAAGGGATTTACGAGGCCATTCGAGGCATTTGGCTAGTTTCTTACGCTTTGACTTGTGTCCGCAAACTTTGAGATATCAGCGCTACATTCGTGATGGCGAATTCAATTCAAACTCACAATGACACAATTTGGCAAACAGTCTATAGTTTGCATTCATGCATTCGCGTTTGCAGATCACGAGCTCTGACTATCTCGACGTTAATATTTTGCTCAACACAACTGTCCAATAGTGACACAAACCCACCTAATTTCCATGTCTGAGGGCAACTTTCAACAAAAAAAATCACCTTCCAAAAGTTTCTTCAGTAGACGTTAAACATTCAGGAATTGTTCCCCCATCAAGCGAACATGCCAAAAGAAGCGTTCTTCTCACCACGGCGAAAATACAAAGCCACCCACGCGCACACACACAACCTCTATTCCGGGCCTTTTAATAGACTACAGGTGCTGCCTAATAAGGGCCAATAAATGTGCCACGGCAGAGCAACTGCTATGTCGCTTGCTGAATAGGAAGAACAGAAATGTAATGGTGGTGGACAAGAGAGAGAGGGGGGGGTGCTGCTGGGGGAATCATCAGTGGACCGGAAAAGTCTCATAAAGTGCAAACCTGTTGCACTGTCATCAGCTTGGAGGACAATGGTGGTCCACTACCTCTCTTTATTATTAGCAGTAGCATTTTTGGCGCGACTAGAAGCCATCAGTACCGCTTGCGTTCGGTAAACTTCTGCTTCAAGCAGGTGCGTCCCAGAGTGAACTCCTGTGCTCCAACACGCGTTACCCCCCACATGGAAGAAATATAGTGAGACAAGTGAGTCAAAGAGGAGGAGCTGAAACAACAACAGCTGTGACAGCCGTATTGTCATTCCAACATTTGGTTCACACCGAGTGCAGGGGAAGGTCGCGACACGGCATGGAACCAACCGCTGGATTGCTACTGCACATCGTTGCCACGTTATTAGCCAAGCTGAGGAAGTTGTGTTACGATTATGCTCGTACGTTGTATTTTGTCAGACATATTTCAGTGTACTGTAGATCCAGATTTTTTTTACGGTATTGTTGGAGCCACCGAAGAGGATTTGTCTTATGATGTTAGTGGGTTGGATGACACATGCGGGAGGGGGACACCTGTGAGAGAAAATTCCTATCTTGGGGGGACCTGGCAAAGATTCATTTGCTTCTGAGGTCCCTTCTAGGTTTGGTTCACCCTACCCCCACCACCTCCAACACCACCGCTAACCCCTACATTCCACAAGCACACTAGCTCTCCTCAGCGGCGGCGGTGTGAAACCCACCGCGGCCGTCACACCTGTGTCCATCCAGTCACAACACGTACACCGTATTCCTGCAGAAATTACCCACGGGAAAGCTTTGTGTGTGGCCAACTACAACGCCACAAAGATCGGTTCAAAACAGGCTGCGCTGATTTGCAAACTCAAAATCATTTTTGTGAGGAATGACTAAAATGTCAGGAAAAGCCTCCTAGAACAGCTAACAGGTGACTCCCATTCAACATGTTTGAATGTGATCGGTTATTTCTGATCTAAATCTCCATTTGTAAGAGGGTGTGTACACTTCTGCAACCACATGGTCCTGGTTATAGATTTCAATGAGTCCCCAAGATGAGCCCAATCTTCCACAGCTATGTACCAGAGTGGGGTGTAGATATATTTGATGTGTGCGCTCTTCTTTTTTTTAAAGCCACAAGAGGCCATGTTTTATGTTTAAGCACATGTCATGAAATGAAGAAGACTTCTTTACTGGCATGTTTGGCAAACAGGAAATGAGGGCCCTTCTCGGTGTAATTAATAGGGCCAATTATGTAATCGGGGAGTAGTCTGCAGTTTTCTGCAAACAGGACCAGATGTCCCCTCCAATGCCTCCCCCCCACTTTCCACTCCAAAGGGACACCCTCATTCGTTTTGCCGTGATCACTTACAGTGGGGTCAGCACCAGTGCTTGGCCCACTTTGGCCTTTTTATTCCTTCTCTTGTAAATAAAGGCCGCGTGCTTTACAAGCCTCCCAATAACCGTAATACCTTCAGAGTCAATTAGCAGCCAGACGCACAAGATGGCGGACTGCGAGAAGGAGGGAATAGTGTCTTTTGTTGTTGTTTTTTTGCTTGGTAGCCATTGAAATCTGCCATATTTGTTACTTGTGGTCAAGAAAGTTCACTTTAGCTTTGCAAAGTTCCTTGTGTTATGAAGTTGATTCTATCTCCCACTTTTGTCGCTATTTGTCATCTTCTTGTCATCAAGTCTAGATGAGGGTTCAAAACAAACAAAATGGAGAGGAGCCACAAAGATGTACTATCTGATCTAAGTTCTGATCTTTTCTCTTTTTTTTTTTCCCAGTACAAACTGCTGAATCCAGGCAGTCAAACGCTAACTGTGAAAGATATAACGAGGGAGGAAAAGGAGCGATAGTGTAAAACAACAGCGGAAAAACATGTTTGGTCAACAAGCGTCAGAAAGCCAAGCCAAATGTGCAGCGGTCAGGCGGGGCTGGCCCGGGCCGGGAACGCTTGACTTGGAAATGTGTTCCAGCGGGGGAAAAAAAGCAGCCGAGCTCCCCGAGCGGCCGGGCCAGCAGTCGGCAACTTTCCCCCTGCTTTTTGGCTCCGGCGTCAAGCTTCCCTCCCTCCTTTGCTCCCTCCCTGCAGCCCACCCAAGAAGAAGCAGAGCAGCAGCAGCAACAGCAGCCCATGGGCGTACACTGGAGCGGCTGCACATTTAAAACAACATGTATCTCACTCTCACTGTCAAATGCTTCTTCCCTTTTCAAAACATACCACGCTTAATACAAATGGAAAGTTTTGTCTCATACAGAGCCAATGATAGCATTTCTTTACACTTAAAAAAAAAAGGGTTTTTTTGCCGACATCTGGTTGGGACTCATTTGGGCAACTTCCTGTTCAATTTGACACGTGCCCTGAAATTTTCTTGACAATAATATGTTGTCTGTGCCCCCACTAGTCTAAACATGGCATTCTTAATGATATTGCATTTGTGGAAGATGAGTTAAGCAGCAAAATGTACAACTTTTTATCCATCTCAGGGGCGGCCATTTTGCTAGTTGCTGTCAACTGAAAATGACATCACAGATGCCGGGTCTCGGGTCACAACCAATCAGGCTCAGCTTCAGAAAACTGCTGAGCTGTGATTGGTTGTGAACTGAGTGGCAACTGTGATGTCATTTTCAGTCCACTGCAAGTGACAAAATGGCCGCCCATCTGTGATGGATAAAAACAGGTGGATTTTGCCTGTTTAATTCCAATTCCACAAACAGAACACAAATCAAAATTTTGTGTTTCAACTAGTTGGGCTGTACAGAACGTATTATTATTTCAAACATAATTTGGGGTTTGACTTCCCCTTGACGACTTATATACTATGTCCTGTTGTAAAAGACTTCCACCCATTTTCAGTTTAGGACGTTGACATCTCATTCAAGTGGTTCCCTTTCCATTGAAATTTCCCCAAATTGGATGTAATCTTGTAAAAACATCATTCAAGTCCTTTCTCGAATCCTATATTAATTAATGTCAAAAGAAATCTGAGGCATGGCCATCAACCTTAACCTCAAAGAGCGTCTTAAATCGTTGGCACATCATCAAGGTGTCGAGTTTTCCCTGGAATCATCCCGGCGCATCCGTGACATTCCTCGTGGAGCCTTGAGGCAGGCGAAAGTCTGCAGAATGGGCGTCGGTGCGAATGCGTTGTGCTCATAAATCTGAGGACGCTTGACCTGTGCCTCGATGACGTATGGGTGTATCAGTGATGGCGGTCATAAATCACGTGTGCCAAGATTTCCTGTTATGGCATTGGATCTACTCGATGTCAGGCAGGCACACCACTTATTAGATGACTTAAAAAGAGGACATTAAGTGAAAATAATGAGGCAGTAAGATTTAAGCATAAGTAGAAAAGGATGGTGAGAAAAAAATGTAAATAAACGTTTTTTTCAAAAGTGAGAAAAGACGAAAGATGTTTACATTAAAAAATATCATTACAAATAAATTGAACTTTCTAAAAAATCAAATTATTGAAATGTTGCCTATTTCTATGCAAAAAGTAAGCAATGAATATGAGGAAAAAATTGACAAAATTGCATAAATATTTTTAAAACTCCGTCTTTTTCAATTGAAGAAAATTTATGAACACAGAAAACTATGTAGCCTTTTTTGTTAAAATGATTTTGGGGAAAGCAACGTATTTCTATGCAAAGATGTAGAGGGCCAGATATGTAAGTTTATAGGTCTAATGTCAAACTAATCAAATCCAAAATTTTATATAAAATGACATAAGATGAATTACAACCACATCCTAGCCTTTCTTTCTGCTAGCTTAATGCTAAGACTAAATAACATCTATGTTGTGGAAAAATAACCCGTTAAGTAATGGATTGAACACAAACACCGCAGCAACACAGGCGCACAAACAATACAGTCGTACTCAGTCATATATTATTTGTCCTTTGCAAGGAACAACTACTGACTGGAAGGCTGGAATGGATTCATATATTTCTATTCATTTCAATAGGAAAAGATTATTTGTCATATAATAGTGACAGCAGCAGACGTCCTCATGCACATCCCAAATATCTGCGTCATGAAGTGCTAACGTGATAGCGTACACCACGTGTACATTAAAAGAGGAACACAGCATGTCGAGGAACGCTGCCAAGTCAATAAAGTTATCTCCTCTCAGATAACACGCTTGTTGGCCGGCAAGGTCTGTGGCGAGACACGCGGATTGTGAGCGAGCCTCCGTTAGCGAGCCTCCGGTAGCCTACCTGCGCCAGCATTTTGTAATGGTCTCTTTATTTCAACCCACAAATACAACAAAAAAATTGCTGCATTATGTCCATCACTTTTTTGTTTAGACTGTTTCATTTTTGGGGTGAATAATATTCAATCTTGTCAAGCACATTGCTGTGATTCAATGCAGACTGAAATCCAGTCCTGTGGAAAGGAAGAAATAAGCGCTGCTAACGCATGTTTCGCTGCCAAATCCAAACAACTCTGAGGAACGTGCCACCTGGAGTCTGCTTTAAAATAGATGGACTTGATGTACTGTATAATATCAACCACAGACACACACCAGCAGTTACCATGCACGCCCACACACATTCAAACAGCGCTTGAGGCAAATGCTTGAATAATAGCAGCACATGTACTGGAATAAGATACAATCAACATTTAGCTTTGCCTCAAGTCAGTCAGTCAGTCTGTATTTCCAACGTTCCCAAGTTTTCTACGTACATCCAAATGTGTGTGTGTGTGTGTATGTGTGTGTGTGTGTGAATTTACGCCACCGGATCTGCAAGACTATAACAATGTGTACACCTCTGTCGAAAACTAACTTCTCCGTTCCGATGACGGTGAGCTAATGCGAATAAAGCTCGTGGAGTATCCCGAGCATCGTCGTTAACGTCTCCCGGCTTCTGTCCGGGCAAACTTCTTGGAACAGATAGACAGACAGACAGCTGCTATTAAAGCCTGATTGTTTCAGGTTCACAGGGTGTGAAAGGGCCTGATTGAGGGGCTGTGATCCCAGTGAGGGTGGTCTCACTCTCTCTCCCTCCCCCTCCTTAGTCTCTCACTTGCTCTCTGGAAGGTTGAACGAAGAAGCATGTTAGGGGGGGGGTGCACGATTACTGGCGTCACGTGATACTTGTTTTGGCCCAAAATGGAATCTGGAGGAAAAACACACAGTTGCTGTCTGCCTCTCATGTCACGTGATCCATACACCTTGGGTGATAACTTCTTCTACCTTACACGTGCACGGGAACCCTCTGTATGCTGATAAGCAACTTATCTTGGTGTCTGATAAAAGCCGAGTGGAGGCTTCTTTCTCCTAATGGGAAGACGACCCCTTCCCGTGTGTGCTCTATTTGTTTAAGACAAGTTCCCATTAAGGAGCCCGTTGGCCTTAAAGCACTTGATAAAGAGTGGGGGGGGGGGCCACGAGGAAGCCGCCCCCCCCCCCCACTGAGCTTTTCACATGTGGTCAAAGGACAAGTGCACTCTTCATACTGTCCCTTAAACTTCCCCCCTGTCAACCTTGAAGGAGGAGGACAAGAAAGTCAACTTATAATGTTACAGTAGACGTCAATGAAAATAATGCTTGGTCATAAGTGATACTACTCATCTCGCAATTTCAGTTCCTTCCGTTGTAGATCGAATTTATTGATACATATATATTAGGGGTGGAACAGTTTGACCGTTTCAGTTCAGTTTGTCTGTGTTCCATTGGGTCCATTTACAAAAACTCCTTTTTTTTTTTCATTTTTTCATGAGCGCTAAGCCAAGATGGCAGCGCGCATGGTTACGCCAACACATCATGATTCACACTTGAGTTTCAGACAACCAATGAAATGTGCGTCATATCCTCCCAGCAGCAGCTAATCATATTACGGATTGGGCATATACAATTAGAATCGGCTGGATACGACTAATCATAATAATCTATGTGCATCATATAAGACAATGATTTAAGCTTTTATGTAGGAGAGTAATGATTTGATCAGTGTTCTCTGATCTGTGGCGCCAAGGCACTCATTTTACCTCACAGTAAAGCACCAAATATAAATATTAGTCCGTTTAGTCATGAACGTACTTGATGTAAAATCTGGTAGTGTAATATTAAGTGGTAAATATCAATTTTACTTTTCGTAACAGAGCATATAGGCTCAGTTATGGCTGCTTTATACAATAAGGCTGGAATGACAAACACAGCAAAAGAATGGAACGCATCCCAACTGAGTCTTTATGTGCGCCCGCCGTGTCATTGACGCTTATTGTTGTGACATTTTATTGTGATGGTGGTTGACTTGCTTTTATACTTTTATGACTGTTTGGAGTGTTTCAAATATTTTACGTTGGCCTAGAGTGGCTCTTAAAATGCACAAAATGTCGAACTTCAAATCTCCATCATGAATATTACCGTACGTCTTTGTTGAACACATTAAGGTCTAGTGCTTTATTGTTTTGACAAAAATTGTGGTTAAGTTGATTTTGCACAAAAACGATGAAATACTTTTTCTTTGGTTTCTTGGGGAGTCCAAATTCAAATGACACTTTGTGTTTCCAAAGGGTCAGGCATATTACACAACTGTCACTCCAATGCTAACTTAACTTATTTTTGCACATTTTAATTTTTTTTATTTATTTGGCTTTGGGGGAAATCTGACATTACACTAAACATATAAAGCCACAATTAGTCATATTACATCAGTGACTCAAATTAAGAGAGTGCGTCATTGTTTAGACATTTTGTCGTAATCATTGGTTCACTTTTTTTTTAATGTTGCGTGGCTGTGACGAATATGAAAAAAGCATCTTCATCAATTAAATTAAATCTGAGTGCATTACTGTTTTGACATAAACAGCCATTAAGTTGTTCTCACACTTGTACAGCTGTCACGATGTTAAAAGCTTTGTTCTTTCTCTTATGGGGGATTTGAAAATTGTAGAAAACACAAAACCTCAAAAATGTTCTCTTTTTAGCATAAAGACCAGATGTCAGCAGCGAAATTGTTACATTGTAAAATGTTAAAAATTGGTACAATATGTGTGCACTGCGCATAAAACTGTATCACAGTTACAATCTGTTCCATGGGATTAACAGATTGTTTTTTCTTCTTCATCTGTATAACAATTCAAGAACGCTTAAATTGCAACTCAAAAAAGCTATTATGATGGCGAGGGTTCCAATTATTTATTGTGGGGCACCAAAACGGACTACGCTGTGGGAATGTGCACCTCGAATGCGTTGTCCTTTTTATTTGAACGTAAACCAATTGAGTTATCCAGCCCACACGTTTGGGCGTGTGTGTTTAGCACTTTTGTGGTAAATAAATTAGTGTTCCATTGAGTCCGTTGTTGACGCTCTTGGACAGGCGAAGAGTGTCCTAATCTGTCCACAGATTAGATTAAAAAAACCCTCAGGCCTCAACCGAGAAGTTGTGCACATCTTCTGGCAGGCAGGAGTGGTGTTTAAAAAAAAAGGGTGGGGGGGTGAAAAGAGGGTGGGAAGGGGGGGGGAGCACATTTGGGAATGATATTGGCACCTCAAGTATTTCAGGTTACAAGAAACAGCTGTTGGACACACATAGACAGACAAACATGATGATGATGTACCCCCACCCCAAAAAGTGCAGCACTCCATCACATGTAGAAGTGATGGAAAAAAGAAAAGTCGCACCACTTACCTCAGCCGGCATCAAACTTGTCAAAATCCTTGGAAGAGCTTCCCAAGTTCCACTTTTCCTATTGTGTTCTCGGATGCGAGAAATCCGGATTTCTCCCACGCACGCACGGACGGACGCACGCACGGACGCACGCACGCACGCGCGATGTATCCTCTTGTATCTTCTTTGTTCAAACTTTCGCTCTTCTTCTTTCGTGTGTTCGTTCTTTTTTTTTCTTTAGGCCAGCGTTGTCGTTCGGCTTCCCAAGTGGAAGCAACAACGTTGGCGGCCCATGTTCGGCAGCAACAAGGGAGTCCCGCAAGTTGCCTCGCTCGGCCCCTCCAAACGAGTAATGCGTAATGCACCCCCCTTCTCTCTCTCTCTCTCTCTCTCTCTCTCTCTCTCTCTCTCTCTCTCTCTCTCTCTCTCTCTCTCTCTCTCTCTCTCTCTCTCTCTCTCCTTCTCTGTCTCCCTTTCCCTCCCCTCCCACTCTCCTTCCATGCCTCCAGTCTGCGGACCACCCCGAAACAGGAAGTTCACTTTTTGTTGTTCTTGGCGCAAAAAGAAAAGAAAAGAAAAAGACATACAAGACGATGCTGCTTCTCTGCGTTTCTCTTCCAAGAGTTTGAATGCGCGCTTGTAAAAAAAAAACTAAAAAAAACACACAGACAAAACTTCCAAATAAATTTGACGACCGAGAAAAAAAACCCAACAACAAAAATGCATGTCGATAAATCAACTAAAGCACGTCGTCATTTGCTGTCATAAGTCATTTTGAATAATCGAGTGTGTTCTGTGTGTTTTCTAAAGTAAATTCAGCGTGTGTGGCTGACTGCATATGTGGATGGATGCTGCACACGTTGCTTCGAATTAACCGCAAAATCCGGACTAGATTAAAGTGCGTGCATGTGTGCGTGCGTGCGTCCTTGCGCGCGCACGCGTCACATTAGATACAGTGCACATGTTCACAGTCAAATTAGAACCAATTGGAGTTGAATTAGCAATTCTGATTTTGATAGTGTCAGACTGGATTGTTTTTACAGCGGTGCCTTGATTTAAGAGTTGAATTTGTTCCGTGACCATATTTGTAACTCAAATTACTTCCACCTCAAAGCAACTGTCTCCATTAAAAAGAATAGTAAAGACATTCATTTTCAAATTGTGAAACTTTAAACTGCGCTGCGAACTGTTGCTGTTGGATAAGCTTGGAAATTTATCCTCATATCACCAATCAAATAAAAAGAAGCAATGACAGTGCCCTATTGTGGCGTCGGGCCACTTATGTAACTATTTGTTTCTCTTGGCTCTGATTTCTTCCCTCTCTCACTCTCTCTCTCTCTCTCTCTCTCTCTGCTGCGTGGCCCTTGGATATAATTTCAATTCCTCAATAACTGGATCCCATGCTTCGCTCATAAAAAGTGTTTTTCATTATTTGCTGGCCGAAGCTTGTCACATAGCCTCCGAAAATTTTTGTACCTCCCCAGTGGTGGTTGGAAACCACATGTGATGATTGTCTATCTTTCCACTGATTTGTCCTTTCAAAATGGAATCACTTGTAAATCGTATGTATTTTTGTCCGATTTTTTCATTGATTTTTTTTGAAAACACTAGCTGGAGATGTTTTTAGTTTAACTTCTAAGATCATTTCATAGCATTGACAATATTATATAGCCCCTATAATACATAAGAAAATAAGATATTGGGCCTAATAGCTGGCTATAAAAAAAAAGACCAGTCAAAGCAGAGAGAGTCAGTGATTGAACAGTTGGTGACCTGGATGAAGGCAAAAGTCCAGCAGTAACATTTTGTCAATGAGAGTCTCGGGGCTTTAAGTCTCCCTTATAGCCTCCAAAGCCGAGAGTTCTTGGCCCCTAAATTGGCCCGCAGATGTCGAAGCCATATGCCGGTGCGTAAAATCCCGCACCCATTTGTCAATGGAGGGGATTAAAGGTGAGTGGGCAAATCCAGATACTAGACCCGTCCAAGGATAGTGGCTGTTTTGCTATTTCACTGGTGGCTTCATTCATCATATGGGTCAATTTAACCCTTTAAAGTAAAAGGAAGGTTGTTTCAGCAGGCTGCAAGATGTTCAAGGGTGAAGATGCTGATCTCATCCATTCTAAGAGGTGGCAGGAAGCAGCTGTTGCTAAATCGCACGACACCTGCACAGTATTCCCACATGCAGCAAAATCCAGCAGAATCTTTTAGGGAGATTTGTTTTTCCATTGCAGATGGTCACTAGCTCACGTTTTCTTCATCCCCATTGGCTCAGGTCCTGCAGTGACAGTGGCTCATATATAAGGTTGCACTCTCGCTCTTTCTCTTTCTACTCACATGCAGCTCGAGAAGACTTGCAACTGCAGGTAAGAGTTGGACACACAGCGATTACATAGAAATTAATGCAAATGCTTTAGGGGTGCATGCATTTGTTTGTCCGACAGACATTGTTTTAGCAATGGTTCCGCTGGAGCATTTTTGTCAGAAATTGCGTTGATTTCCAATTTATCTGCTGTTACTGGCTACAACATCAGGCACACCTGCACAATCTGATTCAATTGTGCTTGGACCTTTATTGTATTGACTACTAAGGCACTTTCTTCCTGTTTAAAATGTAGAATAATGATATTAATAATAATAATAATAATGTGTAATTATACTTGTAGTATAATTGCATGCGAATAATTTATTTCCAAGAGTTTGATTTATATTGATTTACTAAATTAATTAATTAATTTGTTGATTAATTAATTAATTAAAAATAGATTAATAAATGAGTCTTATTTTAGTGTTGGATTTTCCATATTGTTTATTCATCAAATACTCTTACTTAAATAAGATGCAACATATTTTGTAATTGTTATGGGAAAAAGGATCCTTTCTTTTACTTCATACTCTGTATCATCTGTTTATGGCGAGTGCAGGAGCTTGCGGCACGTCACTTCAATTTAAAAAAATTGAATGAAATTTCACGTAAAACGCATTGATTTTTAGCTTTGGTATTTTCCAAACATGTGGCTATTGTCTGTCTGTCTGTCTGTCTGTCTGTCTGTCTGAGCAGAAAGCTAGAGGGGTTGGGGTTATGTGAGGAGTGACGTAGTCTTTCGGTGTAGTGGCAACTGGAAATACTTGAAATAGGTTTGTGTTTGAGGTACTGCCGCTAGAGGGAAGCATTGCTCAATAACCATAGAACCAACGCAAACGTCAAACATTTCCAGTACTGTACAATTTACATACAAAAGTTTCATGTAGGTAGGACATATGATAATAAAGTTTAGAAGATAAATAATAAAACGGAAATTACAAACAAAAATGATTTATATTTGCACATACTATTACTTGTCTTTATTTTTTTGCTATTTGACAGGACTAAAAATGCCTTTAACGACAGTGTGTACATATCCACCACATAAGACAAAATAGAGTCCACCTGGTCATTGTTTTATCAAACCATTTTGCATTAAGTTCAGGTACAATAAATGATCTATGGTTAAACAAACCATCCATCTATCCATTTAGCCACTTGCTGACAATTTGTGTGCCATCTTCTAATTGATGTAACACTTGGCAGAGTGTCAGCGAGTGATAAAAGCAGCAGAGAGTGTTAAAAAGTGAGGTCGGCTGGTGTGGAATAACCTAATTAAGTGTTAGGTGTTTAATCTTGGACAGATTTAGGTCCCCCGCAGGAACAGGAACTTCTGCCATAAAGACTGAGGGCGAGGGTGGAACAGCACAAACTGTGACATTCATTCTCTCAATTTGTGCTCTCTGGGGATGCTAGATTATTTTACAGTCACACTCTCCGTTAACTAGTTTATGATAATTCATGATTTATGCACAATTAATGTATTTACATTGTAGCCAATGCTCAGTATACCTTAGGAGCCAGACCTTGAAATAAAAATCTAATTTTACCATACAATATTATTTGATGTTTATTGTTCAGATATTTATTTGTTATTTTATTACAAAACTATAGTCATTGTTCTTTAAACAGATATTCTTATCTTTGATCCTCATAATAATAGAATCCAGTCACAAGCCGGATTGTAAGTAAGCATAACCAAAAGTACATTTATACTTTGGGATTTTCCTGTACTTCCTGTACTTTCCTGTCAAAAGCGCCCTTTTGACTTTCTTCTTGAGAGTTCATGGAACAACAGAGCTGTCTTTGTTCAATTGACTAATAGGGATCAATCATGGATGATTACAGTTAGGCAAGCAGGCGTTGTTTTAATTGTCTTTCACTTTGTAGTAAATGTGACCCAGATTACCAAATTGTAAATTACTGGTGTAGCCTCTTTGGCAACACTACTTGCCCTTTTATCTACATTACATTAGGACAGCAGCCATTACATCAGCATTCACTTTCAGATAAAAGCAGCTGTGGAAAGAAAAAAAAAAAAAGAAAGTTTGTTTTAATCCAAGCTAAATAGAGTTCAATCAAGTTAAATATAGTGAAATCAAACATCCTCACGGGGATTGGTGTACTTTTGGGAGATTCCCAAACTCCTTACAGGGGAAACATTTTCTCTGACCCCAGCTTGAGAACTCCTGACCTATGACATGAAGGCAAAAAGAAAGCTATGGGAGTGAATTCATAGAAAAGTCTACTGTTGTTGTTGTTCAAGCAGGCGTGATGTAACGTAGCGATATAACGGTAACTGGGTCTGTCCTAATGGGATTACCCCGTGGATTTAAAAGTTATTCAAAGTGCTTCCTCCATCGTGAACATTGACCGCGTTTGTTGCCTGTATGGTACAGTGCTCATTTGATTGGACAGTCAACCAGTTTCTCTTCACAAATTCACCTTTTTGCCTTTTATCTACAGATTTTGTGCTTTTTAAACCCTGGCTAACGGGAAGGTAGTAATTAACGTCAAAGAAATATCTTGAATTGGTGCAATTTGACTGTTCTAATGTTGAAATCTTCATAAGAACGTATCTTGCCCAATATTGTTGCTTGAAACCAAAATGGCCAACTTCCTGTTCAATTCAATTCATCTTGATACAATAGACGTCCAATTTTGTGTCTATGGGTAGAAACGTCACAAGATTTATTTATTTTTTTACCAGAATGAAAATGTCTACAAAATATGTGAAGTCTATGAGTATGAAATAATTTCCTCCGTTGCCTTGTTTTGTTGCAGAATTTCTCAGGCACTCAATGATTTCTCTTTTGTTGACAGTTTAACCTTGACCTAATTCAATTACCTTGCATTATGTTAGTGCGGTTCAACATTGACTGGTGCATGGGAAAAGTATCGTCCCAAGTTACCCTGCTATGACGCTACAAGAGGACGAGGCCAGTCACACCTTATTAAGCCTCCCGAAAGGAGATTTTGTGGGATTGCGTGGAGTGAAGGATTAGGGTTTTAGTGGCCAACAGTAGGTCAGTGTGTTAGTATATCAGTGAGTCAGTAGGCTTTCAATTTTTCCCAGAGTGGGTCAGTTATCTGCTTTCCATTGGTGGCATCAATGCTGGTGACAAGGATTAGTCACCTCCATCCATCTACATTGATGTTTATAAATATTTTATGAATCCCAAAAAATGTAAAAAAACTGACCCTTTCATATAGAAAAAAAAAATCTATTTAAGAGCGAATTGATGGGATAACAAGGTGGGTTAAAGAGGTGAAGCTAAACTCTTAGAATAAATTCTTTCTTCTCTGTTTTACAACCCACTTTAGATATTGAGCACTACAATGCAGGCAAACGACATGGGTCATGTCAATGGCCGTTGAGAAAAAAAAAATGTGTATATTATAATTTGGATGTTGAACTGGTGCGCAGAGACGAGATGGCGCACGTGGCCTGGATGTTGTAATGTATCCTGAGTTGCATCACATGGAGATGATCATTTACCTTCATAGCCAAATGAAAATAAGCGCATGCCAAGGGAATGTGAAACTGTTGACACACCAAACACAGACAGTTGATAAAGCCACTTCGACTGTTTGTATGAGCAAACACACCCTTTGCCTTACAGACCGTCGACATGACGAGTAGCATGCTCACAGCGGCGTGTTTGATTGCATGGATGCCGAAAGCTTATGGATTAAAAAATAAAAAAAAAGATATTATATATATATATATATATATATATATATATATATATATATATATATATATATATATATATATATATATATATATTTATATATATATTGTTTGTTTATAATGGAATTCTGGGTGCAATATAAAACAAAAACAGCATAGATGCATTTGTTCATTTCTTTTATTTCCAAAAAGATTCATACAGTACATAAAAACTATAATGCTGTCATTAGGAACACAAATCTGACAAGGATTCATTCAAGAAAATATAACACCATGTATAAAAAAAAATCTCAGTTTGGTTATGCTGAACATCTTTCTCGAGCACAATTGTCTCAGGGTGATAAAGTGCTTATTATGGTATGATGGCAACAAGATGCTAATAATAATATTAATAATAATAATAATCTGCACATCCCCCCCAAAAAATATTTGCATTAAAAGGTAAATAACAACCCAAGTGCAGCTTTGTAGGCAACAGATGTATGTCCTATTTATTGTAGCTAAAGAAAAATATCAATACTTTATCAGGTTTGAAGTTTACAACGCATCGTGTCAACATAATATATGTTATACTGGTCTTTTTGACTCATTTTACAACAATCCGTTTGCATACTAGCATTTTGAATGCACCCCAAACACAAGGCACAGCAAGTGGAGCACCTGTGGTGCAATCGGGATGACGTCAAATCTCTGGTGGAATGATTAACAAAAAGCCTTTTGCTGGAAAGCTTCTAATTATACATCACACCAGAAAACTTTGGACTTTGGCAACAAAATGCGCCAACATAAAACACAACATGCCCATTTGACCCACCTGCCGTGCAGACCTTCACATTACCTGACCACTGAGGCAATCGTGTCCCAATGTTTGCCAGCTCACGACCTTGAGTTCACATGCTGACCGTTTTGTCAAACTGCAAATATTGCTTGTGACAACAATACAGTGGAAGTGCTGCGTCAACATTTTTGGTGGGGCGCTCACTCACAATGCCCCCAAATTCACTGTTAGAAATTGAGCGGATAAAAAAAAATAGTCCCCTAAAATCCTTTTGAATTTGGTTACTTTAACTTTGGTTAACTGACTAATCAACCGATTGAATTGCTATTTTAGAATCAACAAGAAAAAAAAACGGTGTTTGTTGGATTTGTTTCGGATGTAACACGTCACAATATATTGCCTATTATTTAGCCTGTAATTCATATTTTTCATATTTTTATAGTAGTAGGTGTTGTAGACCCCCAAAATTATTTATTATATATTTTTGTAATTAATCTGCTGATAAAAAAATATATATATCCCGCCAAATATCTGAATCAGCATCTGTCAAAAAAATAAAATAAATCCATATCATGGCAAAAGAATTTTTTTGGTGCAATTTCTGATGCATTTTGTTGCATATGTGCCTGTTTGTCATCTTTCAACTTGGAAAATGACATTATTTGAGCCAATATTTTGCCTACAAATGCGTGTAATCGGCATTAGCAAGCCATTTTTGCCCATCTGTGCTCTAGGACTGCAGCATTAAAAAAAAAAAAAAAAAATCCTACCCAAGGATAAAAACTCTTATGTGCATCCACAGGACTCCACGATCATGTCAGGCACGTCGGTTTTGATGATACTGTGCTGAGAGTTGAAATACACCATGGACAGAGGTTGCCGCTCCGTGGGGACGCAACATGAAGACGCAGCCGTGTTGATGCCGTTAACCTTTAGCTGGCTCAAGACGGTGGCGTGAAAGGACGAGGCGATGCCGGGGGATCCGGCTAGATGCTGGGGGCACTGCCCCACACAGTAATTCATGTGGTAGCCCTCTGGCGCGATGATCCAGTCGTGCCACTGGATGTCCTTAAACTTGATGTACAATTCTTTTTTGCAGCACACGGTGATGTCATTGCCGCACCGCAGTGAGCGCTTTCTACGTAAGTGTCTGGCGGCGTCATCGCGGTGACGCACCTGAGCTACCAAGAAGGGCTGATACGGGGTGTTGGAAGAGTTTTCCAAGGAGCAAAGATTTCTCCCATCTTCATCGCAGCTCACCTGCAGGTGGAGTCGCTTCTGCCCGCCGTCAAGGAAGCCCTGCAGGGTGCGGCTGATGGGGAAGGTGTGCCAGTTACTTTCCCGGACCTCCAACATCTTTTTGATCACCAAGGTCCGATTTGACTCTCCGCCATCTGGGGTGAGGAAGACTTGAGCTGGCACTTGGAAGGGCGACTTGGAGGAATGGACGTAGATCCAGAGGGAGGCCTGCAGCACCTGGATGCTGTGGCCATGTTCTTGCATGAACTGGAAGGTAAGGCTGAGATTTGACTCATCTCCATCTCCACTTTCAACTGTTGGTCAAACACAGTAGACACACAAATGAAGGAAATGTCAATGAAACACAACGACCGCATATACGTATTTACATCTGATCACATTTGATCAAGCTAAGGATATATTATAGAAACAGTGACCCTTCCATTTGTTATCTTATGCATGATTGTCTTTCAATCCATCTATCTGTTCATAATTGTCTTTCAACCCATCTATCTGTTCAAATCTGTCTGTACGTCCACCAGTGTTGCCGTCTTGTTGTCTTATGTCCACCCGTCCGTCCGTCCATCCATCCATCCATCCATCCATCCATCCATCCATCCATCCATCCATCCATCCATCCATCCATCCACCCATCCATCCACCCACCCATCCATCCATCCATCCATCCATCCATCCATCCATCCATCCATCCATCCATCCATCCATCCATCCATTAATCAAACACTGTTATGTTGCAAGTAGGCATGCTGTCTGGGATAGAACTAAATGGTAATATACAAATATATATATATATAAATAGTAGTGACGAGAAACTAGCTAATAAATGCTGAACGTGATGAGGCAATTTATCCTGCCCTTTCCCCTAATTTCCTCCCAACCTGAACAGACAAGCAGAGCACAAAGAATCCTGATGATTCATCGTTTTTGCGCAATGGCATTTGCCAGAACGCCATGTAAAAAAGTTCTTTCATAAATTGTGTAAAGCCCACTTCGAACACTTACTTCTATCGGCAAAGCTGACTATTTCATAGCCATGGTCTTTGAATTGCGCATTGTTGTCTAGTTCGAGGGTGCCGTCCTGCTTGACGCGCCCCGAGTGCAATTTGCGCAGCGCAGTGAGCAGCGCCGCCCGGGGTACAGTCTGAGAGATCCTCGGTCTCTCTTTCAGGTGCAGCTTGTCCAAAAGTTGCTGCTTAGCCATCTCCACCATCAGCCTCTCCTCTGCGTCCCTCCCCTGCAAGGGCCGGGGCCCGCAGGACGCGCAACCCGGGGGGCTACCGTTTACCCAGAGACCCTCCCAGAGCAAAGAGGCAAAAAAGAGAAACGCGCGCAATGAGCGAGCCATTTGACTGTCAAATCAACTTGTGCGTTAAAACGAATAACAGGGAAAAAAAAGTCTTCTTCTGTTGTAAGTTTGAGGTCCTGCTCTGCAGCTGGTGAGTTCAGTGATGCCACGGAGTCCTGGTCTGGTGGTGAGGATATCTGCTGTGGGGTAATCCAACAAAAGTGGTGACACGTTGGAGGGACGCACCAATGAGCGCACCGGGGCACCGTGAGACGAACTTTGCTGGCAGCGCATCTGCAGACGCAGCACGTACTCATAAGCAAGCATGGCAAGGTGGAGGAGTGATTGTCAATGACCGAGAACATACAGGGACGACAAGTGCGAGCGTGCAGGTCCTGTTTGGGAAAGGTACACAGTGCAAAAGCGAGTGGCCCCTCACACGTGGGGTGAACTGTGCGGCCGCACTTAAATGCGCAGAAAACGTGCAAAGTCGGTTAAAGTTGAATTCTGGGATGCCCTTTCACCCAGTATCAACATCCAGTCAATTGTCGATATCTAATCATGAATGGCAACATTCAATACAATATACTGGCTTATATGTATTTCATTTCTGTCTACGTTTAGCTGTTGTGTCAAATCGTTCAATTGTTGAACTGGTAATTGAATGTAATTTGCTACAATAATAATAATAATAAAAAAAATAAAATAAAAAAAAAAATATATATATACACCTTACTTGCCTTTGGACGCTTTCTGTGTTTTTACGTACATTACCAACATTAATAATGTTTTCGTAAATTATAGAATCATAATACATATAGGTTTCATATGCTCACCAAAACCCGGATACTTTTGATAAAAATGTGGTTAAAAAGTGTCACGGTACGATAGTTTTAAATATTCGTGCCCTGTACAAGTGGTGGGTAAGATACGAGTGAAGTGCATGGCTGTCACCGTGTGGTCAATATGCGCAACTACAACCCTGTTATTATACACAAAAGGTCTTGGCTCTCCAAATGTGATATAAAAATACAGTAACATAGTAGGTCTAAGTGTCTTTACAGGGATTTCCTTTCAAACATCAATAAAATATCAAGGCTTGAGATACAAGCAAAATTTGAAACACAAGTACGCTTCATACCCCAACCACCAGATGGCGGCATCACACTTCACAATCATCAGCCACCATCAATGGATTCTATGTAGCACTAGTGAAGTTGTGATAACTTCAGGTAGCCGGTCTAAAGCTTCGCCATAAAACATGACAGCATCAAACTCTAAATTATACTTGCTGTCTAATGGAATGGCGTCACGTTACCGTAAATAAAATACCATAAATTACCTTTCTGACAGCTCTAGTTTATTCAAGTCTTAACGAAGTGTATGATCAAAGCATCTGATTTAATGAGCCAGTTGCAGTTTCATTGTGCCTGCAGGCCCAAGTGTACAGAGACGTGCACGGCTTTTTTTTTAATGCTAAACTCAAATTTGTTTATATAAACAAAATTAACTGCAACTGGATTGAAATGCTGCACAGAAAACGTGCATGAAATAGAATATAACATCATGACTCAAACTGTATGGTGCCGGTGCAGCCAAACTGAAGTTAAGAAACCAACAAAGACAACCAACCGAGAAAATAATAAAGATAAGCAACAGCCAGGATGAGAACGTTATTAACGTCAACCATCTAGGGAGTGCGCTCTCTGCTGGGATGATCTGGTACTGCACACATCCCTCTTATTTCTATGTGGAACACTTGTTTTGACCGTAACTTTTGAAACCAGTCGCCTAACCTGGACACTCTGGACTCAGAACCAACGTCATTACTTCAAATTTCAGAGCCCCTGAACACGCTGAATATACTTTCGTGGCTGTACGACTTTCTGTTCACTGAATGGACGTTACGACCACTTCCGGAGTCAAACGTTTAGCTCCACCCATATTTAGTCCAACCCCGATCAGCGGATTGCAGGCAAGGGCAATCGGAGTCTGTCGGTGAGGTGAGGCGAGGAGGGGGTGGGCGAAAAAGTGACGCCGACAAACAGTGTACACACACACACACACGCTCTCAAGCCGTAGCTGAGGCATCGGCCGGGGGGAAATCAGGTTTCTTTTCTTTTCTTTTTTTCTTCTTTACTTTCTATTCATTCAGACTCTGCCAATTCGGCCTGTTGCTGTCGGCGTCTCGAAATGATTCTATCTTGAGTCACCAATGCGAGCCTGTTGTGTAGGCTCACGCGGCGCGATTTTGACAGTCCGGGGGTCGCAGTGATCCACCTCCACCACCTACCGAGCGGCTAGCACTAGCCCCTGGTAAGTCATATACGTGCAGCGAGGCTAATGACACTCAGATATCACTTTCCTGTTCCGGGGGGGGTGACAACTGGTTTGTCTAAAACGCGTGTTATGGCTATGGGTAGCTAGTGTGCATGATTAGCGACGGGATTTGTTAGCTCACTGTAATGAAAAGGCTAGTTAGCAGGCTAACGTTAGCTAGGTGCTGTGTGTGTGTGTTTGTGCGCGCATGTGTGTGTGGCTAATTATATGCGTCGGGGGAGGAGGAGGCGAGAAGCTTATACCGTGTGTGTATGTGCTAGCTATTGTTAGATTCTGCTCTTGTGCGGTTAATATCTCAACCGGTCCTGGATTTGAGTACAGCAACAATTTGCTCTCCTACAGACTCAACTTGAAAGAGAGAGAGAGAGAGAGAGAGAGAGAGAGAGTTGGGGGCGAAGGAGTCTTCAACGCGGACACTTCTGCATTCGATCCAGTAAAAAAAGGTAAGGCGAACGCCTCTGATGATTTTACTTTTGAATGTAAAGCGCTATCTTTAAAGTTACCAATCGACCTGGTGCGAGATTATGTTGACTGGAATGGATTGAATGAGGATGAAACGAGGAGGTGCTGCTGCTGCTGCTGCTGCTGCTGCTTCGAGGTATTGTGACAACACGAATAGCAAATTAACATGAGCTGATGACTTCCAAAGCAATTGTAGAAATCTGAAGACATTGAACCCCTGACGATTCATCAATTCAAGCACAGTAAAAAGACAAAAAAAAATCGAGCTTAACTTTTTGCCATAACACAAATTTATCGGTAAGAATGCTCCGACCGATCATATGTCGGCATTCTTAAAATAGATGCACGATCGGTATTTTTGATCAAAGCCCTCCACTTGCCGATCATCAAAGCCGATCATTGCGCCTAGTTTTCATTGTGTGCTAACAGGTGTGAATCATGCAAAATGCTGTCACCTTAATGAAGAGCCTATCAATATTTACTTTCATCAGAAATGATCAGCACACTGCAGTTACACTTCAAGAGATTTTGACTCTCTCTACACTCAGAATTGTCACAATTGTTTATCTTTCTGGTTGTAGTTTCCATACTGCACCATAATATTATGTGTGCTTAGCTCTGCTGTATTCCACTCCCACTATCAATTATTAATACAAGCCAAGACGGCCGACTTGAAAGCATTTTTCAAAATTGTCGTTTTATAGACGTAATAGCGTCAAAATAGGCAGCTCTGATCCACCGGGATGCTGTCCACCGGTTTACTCGTCGACACGCTATCCATATCGGCTTGTCTTTGAATGTCTCGTTTGCAGCAGCAATGGAAGAAGACGAGTGGCTTTTTCTAGTGAGATTTGAAGAGCTATTTATAGAGCTCTGCCAGAGCAGCGTGCGTGGTGTTGCTGCCGCTGCTCCTCTCCCTTCTCCTCTCATACTGTCTCCATCTTTTGTGTCTCCTTCCTTCTCATCTTTCAACTCTGTTTGTTTTCACCCCCTCACCCCCAAAACCGATGTTTCCACTCGTATCATCCGTAGTTTGCTTTGAAGTCAAATATCGATCGGGTTGGAGAGAAGGTGACTGCCGTTAAATCTTTGCCTGCTTGACTTGGTAGGCGTCGTTGCAAAGCTCGGAGGGTTGCATGCAATGCATATGTGGAACCTTGAAAGTCGAACGCAGTGCGTTGTCAGATGCAGATTTTTTCTTTCTCAGATTTCAGCAGAAGTCATGTGAATTGAATTTGCAAGGGGTCCTCGGTTTATGATGAGCTTGTGTTCCTATGGCGGCGACGTAACTGAAATTTTGTACGCAAGTCAGCAACTGACGCATGCGGGAGCAAAGTCATAAATGTTCGTATGAAAAACACTTCTCGGCCATAAATAGAAAACAATCAAATGAAAGTGCTAAGCACATTAACCAAGCGCACACAGACAAAATTGTCCCAAGAAATATTTGGATTCAATATTGAAGAGGAATGTCAATTTTTTCCATGTGTGTATTTATGCCAGGCAGAGTGTTCCCGTGGAAAGGTCAGATGTCATAACACTTTCTGCTGTCAGTATGTGACAAGCTAGCGGGAAGTCTAAAAAACATAACCTGTCGTTTTGTAATGGGTGTTTTCACTTGTGCAAGTATTTTCAAGGTGGAAATAGCCTTGAAAATGTTGACTTCAAAGACGCAAACTCCTCCCGGTCTACCGGATATTGTGACGCACGGCTATATTCAGTATCAACCCTGTTTTGAATTTTAATCTTTTCCATGTCGCCATCTACATCCTCACTGAACGCTAAGATGCCACCTCATACCAAACGCGGAACTTCCAAATATGGGCATGCTTGCCCCCTGGGTTTGCGGCAATATGTTTAGAGGGAAAATAAGGACAGCCGTAAAAAGTCCTGTACTTCAGGATTTGCTCCACTTGCACGACTGGTGTATATTTCGTTCTGGAGATGCCTTCGGCACTCTTCAGGCGATGTCAATTAACATTAGCCGTCAGTTTAACACATTTTAGAAACCGCCGCTGCCTGTCCAATGATGGTGTTCATGGCGGCCAACGGTTTATCGGCAATATCTTTGGCCATTGATCCTCACTCAGCATCCTTTCTAATCCTTTCCCTTTTTTTTTATTCGCTGTCCCAAGACTTGAAAAGCTTGGATGCAAAAGATGTGGCTCATTCATCTTGTCATGTGACTGACCTGCGATTTTGACTTGAGGCTTTCTTTTTCTGAATTCTTCCATTGTACAAAATGAAAGACTCGAGTTGGAAACAGTATGTTTGATCAAAATCTTTCAAATCAGTGCTGCTGATGACCCAGCCACTCTGTGAGTGAAATTTATCATTGGCTAAGCTATTTCCTGCCACTTAACTAGCATGTCATGCTGTGCTAGCACCTGAAAGACAGAAGAAGCGAGAGTTCTTCAGTATTAGAGCATTTTAGGGAATCTCCTTGATCGACAATGGGGGGGGGGGGGATTAACAGGATAGGAAAATGTGAATGTTCAGAACTCCTGTTCCGATGTTATATCTATCAGAATATTGTATCCTGCCAGGAGGCGTTGCCATAGCAGAGGTCTTTGAGGACATCGTGTTGTTTTTGGACATAATTCAGCAGCAGTCAGTTCCACTCAATTAACCAAATGATTGTTTGAATCAATAAAGACATTAGCGGACGAATATGGGAGTGTTGTTTTTAACGACTGTAGTATCCAATGACTGTACTTGAAAGTTAGCAGCTTCTTTTTTAATAGTTTTGGAAACCGCTAACATGTTTTCATAATCTTGGTTGCATCTTTCCATGGCTAGTGCTTGACGGACTTGGATCCCAAACAAATCTCGGGTCCGCGGTAGCCGAGCGAGGTACAAAGCACACATCCCTCGACGTCTACCTTATCCCGAGCGCTCTGCCGATAGTTGCTTTGATGCTGAACTTTTGACTTCCTCCTCTCGTAGCCACTGAAGCTGCAAGGAGAACATGCAAATAAGTAGTCTTGAGGGATTAAGGCATTCCCAGCTAATGAGTGTTTTTTTTCATTAATTTTTGCCTGCTATCTTTCCTTTTATAGCCTTTGTATTTTGTTAAGTGTTACAGCAGAACTGCTTTTAGTCGTTAGTTATCATCACTTGATATCGCGCACGATGGATGCGTGATGACTTCTGTGAATTGTTGTCAACGTAGAAGTGAAGATCTGGTTTTAAACTTCACATTCCTGTCCTGGTATTTTTGACTTTAATGATTTTTGGCGAAAAAAAAAAAAGTATTTCACATCCAAGCAACCTCGGTGACTGATTCATGTAGCCTTTTAAAAACAGCTGGGGTGCTCGCGAGCCTTTCGTGCGGCTGTCACTGCAATTATATTGTAGCGCAGAGAGCAGAGAGCAAACAAGATGTGTGAGTGAGGGAGGGAGGGAGGGAGGGAGGGAAGAAGAGAGAGAGTTAGAATCTGTGCGAAAGGGGAGGAGGGTTTGCCAGAGACGGCAGCGATGCGAACGCTGCACACGATGCCATGAGAGCGGGAAAGAGCCAGGCAGCAAGCATTTTTATGTCCCGCTGCATGTTTCAGTTTCATTGAGGGAAAAAAAAAATATGAAGAGACGATGCTCGACATCAGAACCAGACAAGTTAGGAGAAAGTAGAAGAAGCTGAACTTGCCTGAAACTCGCCCCCCCCCCCCTCCACACCACACCCCCAACAAATTGAATTCATTACGCTTTGCAGTTAAGTAACGAGAGTTCATTCTAGTCCAGAGCTGCTGTCTCTGCTGCTGTGATGCCTTTTTTTTTTTTCCCCCGGTCATTTCAAAACAAAACAATAAAAATAACAATCTGACCTGATCGGACTTGGCTGGAGATCCACCCAGATCGCTTCTTCATACAGTAAGCATGTTTTGTCTATGTGTTGTCTGTTATTGTAAGTAAGACCATTGAAATTTTTGGGACATCAGTTCACGTCTCTGTGCTTGCTGGCGTGCGTTGTGATTTGTTCTCTTCTAAAGTTCTGGTGTCCGTTTATTAACTTATGACTTGTAACTTTTTTTTTTATACTGTACAATTTGAATTAAGAGTAATTAAACGGTATTAAATAAGAACCCCGCCATCTTGATGACTTCCAATAATTTGTGGCCATTTAAAGGCAATGAGGAATTCCCTTCCACCATGTCCCTGTGTGGGTGGAGGGCGGCGGTCACAACCAGCGCAAGTCGGCATCGCTGCGACGCTGTCACGCCGTGGAGCGAGAGGGGGAGGGGTGTCGCCAAGAGGGGCAACCTAGTCGCTTACATAAGGCTTGCATGCGGGAAGTCCTGCGTGGAGAGACCTTGATGCTTATCTCCAATGATTATATTAGCTCGGAGCTACAGCGGCGGCCGGCGATCGTGACAGTCTAGGTGTGCGCCGCACACGGTCAAATCTCACTCCCAAGACGATATGCGGCCGCGCATTACCCGTCTGTTGAGACCGAATGTGCGGGGAAACACTAAAACGAGAGGAGGTGAGCCAGAGCACAACAGAAGAGCCCTCTTGAATAAAAAATTTCGCTGGCTATAAATAGCAAAGCGCCCTCATTGACTGTTTCAGGTTGAGCAGACCTGGCTTCCAAGACCTTCTCTGCTGCTGATGGTTACTTTTACCCTATTGTCTTTTGTTCTACTTCTGTTGGTTAGGGAGTTAGTTCATTGATAATAAGATCATTATTGGAGCTCTTCGATTGGAGCTGCTACATTTATCAAAATCGGCAGATTTGCCAGATGGCGACACTACTATTAACAAGTCTTTTTTTTTTAATTGAATGTTGCAGCATTAGAAAAGCAATTAGTCCTGTGAATCCATATGGAGATGGAGCATGTAAACCACACTTATCAGAATGTAATGCAGTGGAACTTCTAGACTTTTTTTTTTTCGATAAATGCACCATTTTCCTCTCAAACAACATTTGTGAGTTGATAGACAAATCTCTCGCCCTAAATTTTCATTTATGAGACTGACGTCAGAACCACAGTAGCGATCTTGCCGGCCAAAACAACCCACTTGAAGTTAGCCTGGTTTGTCAAAACGTGATCAATTGGAGCGGCAACTGTATCAAGCTGCAAGCGTCAAAGTGTGCAGTTATTTATGTCGACTGCCTTTAAAAAGTAATCAGCGGGCTCTCGCTGGCCTATATGGAATGGAGCGCCTGTTAGGGCTGCTAGCAACAAGCGCCGAACAAATCAGTGTCTGCGTAATTAACTTTTTTTTTTTTAAACGCCCTTAATTAGCAATTTATTGTTATTCCAGTTCATTGTTATGTTATTGAAGTCGGTAGCAACAATTTATGACAGCAAACGACCCCAAACTGAGTTGGCTGTGTGTTATTGTCATGCAAAGGATGAACAATTGTTGCTCAAAGGAAAAGAGCACATTTGATGCTGCCTGAAATGAGGTACATCATCATCATCCCACATTATGATGTCCAAGAATTTGTTTAACAAGCCATATTTTTCCCTGGAAACTTCAACTACATTTATTTTATTTCCTTCCCCCTGTTTTTGGGTTTTTTTTTTTTTGTTGCAATTTTGCACGACTGCTTCCCAGGTAGTTGGCCCTCCTGTAGCCTGCATACTAATTGCCAGTGCGTGGGAAAAAGACAGAGCACAAAGGAGAGGATGTTCAAGAGGCTGAGGGAAGGGTGGGGGGTGGCAAAATAATCAATGGCAACCCCTGGAGTAACTCACTCCTGTAATTGCCTTTAAGTCAGAAGGTTTACATTGACTCACCTGAAGCCCGGAAGAAACGCACATGACACGAGCGTCATTTGTACAGAATGGGCTAAGCCGGGTTTCAAACTGGCCTCCTGACTTTTAATTAGTGGTGCAGGGTAAAGTTCACGAGTCGAAATTCAGTTTACTGTGACAATCATCACACAATTACACCTAAATTCTCCAAACTCTGAGACTTCAATGTTTTATGTATTAGCGCTTTTAAACATTTGAGCATGCTACTAAATCACTGCAAAAAGACCTCAAAGTCATGAGAGTGAATCTAAAGTAAAAAAGAAAAAGAACACATCACAGAGGCTTGCAGAGCTGGCCGCTCTCAAACCACTGGTCACCGTTTGAATTTCACTACCTATCCCAACTCTACAATATTTATCTTATTCAGAGGATGACTACGTAATATTTACTGACCAATAGTCACTAGTACCGCAGATCGTATCTTGACATTGACATTTTAGGGTTGCAAGAAATAATCAATTAATTTGACTGATTACAAATAAATAAAATGTAACGTAATCCACAAAACCCGGATCCTACCTCAAGGTGTAAATTTTAGCAAATGCATGGTGAAATCTCACACGCTGCTTTTCTACAACCGAGCATTCGTTAATGTTTAAAGATGGCCGTGCTACGTATTCTATTTTCTTCCCAGTTGACCCTTGGAGTTCATCCATCACACTCGAGACCACAGTGCAGCGTGAGCGCCAATGGTGGGAATTGACTGAGTCGGTATCGATCTGTGTTGTGTTGTGTTGAGGAGCGAGCGGTTCACAGCGGTTCCAAGTGTGAATAATCATTTCGTAAAAAAAAAAAAAAAAGTCTGGGAAGGAAAAAAAAACAACAACATTGTGGCAATTTAAATATGCAAGGATAAATGCTGAAGCAGTGAGTGCATTTTTTAAACAGTACATACGCAGCTTTTTTTAAATTTTATTAACCCACACACATTAACCATAGGTCTATAGGTCAGAAAACGTGGACGTATGTATGAACATATATATGCAGATTACCTTGGTAACCACAGCCGTTAATATCAGCGAGGGATCATACTGACTTATTGTGTGAATGCAGCTTTAATTATACTGTTGCGAGTGTGAAGATGCTGCACATTTTAGTGACTCTTTGTGAATGAATCACATTCTGATCACTCCGCCAAGCCTCATTAAATTCCGGCGATCCATGTTTGGTTAGCACATGTGGCTTTGTTTTCGTCCGCGCCGTTAAACGTGCCCCTTCCTCTCGTTGCCGTAAATCTGCGTTGAACTCTCTGCCCTTTGATATTGGCCTTGGAATCGGAGAAAGGAGAAGGTACACGAGGGGCTCGCGAGGTTGAGGAAGGGAGTGAAAAATATGGGGGTGTTGAGGGATATAGCTGGATTTCTCTTGGCGACAGAGCCTGTTGCCATGGATCTGGTCCTGCCATTGGCGGAGGGTTGGTCCAATCACTTAACGGCACGGATTGTTTCATCATTGAGAACTTTTTCCCCTCTCTTCCTGTCTCACTCGTGAGCCGCCGCTCCTCCGTCTTTCTCACCTCCTACTGGCTGCCCAGAAAGACTGAAATAGAAGCTGTGATGCTTGTAAATGATGGGGGGGGTCAACTGTATGCAGGTGGTGCAACGGTTTATTCCGACTGATTAGCAGTGCTCCTGTTGTTGCATTCTGCGGTGTAAAATCGGTGACGCGAGTAGGCATTTTCAAGCACGTCTATACTTACTGTTTTGCATGTAGTTATGATTGCAAAATGTTGAATTAACTACTATGCGTACATAAATACGGTACTGAAACGACAGCAACAACTTAAATCATCAGTAAAAAGCAGTCAAATAGCTGAGCTAAAAAAAAAAATGTTTTAGTTGTATTAATTTGAAAATACACAAATTATATTACTTTACTAATAACACTAGAATAATTAAATGAGACATGTAATTTTTATTTTATTTATTTTTTACCCTTTAATAATATTTTATGTATATCCAGTACTCTAAAAAACCTACGCTAAACCATTTGTTATTTATTATTTAAGCCTTCAGGGAGTATAAATACTCGTTTGGCATCCCATCACCTGATACTGCAAAAATTTGATAATATAGCAGATATTTGGGAATTAAACTATCATGTCTTTTTTTTTTTTGCCCCATGCTTTCCAGTTGACTAATGTAAAAGTCAGTGGTCGTGAATGTGTCAAGTCAAGGTTCCACTGTACATTTAATAACCTTCTTTCAAAGTCTATTTGAGCGCTCCATTTGGCACACCTCCTAGCTTTCGCACGCCCTGACAGGCAACTGAACCCATAACTAAACATAGATCCCAGCTACTGTAGCAAAGGTAGCGATAAAAGAGACTTGAGGGGATCTGCAGAAAGGTAGGAAGGGAGGGAGGTAGGTAAGTAGGTAGGGAACGAGGACGGGGAGGCAAGGAGGGAGCGAATGAGTCATAGCTCGTCCCACAGGACCGAGTGGGCCGACTGTGGAGGCGGATGGCGTCAGCAACGGGGCTGACAATTTAAGAAGACACATTAAAAGAGGAAGAAAAGGAGCAAAAGAGAGCAAACACTTGTCGTGGGCGGGTGCAGCAAGCCGGGTGGGGTAGAGGTGAGGAGGGGGTTGGCGAGGGAAGGAAGGGGGTGTCCTCGTCGCACGGGAAGAGGAAGGACAAGGTTGTAGATGGTTTAAGAGAAACCCCGTCTTCCGCCGCCTTTGACCATGTACGTCATCTGTTGCCTTGATACAAGGAAGTGTGTCATGTTGCCAAATAGTGCTTGCGTGTGCCAAATGGCTGCTGTTGACGCTCCGAGTGATGGGACGTCCCCTCCGGCCCACAGCAGCCCCCCCGTCCCCCTCACTGTGAGATTGTGTAAGCGATGCAAAGGGGAATCCTCTCTGACATAGACGAGCGAGCGCGGCGCACACACTGCACACGCTGCTGATATATGATATGCGGAGGCTCTGAGCTTGCACAAACTGGGCTCTAACAACACACACACACACACACACACACACACACACACACACACACACACACACACACACACACACACACACACACACACACACACACACACACACACACACACACACACACACACACACACACGGCTCTTTTCACCGTGTAGAGAAAATAACCCCGCTGTCTTTTGTGAAATGTCTTCTCTCTGACGTCAAACGGGCGAGGTGCACGGCTGAATACCGACAAGATAAATTGGGTCAAACTGCCTGAGCTTAGCTCTCCCCCCCCTTTTCTGTTTGTGGGTTTGTCCAGGCGTGCACATACCTGTTTACACGCTTCCTAGGCTTTATTCACCTCCATCCTTCTTCCTTGTAGAGAGCGCGCATCACGAAATGAAAAGCTTGCCTTTTCGAAATGAATGGCATTGCTCTCAGGTTTTTGTTACTTAGCAAGCTTTTTGTGATTTTTACTCTGAATGTTCTGAATTTTCAAAGCCAGTGTTGTATTGGTCAGAAAAATGCCGTGCAAAGAAAACATTATATATTGCCCGTTGTGGCCAAATTTGTAGTACGTTTACAAAATTTACCTCGAATATGATGTCAAATTTAGGCACATGGAGCCTTAAAACGGGATGTCATGGGGATTTTACTTTTCGATTGCTAATTAGTTGTAATGGCGTTTCAAGTGTGAAATTACATAACATCATTTGTGAGCTACCTAATTCAGAAAATGTGTCTCCGAGCAAGACAGTCAGCGTTTAACTTGTGACGAAACTTGTGACAAAACACTGGGTCTGATTTACATAATTCAGCCCCCACACCGACCCCCATCCCTCAAATTGTTTGGCAAGACCAATCCACACTTTAAGGTGTCACATACTATAGTATTTTCACGAGGAGGCAGCGGCGGTGATTTGCCCCGGTTGCCTTGGTAACGAAAGTCATACTTGACATTGACCCCCCCCCAATAGATTGGGTGCGAAGTGGATTATTTGCACGAGCCGGAAAGACCCACTCAAACAGGGTGATTTCATTTGGAGGAAAGCATGTCACAGATACATTGTCTTCTTAAATCAAACTTCTTTGCCTATCAATTTTGTGTGGTTGCAAAAATCTTGCACAAATCTGACTGCCCTTCCTTTTTGCTCTCAACCGTTATCGATGGTCCTTTCAGCGTGTGCTACGAGCTGTGTATTTATTTTTGCCCTCATACCCCCCCAACCCTCGCTCGTACTCTCTCAACACAAATGGCAGCAGTTGAGAATGACGTTGCCGTCTCCCTGGCAACCCGGTGTGCCAGTAGCTGCGAGTGTTCTGCGGGTAACAGGCGGAGTGTGAGGAGGAAACATGAAAGAGGACTGGGTTGGAGGAGGAGCGACTAGGTGAAGCCAGTTTATTCAGAAGCGCATTATTTTTGCAGTGGTGTGGCCCTTAGCACTGCAAGCCATCAAATTCTACCCCCAAGTCTTTTTTTTAGTTGCCCTTAGTGACACACCGCTACAACCCATTTCCTGTCCCGTCCCTATGACTGTCCCAAAAAATGCAATGTATAACTAACTACCCATTCAATGAATCGAAACATACCCATAAGAGGACGTAGCGCAACGGAGAAGGCGCGCGCCCACGTCTGTATAAGGCAAATAGTGGGAGTCTTGTATAACCCGAGCTGTGCACGTCACGCTCAATGCCGCTGCCGTGACGCACTTGCTGTAGCATTGCCCGGGTTCTCCCTGCTCTGGGAAACCCTGCCTCCATTGTTCGCTTATCTCCGACAGCACACGCGGGTATTCTGCGTTTGCGCACGCATGCGAGACAACCTCCAAGTGTAAGATGCAACGGCCGCTCTGCTTGACAAATCTGTCCGTTTAGCTATGGCGTGTTCAAACATATTTTGGGGCAGAAGAGATATTCGGGGTGCCTTAAAAAGTTGTTGCAAAGAGTGATTTCTTCGGGAAGTGAGCGCAAATGAGCGGAGTGCAATCCCGCTTCTTCCTCTAACCTCTCCGCTACATGCAGCAGCAGCAGCACCAGCGGCGAGCAGCAGAGATGAGTCACTCGGTATGTCTATGTGTGTGTGCGTGGGGCTGAGAAACATGACGTCATGCGTGTCTTCCTCTTTTTCGCTTTGACTATTCAGGGCTCCGGAGTGGAAGAGCGATCATGTTGCTGCACTGAGTCGTAGGGAGACGCACGAGGCCCCAGAGGAGTGCTGAGGCGGTGGCCGGCCTGCTGGTGTGCTCCTCCTCCTCCCCCCCCCGACTAGTCGGCAAGTTGCTCCCCTTTCAGTTGGCCTGATTGCTCTAACAATTTTTTTTTTTTGGGGGATTATACCATAAAACTTGTAGTTTGCCAAGTGTGCTATTTATTGTGTGAGGCAGGGCTTGAATACCTTTTTGGTTTATTAAATTTAAAGTGATGTTAGTTGAGTCGAGATTGATTAATGGAGAGGTCATTAGATTTTTTTTTTCAGTTGTCTAGCTTTTTGCACCTCCCAGCTCAAGCTTACTCGCTCGCTCCCCCCCCACCATAGTTTTCCCTTGTGCAGGTTCACTCACTCAACTCGTCTAATCGAAGTCATTCGTTCTCATTCAGACACGTAATAATAATAATCACACACGGATTTTTTTTTTTTTTTACTGGAGATGGGGATTTTCTGCAATTACGTCTTGCAGCAAACCCGGAGCTGTTATCTGGATTGTCGAAAGACTTTCTTAAAATTCAACTGCGCGTGAGACCATGAATGAGTCTGATTTGTAATTGGACAGGGCAAGTGGAAATAGGAAAAGACTTGCGAAATGAAGTCTGACTGACTGTTCAGAAAAATGCTAGTTGGATGTTCATTTGCATCATGAAAAGGTTTTCATGAAGATTTAACAATTGCCTAATTAATTCTTTTCAAGATTAGATTTGCCCATTTTACAAATGAACGTGCTACCGGTCTCTTTTTTTTTTTTTTGATAAATATTTATTTCCACATATCTGAGCTTGAGCTTGATGTTTTCCTCTCCTGAAGGCTAAGGCTTACTATGGCCTGCACTTGGCCTCCTGCTACAGTCCATCCCAGTACACAACCTTAGTGGCTAGCTTCTTCACCGCACCGTACCTTCCTCTCCAGTGTTTCCCGGCCACACGTGGACAATCTGATAGCACCCAAAGGTAGCTATTTATACATCCCCCAAATACAAAGGGAATTGTTGTGAGATTTTTTATTTTCACCCCCACCCCCCCTCCTCCCCCATTCAGAAGCTCCTGGGTCCTGCACCCAACCCCCTCCCCATCTCCCACCCTCTCCCTCTCCCAGAAGAAGATGTCAGTCAGCCTGACCCCAGACATCCAGAAGGAGGGAGAGAGTGGGCCACTCATCGAGCCCTGCGGTCGAGGAAAGACCTCTCCTCAGCCACAGGGCCCCAAGGAAGGCACAGGAGAGGGTCCGGAACCTGAAGATGGCTCCCAACAGGACGTACAGGTCGGCCAAGTGTACACTTACAGTAACTCTGTTTGATTTGTAACTTTCTTGTATATCATAATACTGTATTCAAATATGTGCAAACTTTTGTTATTGTCCATTATTGTAACATTTCCTTGAAACTGTCTCGCAGAAACGGGCTCCTAACCACAGTCACGGCAGGAAGAGGGCCAAGGTAAATTTGTTATTCCATGCTGCTCTTTTTCATACGCTATTGGACACGCCCATCGAGTTAGTTCTGCAAGATGAGCAACTTGCTATTTTTGCTCCTATGACCTTTGTTTTTTTTTCTGTAAGGCTCGGCCATAGAAATATCTAAATGTGTGCCTAGCTTCTTGCGAACGGGATTGATTAGCTCAAACGCTGCCTTAGTGGATGACTGACTTCTAGCTTTTACTGTCTTACCGCTTGGATCACTTTCATTTTGTTTGAGTGTCCATAATCTGCCTAAGGAAAGCGTGTCCTAATGAGCTCTGCCGCATTTAGCACAGCCATTTGTGTCTGAACTTTTTCATGCCTCCATTGAGATGGTTGTACAGCGAGTACATATAAAGCAAAACATTATATATTTTTTTCCTGTTTCAGTCGAATGCAAAACTGAAGCTGGTGAGGAGTCTGGCAGTATGCGAGGAGTCTTCTGGTCCCTTCTCCAACGATGTCCCTCCGGAATCGGTACCGTCCAGCTATTTAACAACAAAAACTGAACACAAGCAGTCATTTTTAGTGTGTGATTTCTCAGACTTGATGCAATCTTTTTTTGATTTCCTTTAGGATATCATCCAGCTTCACATCAGCTGTCCGTCAGACAAGGAAGAGGAGAAGTCCTCCAAGGAGGACTATGAAAATGAAGAGAAGAAGGACAAGGCTCCACGGAAGATGTTGTCACGTGGTAAGTCACACATTTTAGAGTAACACCTTGAATTACTGACATTTTATCATAACCACACTTTTTATTGAAACGAACCCTGTAGCGCAAGGAAGTTCAGTTGCAAAATAATACCGGTAGCATGACATCCTAATACTTTCACACACCATGGCAGCATCCTTTGTGCTGCTAAATTGTCCCGCTCCGCCGTGGCTTTGTGACCGAAGCGCAGCTGGCTTGGCTCTGCTGAGCTTGAGAAACTCCGTGCTTGGCGAACGGCACAATTCGTGGGGCAGCTGCCTCCGTCGCCGCCCGAGTGAAGTTCATCATGCAGTTCAATTGGGGGGTGGGGGGCTGTCCACATGGCTGACATAGTCCAGAAGGTAGATGCCAGTTCGGTAAAGTGACTTGTGCTCTTCTCTATTTTGGAACGAATAACAATGCTCGGATCCGGCCCGGCTCTTGCTACACGACTATCTATTAGATGATGTCCAGTTGTCCTTTTTAATACCCACATGCGTAGGATGATAAAGGTAATTTCTTTCTTGAGAAAATGGGTTCCCTTGCTCTTTCGCTCTCTCATTATCTTCCTCTCTTACACTTGGCCCTCAGGTGTCATTAAGAGATCAAATGGCTGTTCAGACTGCTTAGTGTAGTGGAAAACAACCCCCCACTGTCTTCCTAGCAGCTTTTGTGACTTTACACTTGAATGTATTATATCATCCACATTCACGCTTTCTTTGTGTCACTCTCTGGTCAGACTCCAGTCAGGAATACACTGATTCCACGGGTATTGACGTGCACGAGTTTCTGGTCAACACACTGAAAAACAATCCCAGGTGAGAAAACTTGTCGCATAAATTAAACAGAACCGTCTGTTGTTTTGATTGACAAATAAAAAAAAAGTGACTGCTTCATCCGTTTGTAGCCCACTAGTGGCTTGCAGTTGAATATTATTTTCACTTTGATGCGGGACTTCTTCAAATCAACAAAATAGCAGACTTTGAGAAGTTAGAAAATGTTTTTGTTTCCCCCTCAGGGATTGATTTTAATTCCTATATCAGCAAGTCTTTAAAATGTAAATGAACAGCATCTCTTAGCCAATTTCAAATGTAAAAGTAAGCCGGTAAACAAGTCTGATCTTTCTCTCTCATCCTCCATTTTGGTTTGCTAGGGATCGAATGATGCTGCTCAAACTAGAACAAGATATCCTGGAGTTCATTAATGACGACAAGTAAGTTTACTTCTTTTCGAGCGACTCGTCAATGAAAACGGCATCACTTTATTCAGTCAAAGTGATCAATTTAACTGTGTGATTTGTTCCTCATAGTAACCAGTACAAGAAGTTTCCTCAGATGACATCATATCACCGCATGCTGCTGCATCGCGTGGCCGCCTACTTTGGTATGGATCACAACGTAGATCAGACAGGCAAGGCGGTCATCATCAACAAGACTGGCAACACTCGCATGTGAGCCTTCGTCCAAGACCATTTGGCCTTTTTTTTTTTTCCCCCCACAGCGCTAAATAATTCATTTTATGGTCTTGCAGCCCTGAGCAAAGGTTCTCGGAACATATCAAGGATGAGCGCAACATGGACTTCCAGAAGAAATTCATTCTCAAAAGAGATGATGCCAGCATGGACAAGGACGATAATCAGGCAGGAAACCATCTTAACTGCTTTTGTCGCATAAAATTTTCCCCTTCCATATTCTAATGCGATGCGCCTCCCCTTGCCAAAATTAGATCCGAGTGCCACTGCAGGACGGCCGGCGTAGCAAATCCATCGAAGAGCGAGAGGAAGAATATCAGCGGGTACGAGACCGGATCTTTGCCCGAGAAGTAAGTTTTGGATCTTGGTATTTCTGTAAAGCAGCCTCCTGTTCCTATACGTGTGAGATCTGGGGAAGATAAAAACAACTTTAAAATAAAAGCTGTTGCATTGATGTAAAATATGGGGTTTGAAGCTTGTCATAATGTGCAGGTGTCCTTTTTCTTACAGTCCTCTCAGAATGGATACATCAACGACAACCGGTAAGATGATGTCACCACTTGTTCTTTTTCTTTTTTTTGTGGTTGTTAGTTGTAAAAAGATGAAAATTAAATCACCAAATCTAATGAATGGAACCAAGTTTGAGTTGTCAACAATTTTAAGGCTGGATTTATATACTGCATGGTTCAAGTGACGCAATTCAATTTTCTTTTCCCATTTGCGCTCAAGTGGGAAAATCTGGATATGACAGCGTATAGGAAAAAAACCCCCACCTGATTGAATAAAGCCTTTTCCAGATGTGGATTAAAAACTTCAACATCTCTCTCAAGCAAAACTGTGGCTAATTCCTTATTGGTTCTAAATGGACTCAGCAGGTTTTTTTTTTTTTTTTTAAACTCAAAAGTTACAATCTAGGGCTTGAAGAGGCCTGATGTTTATTTTTCTTTCTGTCTTTCTTCCCTACCATGGAGGCACTTTTTGACAAAAATGATTTTTTTTTTCTTTAAACACCCCCTCCAAATTGGAATGGGCCACTTGGACCCGCAGTGTAAATCCAGCCCAAGTTATTTTTAAAATGGTATCCCTTAAGCCCTTGGTGAGTGAGCATCTTGAGGGATCTGCAGTCTTTGAGAAGGAATTGAAGGAAAGGGCAGCAGTGATTGATAGAAGTTGACTCCCAGAGCCTCCAAATACACCCTTCCCATGGAACTTGAAAGAATATCGTATAGAACATGCAGAGAAAGGGGAAGCCCGAGCTTTCGACACTTCTGAATGTTGCCTTGTGTGCATTTTTCCCCTTCCCTCCCTCGTCCTTTTCAACATCTAAAGCGCGACACTGTGATGACCTCTCCTCACCCCTGCCCCCCTCCTTTCTCCCTTGTTGTCAACTACAGTCTTGTAATGCCAGCATTTTCTCCCAATATGAACCCCGACAGACTTTCCACCGAGGGCTACTGCTCTAGCTCTCAAAAAAGGAGGCAGATCTTTAGGTATTGGAGTGCTGCTACAATTGTACTTGTGTGTTGCAATGCCCATACTGGATTAGTGATGATAGTGGTGACTTGTGTTTTATTTATTTTGTTTTTTTCTTGGTATCTCTGCTTGGCATAGTCCACTGATTGATGGCTATTCCACTCTACTGCACCGTGGGGCTTCCTGCGGCCCATGCATGGCTGCTTTGTGGTTTCACTGAGGACTGACTTGATGTACTTTTTACCTCTGGACCTACCATCCACCGCCACCATTGTATAAAGTACTCACATTGCCTCCTCAGCGACATGTTTGTTTTGTGGTTGATCTATTCTTGTAGTTTTTGTTAGCATGTCACATGTTGCCAACAGCCATAGGATGAAATGGAGACAACGTACGGACACTGATAGAGCTGAGATCATTTTTATGATTCCAAACTGATGTCAAAAATCTATTTACCGTGGGTGGTGTCCACTCTAATAGAAGCCTTGTTTTAAATAATCACAAGGTGCTCATTTTCTTTCCCCCCTCCTCAGGATTAAATGAAAGCACGGTAGTAGCTGTAATTACCTTTGCTATCAGCACTTTTGTTCACACACGTACTGTTGCTAATCGAAACAGCAGAATGTAGTATGTACAGAAGCTCTTTTATATGGTCGGTTCAGACCGAACATGAAATATCGCGTTGACCCGCGTGTGCTTTTGTTCGAGCGGGAAGTCCAGGGGGAGAGAGGGGGTTATTGCTTGGAGCGGGGAACGGGATGTGCTCTGCCGTGCTTGTGTTATTGCTTTGGCTGCGGAATGCCATCTTGGATGACAGTTCAACAGCTATAAACAAGTCAATGCACTCAACCAGATATGCCAAATTTTTTGCTCCCCATTTTCTAAGACTCTTTAGCACGGCCCAGGCCGGTATTGGAAGCTAGCTTTTTTTTTTTTGTTGTCTTTTGCCATGGTGTGTGAGTCTGATTTTTGGCTGCTGCTTGTGATGTCATAACTACCCGATTGGCTGTCAGCGACCTGACACCATCAAAAGTTTACATTTGCAAGCCGAGGCAAAATAGGCAAACGAGATAGATTTTCGCTTCAAACTCTTCAGCCGTTCTTCCTGGCCTCATCCTTCATTTCATCTCCATCTGTAAATACATATGGATCAGCCTTTATAGAAAATGGCATCCTGTCTTAAATAGCACAAAGAAGGAGGGAGAGCGTTAGAGCACTCAAAATAGATCCTCCATTAATTCAAGCAGATGAGATACATTTTCAGCTGCTGCGACGCCGCTCACCATGCGAATATACATCATTCCTCTCAGGAAAGACTTTTTCCCCGCTTGGCCATTTTCTGCACCCGTTCCTCATCCTTATCTCCATTGCTAACGTCATAAGCGCAGCTGCACTGTGATGGAGGGCTTTCCCAGAGTGGTGCTCTCCCTTATCTAGGGTGACAGCATCACAACACCAAACCACAAAAAGCAGACCAGCAGTGTGTACACGGCAGCGTATACAGTTGTAGTGATGAACCAGTAGTCTCAAACCATATTTTGTAGCTGTGTGTGTGTGAGTCTGAATGATTTGTCTGTTTTGTATTCACTATGTGTGGGTTTATGTAAGTATATGTTGTTTGTCTGCAATGCAACAGTGTTTGATCACTCGTACTGTTTTTCTTGTACAGTGGAACCTCCAAAGTCAGAGTTCATTCCATTATGCAAAATGGAAATGTCCCCTTGGAGATTGATTATCTGTGCAATTTTCAGTGTTTAATAAGTGATCAGTTAAATGCCTTCAAGATGCACTTTTTAAATTTTTTGAACCTGAAATAATAATGGTGAGTGATGAGGTAAAGAGGATTTTTTTTTTTTTTTAAATAAAAGAAGAAAAAAAACATGTAGACTAGAAAAGCCGGTTAAATAAGATGTCCTCAAAGGGATTAATAAATAAAGTCAAAAGTTCGGACTTTGTATCGCTCCAAATTTTCATTTGTCCCGGAAAACAATATCGCTTCAAATATCTGTTAGCGACCTCCTTGACTGCCTGGTATCATATTGGCCTTGGGAAAAAAAGAAAAAAGAAAACATAACGACGCGTACCTTGCTTAGCCAAAATAAGATAAAACAGCATGTGGAAATCTTTGAAAATACGCTAAACACAACTTAACTGAACCAACACCTCTGCTCAGATATTCGTCTAATGACAATTGTGCACTTGGGATGACTTTCTATTTTTACAAGCTGTTGGTATTAGAAGTTCCATTGTAATCTTTTGGACAACTTAGCCATTATTTGTCTGCATCTTGTTGAGTTGATTGTGTGGTCCTTTCCTCCTGTCTTGGATTGTTTGTGCGAGTGCCATCTCATCACGTATCACTGTCAAGTAATCTGGTGTTTGTCTGGAGCGTCTCCCTCTGCATGTGTTCCTCAGTTTCGTTTTTTTTTTTTGCACGCGTGTGCGTGGCATAGAGAGACTGTTGTCGAACATCTTTACAAATAGAAATTCTTGTCAAGTGCTTCGTTGCCTGATTTGTATTTTGCATCCGTGTTGAGAATCCTCACCTCTAAAACTCATACGGTCGCATATTTAATGTACGTGACTGGACCTCCTTGGTCATACAAGCCTATCATCCCGTTTGTTTTTCCGCAACACTGACTTCAAACCTCTCCACTCGATTTCCCACCTCTGTATTTATCCTTTTTTTTTTTTTTTTTTGGAATCTCCCTTTTTGCTTCTCCTCTCAGGGGGAACCGCGATAGCTCCAGCCGGGCGTCCAGCAGTCGTCAGAGCAGCACGGACAGCGACATGAAAGGCTTGGAGCCGCGGCCCTGGAGCAGCACCGACTCGGACAGCTCCAACCGCACGCTGCGGCCTCCCGTTACCAAGGCCAGCAGCTTCTCTGGCATCTCCATCCTGACTCGCGGCGACAGCCTCGGCAGCAATAAAGGCTCGCAGGGAAGCTGCAAAGGCTCTCGCTCCGGTAAATACACAAGTGGGGGAACATTTAGGCACAAGACTGGTGAAAGCTGTAGTCATCTATTGGTGTCTCCCACCTGTAGCCTCCCAGTCCAGCCGTAGCCTGCTCCCCTGCCCGACGCAGCCGCCGCCTCAGCAAGCGCAGCCGCAGGCCCTTCCTCAGGCTGCCCTGCTGCCGACGCCGCAGCAACACCCCATGGGCAACCACATCATCGCTCAGGTGAGGCTCAGCACAAATTGGGGTCATTTCTGCGTTGACCCAAGTTCTTGTAATTCCTTATCATTTGTAATGTAAAAAAAAAAAAAAACATCTGGAGATTTTCGTATTCTTTATCAGTAACAAATGCTCTCCCATAACAATCCATCCCATCATTAACAGCTTCCCCCAGTATCCGATGTCTTCATGTATCTTTGTTTTCTTTTGCTTGCTTCTGACACCTTTCTTCTTGCTGTGTTCTTCTTCCTCTTCCTCTCTCCCGGTGGTGTGTGTGTGTGTGCGCGCGTGTGCATGCGTGTGCGGAAACTTTTGTGTGTGTGTCTAGCCCGTAGCATCTCTGCAGCCCTCTCAGCCTGTCTCCTACTCCAGCCCCTCCTGCCCCCAGGTTCTCCTGCCAGTTTCTCCTCCCCAGCAGTACACAATGGTACTAGCCCGATTTGGGGCGTCATTATTTTTTTGGGGTTTGTTTGACTGACACATTCAGACAGACAACAATGTCATCTCCACTCTCATTGAACTAATATTGGCTTTGGCTTTAATTACCTTTGCTACATCAAACCATTCTATTTTATGGTAATTGATCCATTTGTATTGGAGACCTACTCCCATGACTTATTCCTCCATTTGATTCAAATTTTAAAAGAACTAAATGAGCACATCTTGTTGTCCCACCCCCAAGGGAGAAGAACTGGCGCCCCAATTCAGCCAAATGACGCTGAGCCGCCAGGGCTCCAGCGAGAACCCTGAGCCATCCTCCTTGTACCAGGCTCCTCCAACTGTCCTCTCTCAGCATCCCCCTCAGACCAGCTACATCATGGCGACTACCGGGCAACCCATGCCCCCGCCGTCTGGCTACCAGCCAGCCACGGGACATCCCCACCCTCCGCCGCCGCCTCCTCCTCCGTCTCAGGCCGTCATGCAGGCGGCGCCCCCGCAAGGCTACATGCAGCCACCACCTCCCCAGCAGGTATAGAACTTGCAAAATGTTCTTTGACAAAGAGCTGCTTGGCAAAATTTACACTTTATTGCAGTGCAATTTGCCACACACACACACACACACACACACACACACACACACACACACACACACACACACACACACACACACAGAGGCTCTTGCACAGCCGCCAGTTTGCCTTCTTCTCACTGACAGATAGCGTTGCCCTGTGTTGTTCAACGTGTGGGCGGCCCCCGGTGTAACTGGAGTGCAGATATTGGCAGGTGCACCCTCAGAAAAGGCTGGCATGTTTTTGTGCTGGAAGTACAGATCGATCTTTTCTCACATGCGCTTTCCCCTCTGCCTTCCTGTCGGATGTTTCATTTGGAAATTGTATATGCCACTTTTAGCCTCGTTGTATAAGACACAAGTGGTTCAAGCCGCAGCATTTGCAAAGAAAGTCTTATTGATTTTTTTTTTTCCCCCCCCCCCTCTTGGAAAGTTTCATTCGACTATGTTCTATTTCCTCACTCAACAAACTAATAAAGGGGAAGTGGCCTTAAGTTGGTCATCCAAGTGGCCAGAATGACTCACCTATCCTGTAGAGCGGAGCTTTGACCACAGTCTTTTTCAAAGAGGCTTTTAAAACTTGTTCTCCCCTTAATGTTACGTTGTATAAGGAGTCTTTGGTTTACCACATACTCGTCATACAAAGTTTCAAGGTTATCAATATCAAGATGTTGTTTTTTCTTGACTTGATTTAGCTCTGCAATGATTATTCACGTCATCCAATCACAAAACTTAACATACGACATCATAATGCCTCTTTTTGTTTATTTATGAATTCATCTTTTTGTTTGTCTTCAGATTCAAGTTTCATACTACCCGCCTGGTCAGTATCCCAGTTCAGGCCAGCAGTACCGTGTGGCCCAGCCCATGTCCCACCAGGTGTCTTACCCCGCTCAGCGTACGCAGCCCATGCCTCAGCCCGCACAACAGTCAGGTGTGTCATCCTAACCCTAGTTTCTTTCATTTCTATTTTGCTGATGTTGCCTATATGTTGGATAGAAACTAATGACAAAGACACTGGGCTCTGTTTTTTTACTGCCAGATCCAGAAGGATCTCGGTCGGTGTGACCTTGATCCACGGTGATTGTCGAGTTTGATTTTTGGCTGTGCGAAAAATGGGACACTAGGCTTATAGGCTTTCATTCACTCTTCTTTATTATTATTTTTTTATTTGAGAGGCACCACTCGTGTGGAAATATGTCGGCAAGTCTGTGCTTACTCCTCTTATAGTGTGTGATGTACTCAAGATGGCACACCACAAACAAAATGGCATGAGCCAGTTTGACCATTTTGATACCAGTTTAATAGTTAACTGTGTTTTTGAATTTATATTTTTTTGGGAGAGATTTTTTAAGCAGCTGCAATATGATTGCCTTTTTGCAGAGATCAGTTAATGAGATGCCTCTTTGAAATTAATGACCAGAAGCCCATAACTTTTTTTTTTTTTTTCCCTCCTCTCTGAATTTTTTTTTTTTTTGCTTGCTATTCGCAGGTCTTCAGACTATGATGCCCAGCCAGCAGCCCAGCTACCAGGGCATGATGGGAGTGCAGCAGCAGCAAAACCCAGCTCTGCTCAACTCTCAGAGAGCTGGCATTGGAGGACAAATGCAAAGTATCATGGTGCAGTATCCGCAGATGCCATCCTATCAGGTACAATTGATGCACAAATCTGGATGAAATTGTGTCTTGTCCACTCAAGCAAACAAAAGCAAATGCACCGAGCCTTGCTTTATTAGATACGGATGTCTCGTGCAGGTGCCTGTGGGAAACGAGAGTCAGCAGGTGGTGCAGCAGCAGTACCAGCAGCAGGTGATGGTGCCGGTCAGCCAGTCGGTCCAGGGCCCCATGCCGGTTTTCTACAGTGTTATCACACCCACACAGCAGAACAGCACAAGGTACGTCTTCACTTGTGTGGGCATCTGATGGCTAGAACATAGTCAAAGTGTTGTAGACATTGCCCCCTGCTGAGCAAAAAGACAATTTCACCATTCTGAAAATTCTGCTCATCAAAGTACCAAATTCTTTGCAATAAATGCCTTTAATGAGACCCTGCAAAATGTTTTAATCTGATTCTTATTATTGTTTCTTGTAATTTACTGATACTGTATACCAGATCTGGTCTGGCGGGATTTGGATTTTTTTATTTTTTATTTTTTGCCATATGTACGTAATGGATTTGTAACAAAACAGCCAAGGAGCAATTGGTGTCAACTTTCAGCTTTATGACTTGATATACGTGTCAAGAATTACAACCTTTTTCTTCCACAGTTTGACATTGTTGTAAATGTAACAATTTCCAACACAGATGAAAGTCCTTGATGATACTGTGCCGATATTAAAGCTACATCCTAACTTTTTAAGGTAAAGTCTTTGTTCCTTTTTTTCACAGCCCATCTGTAGGCTACCTGCAACCCCCCAGCTCTGAACAGTATCAAATCACCCCATCGCCATCTCCCTGCAACCCACAACAGTTACAGCAGCAATATTCAGGTCAGACTCCCAACATTCTGACATGTTGCCCCTCTTTTAAAAAAATGTTTTATATGTTTTTTATTTTTGTGAAGAAAATCACTTTTTTGACGGCTTCACTAATTTGTTTGTGTCATTTAGCAGTCATTGTGTTTTGTCGAAAAAAATACTATATAGGTTAATAAGGTTTATCCGGTGAAAGTTCAGACCGGGACAAAAAAAGATTCTTTGACATTAGATAATATTTGCAGACTTAGTTCAACCTGAAAAACATCAATACAGTGTCTTTTTTTTTGGCTGTGAATGAATGTACATCAGAGTAACGTGGACTTTATCACTATCAAAGTTTCAAATGCTTCATGCCTTCATGCTTCATACAAGTCAGAACAATGTCTTATTCTGTATGTACGTATAATATAAATACGACGGACAATTGATCATATATCTGTGTCATCAGGAGTCCCGCCTCCTGGTCCCGGAGTCATGGTAATGCAGCTCAGCGTCCCTAATGGACCCCAGCCTTCCCAGAATCCGCCACTGGTCCAATGGAACCCGTGCAAGTACTACAGCATAGAGCAAAGACCCGGCAAGCCAGGAGAGCTTTACAAAGCTGACAACACTCCACAGGTACACGTGCTTCGACAAGTCAAGTCAAGCTCTCTCACGTAGTCGTGCTTACTTTGCGTATGTTGTCCCGCTTGTGTGCAGCCAAACACCCAGCTAACGAGTCCTCTGGCCTCTCCGACTCAGTCTCCCGCACCCTCTCCCTCTGGCAACGTCAACAGCGTCTGTCCAGGCCTGGGACCACTACCCCTCATTCCCCAGTTTCCACGGCCAGGAGGGACGGCTCCAGGTGAACAAAGATACGACAAAATGTGGCATTTACGAAGAAAAAAAAAATCTTGTACATTAATAATGCACACATAAAATATATTCAATGATTTTGCATGTTTTTTATTGGCTCATTCTCTTCTATTCACCAACATAAAATTAACAATACATATTTAACAATGAATTGAACAATGTCTATCTGGTCAAAACAATGAATCTTTCACCTCCCAGTATTCCCCGACCCTGATCTTTTTAAGGTAATGACTAAACCAATAAGGCTATCGTGTCACCCATCTGGGTCACATGACTGGCATTGAGCCACTTTAAACATACAGTTGGCAGCGCACTGGTTACCTCATGTGCACTTGGACCTATATTTGCACATGCAATGCCTTCTTTACATGATTGCATCAGCTCTTTGATCATTTTCACATTATGGAGACAACTGTCATAATAATTTAAAAATCATCTCTCAAATCAAATGTGAGAATAATTATTTACAAGTCAAGTCAGGCAGTGTTGTTTTGAACTTGTGTTCAGGCGATGGCCGCTACTCCTTATTGGGACAGCCTCTCCAGTACAGCCTGTGCCCTCCTCAGCTCATGCATGGCCAGTCGTCATACAACTCCCATCAGGTCAGGAACTGTCCCCTCTTTGTGTTTGTCGCCACCTAGTGTCCTAACTGCAATCCGTTCTGTCACACGCAGGGCCAAGGAGTCATGAAACACAGTGCACGAGGCAAGAAGCAAACGCTCAAATCGGCATCGACTGATCTGGGCACCACTGATGTTGGTGAGTTTGAACGTCACAGTGGCAAAAAAACCACACTTTGTGTTCATTTTGTTGCCGCATCCTTCCATTTTGCCCTTGAACAAAAAGGCAGCCATTTCCTGATTGTCACTTGAGAAAGTGAGTCTGAGGTGTTCGCTAGCAGCGAGGGCTGCAAACCTCTCACCTGTCTCTTTAACCCTCATCCATCTGCCCATTTCTCAGTGGTGAGTCGTGTGCTGGAAGTAACGGACCTGCCCGAAGGGATTTCACGTCCAGACGCCGAAAAACTCTTCAACCAGCTGTCTCTGTGCGGTGCCAAAATCCAGTGGCTGAAGGAGCCTCAGGGAGGCCGAGGAGGCTGCGGACCCGCCGGGGCCGCCGGCATGGCGGGCAGCTGTGTCGGCGGCGACCCGGCCCACCTGTACACGGTGGTGGCCGTGTTCCCCAGCACCATGGCCGCCCAGAGTGCTTCCTTCAAACTGAACAACAGCGCGGCCGGCCTCTTCAAACTGAGGGCCGCCAAAAAGAACTATGACCTGCGCTTGCTGGAGAGAGCCAGCTCTCAGTGAGACAAAGATTAAAAAAAAAAGCAGACTCTTGGCATGGAGCGGAGGAAAAAGGACGGAAGACTGAGGTGGGTTGGGGGGGGGGGGTGGTGTTAAGTGCTCTTGGTGTACAATTATAATGGATACAAAAAAAAAACTTAAACGTGTCAGATGTATAAAAAGGGAAGGTGTGACTCTCTTGAGGTGGTCGGTGTTTGATTTCACTATGATTTAGTCTTTGGTTTTTATTCCTCGTCTTTTGTATTTAGATAGCGGAAGAGCACACGGGACACGCACGCATGCGTTTCACCCTTGAAATTTGTGCCGCCGTCATACACAAAATGCGATCTCACACGCTACAGGAGACACAACATGCTCACAACGGGCTCACGTAGCACACAGAAAGAAAACACACTGGACAGTCGACTTCAGGCAAACCTTTTTCGTCCTCCACCTTTGCGTCCTTTCTTCTTCCAACGCTATTCTTGTCAGCAATCATCTGCCACCTCTTAGATTTTCATTCTCTCTCTCTTGAGTCCATCTCGCCATGTCTCATGCTGCTCTGCACTCTTTCTTTCTCTCAGTCTCTCGCTCTTCTCTGGCTTTCTGTTCGCCTTACTGCTGTTGTGGGGTTCTGTATTGCGCTCTTTTCGGGGGAGGGAGAGGGTTCAATATATTTATATAAGTGATGTAGGGAATAAAGAAATCTATATATTCAGTGATTATTTTTATTTTTTCCTACCCGAGTGAATTTTTTTTTTTTTTTCTTATGCCTTTTCTTCCTCCTTTCCCTGCTCCAATTCCCCACATAGCCCCTCTTTACTGTCCTCTCCCACAACGCCCAACTACCCCCCCCCCCCAACCACATTGTGTTTGCGTTTTTTTGTTGACAGCTGTGCTGAAAGTATCAGAAAATGTAGTTGAAGTGCACAATGTTTGCATATGTCTACTGTAAATTTTATTTAATCTGTTATTTTTTTTGTTTGTTTTTAAAAATATAAAAGGTGAAAAATCAAAGAAAATATTTGCTTGGTGTGCTTTTGTTATTTTCTGTATTTTTGGAGCGGCACGAGAGTCCATTTCATGAAATGAACCGGCACAGATAGCTGACTGGGGAAGTTATCTTTAGTATTCATCCCGGTCAGGCAGTCCAGAATCCTCCATGCCAATGTCAGCGGGGAAGTGGGGCATAATTGTTAAAAAAAAGAAAAATAAATTCAATGTTCTGTTTGTTCAGAAGAGAAAACCATATATTGAGACATTCTATGAATTTCCTCTTTAAGGCTTGTGAGTACAGTGAATTAAGAGTATAAATTGAGTTTGAGAATATTTTTTTTGCTTTAATGCAATGTAATATGGAGATATCTTTACTCATCTTCTTAAATTAGTGGTTCTATTGGGGCCAGGTGCCATTGGTGCAATTCTTGACCATTCAGCTGGGAAAGCTTTTCAAGTGCTCAGCTGTCCCAAAGTGTCTGTCACACATGCTCTCGAATGGAGAGCCAGTCCAGTCCAGGGAAGGGAAGGGCCAGAATGGCCATGCTGGCATTTCTCTTCCCAGTCTCCCACCTGTTGGAGCCTCATTTGGAACATCGGACGTGGGAAAAGACGACCAGAAAGAATCGTGAGGAGAAGAAATGAAGTTTGACATTTGTGGTCAACTACATTGTGCGTATCATTCATTTCTACATTTTTGGCAAATTAGATGTTCGTGGTGTCGCCGGGAAATTCAGCGTGACTTAATTTGAATGCAAACATGTTGAAAACAGCAAGTGGTGTACCATCAAGATACATTTTCTTCATTTTCTCTTTTTTTTTTTTTTTTTTTTTACATCTGAAAACTAAAACCCATTTTTATGATACTTCAGAGGCCACTTACTAATACTTCTAGGATCCCGCCTTCTGTGATCTGACCCGAAACCAGCTTCTTCGTACTTTTTGGATGTCAGCTGCTTACCATGGCCGACTGTGACTCGTGAGTACTCGTTGGCAACTCTTATTATCAAATCTGAGGATCTCCTGCGGTGGATTATTTATTTTTTTTGGCACTGGGTGTGATGTTTTGCTACGTGATGACAGGTTGGATGACAAGGCCTCTGTTGATATTCATGAAAACCCCCCTCTGCCAGATAATGTGGTGAAAGTAGAGGATAACACGGTAAGTCGTTTAAATTGTCGTTTGTATGTATGTCATGGGTGTAGCTAGACGGGGGCCAGCGGGGGCACTGGACACCCTCTGAAATATACTTGGGCCTCCTTGGCATAAGCATTTTCTGAAGAATTCTTTGCATTTGTTAAATTTTTTTTTGCAAAACCCCCGAGATATCCTTCAGCCCCCCCACCCACTTTGATATGCAAACTATTTCATTCTTTAGATTCTATTAACTTGCGTATATTACTATATGCTTGAGTATACGGTCTACTTTTCGTGGTGGAATTTTTGGGGTCTTTTAGTGTTGTATGTCTCATTCTTGAACATTGGAGAGACACATCCCTTACGATTCCCACTGGGGCACTTTTACAAAGCAAACATCGGTGGGCATTCCGGCCTGGAATGTTGCGAGCCATTGTGGCCACTGGTTTTTGGAACGCTGACAGCTGGATAGAGTTGCCAAGTGACAGTGGCATAATGTACAAACGATCTGCCGTATTAGCGCTGATTGCAGTGCTAATCCTCAACTTGCCGAGCGCAACGCAAGCGCTAATCCTGACAATGACAGAGAGCTCCAGGCCGTGAAGCCAAAACATGCGTTGTATTGTGTGTGTGCGTGTGATCGGTGCAACGGTATATTCCGGAGAAGCTTTGTTACATTTCATTTTGGGGATTCTGGCGAATGGCAGCCCAAAAGCTATTTTGGGATCTAATCCTTTTCAGGTTTCCCCACCTGAGTCTGTTAGGTTACTTTTTGAACTCATTTTAAGCAGAACGTACGTGTTTAATGTGATCTGTTACTAAAAAAGTATTTGTAATTCAACAGGTCTATTTCATCTACGACGAGGAGGTGGAGGAAGAGGAGCGAGACGAGCCGCCTCCGCAAGAGTCCATCAAACCCATCAATGACCGGCCACATAAATTCAAAGATCACTACTGCAAGAAGCCCAAATTCTGCGACGTGTGCGCTCGCATGATTGTTTGTATGTGAGGGGCTAACCCGAACTTACTAGGCTCACTTGTTATATTTGAATTTCTTTACTTTTTTTCTTCTCTGTCTCAAGTAAACAACAAGTTTGCATTACGTTGCAAGAACTGCAAAACCAGCATCCACCACCAGTGTCAGTCCTACGTAGAGTTCCAGAGGTGCTTTGGAAAAATTGTAAGCCTTCTTTTCTTTATTAGATCTAAACATGTATCTCCAAGTATTGTGATACTTTTCATGATACTATGTGCAGTCATTGAGTGTTTCTGTCAGCCTCCAGGCTTCAGAAGAGCATACAGTTCTCCTCTGTACAGCAGCGAGCAGAATGCTACTGTCTCCCAACTCTTGCCTTTCTGTGAGTCCAATGAACAAAGTGACACAATTAAGCAAAACCAATCAATCAAACTGTTAAAAAAAAACAAACAGCTTTTTGTTGTCAGAAAAATCCCTACTTACGTTTTTTTCATTTGTGTTTTCCTTCTCGCTGGTTGGATGATTTCGGATCGCCAGCGCAGTCGAATGGCACCGACCCCGTGTTTGAAACGCTGCGCGTCGGGGTCAACGTGGCCAACAAGGAGCGCAAGAAAGGATCAGAGGATAAAAAGAACGTCAGTGTGGACCCATGCAATGTTCTTTCACTCCACGTCATGACTTTAATTGCTGTCATGGCGTACTATTTGTTTTAGATGATGATGATGATGATGTTGGAGGAGGACGAGCCCCAGCAAAAGCAGCAGGAGAATGGCGCTGAAGGCAGTGAGTCACTAATTATTGTTTCACTTGTAAAATAGTGTTGTTGGTCAAATTAGAACAGTAGCGTCTTAGCTCTATTGTTAAATTTTCGTGATACTAATCAATATGGCTTTACCCTCAAAATGCAAATGTCATTATGTTTCGCAAATGATCGTAATTTTTGTGTGTGTTGTAGCTAGCTCAGAGGGCGACAAGGGAGGAGACAAAGCTCCCGCAGTTGACAAGGTCAGATACACAATGTTAAGATTAAGACTCTAATTAATGAGGTAATCCAGGATAGGATGAAAAGGAAAATATGATGATAATAAATTTGTCTTGTGTGTTACTCAGAGTAAAAAACCTCAGCCAGGAAAGATCGGCGTGTTCAATCAGTCTCATTACTACTTGGCTCTGTACCGCTTCAAGGCTATTGAGAAAGATGACCTGGACGTTAAGTAAGTCATGTGATGTCCTCATACTTATCATGACTTTGTTGAATGTGTCAACAATGACATTCGGGTTGTTGCATAGCGCCGGCGACCGCATCACAGTGATCGATGACTCCAATGAGGAATGGTGGAGGGTGAGTCCATGTCAACTATTTGTGCATTGTGATTAATTGATTGCAGCTCCTTCTGCAATCATTAAACGGCAGTAAAAAAAAAAAGAGTCGTTCTTCTCAGAGGATAAAGAATATATAGTTGTGAGGGTTATATTGTCTGGCTACACGTGTTGCTGCACCATTTGTGAGTTATCGCAAAAAAAGGCTGGAGGTGGGGTTCGAGTCAAGGACACCTTTATAATGGGAGCCTACTCAGCAAATGCTGGCAGCTCACAGTGACACAATGTAGAGTAAGTACAAATTTCACGTCATGCCACATATGGTAGCCTAGTCGTGACGCCATTATAAAACGATCCACTCAGCAATAATGATCCCATGTTGTCGCAGTAAAATTTCTCTCTCATCAGGGGAAGATCGGCGACAGGGCGGGCTTCTTCCCGGCCAACTACATTATCCGAGTACGGGCCGGCGAGCAAGTGTACAAGGTGACACGCTCCTTTGTTGGCAACAGAGAGATGGCCCAGATTACACTGAAGAAAGACCAGGTGAGGACACACACATTGATAAGTAGGGCCCAAAAAACTGCCTGAGATGCACAAAATTCATTGTCTTGTGTGTGTGTGTGCAGATTGTTGTGAAGAAAGGTGATGAGGTCAACGCTTACCTGAAGGTCAGCACGGGACGCAAGCTGGGCTTTTTCCCTGCCAATTTACTGCAGGAGATCTGAAGTCTTTTTTTTTTTTTTTTATGGTACAACAGTGGCTCGTCATTTTTAATAATATCACATTCATGTAAATATAATTTTGATTTCAAACATAGTCATTGTCCAACGAGATTAGCACTGATGCTAACGTAGCAGCGGTTTTATCAAATGTACTTTGGTTTGGTCTCTAATGGATGAGACTATAATATTTGTTTGATTATATGTGTGTTTTAATAACTATAAATAGCATGCAAATGGAGGCAATGGGAATTTTAAGATTATTCTGGATTAAAACACGGATATTACTACTCTGTGATTTATTTCGAGGAATTTTTGGCTCGCCCTTGTTCAAAATTATCCGCACAAATTGGCCGCATGCATGAGATGCATTTCAAGGCCTTGCGAGGGACGGGTCGCTAGCTATTTTCTGTGCGGCATCATTGGGAGCACCCAAGGGGCCAGTTTGCCACGTCGAGAGGCAAACTGGAATGACGGGAATGGCATCCCACCAAAACAGACAGATGCACGTCAACACGGTGCTTCTCTGCTCTCCGGTTCACCCCGTGTCCTCAATCTCTTTTCCTCTTCCTCGCTCTTCTGAGGGAGGGAGAAGTAAGGAGGTGGCCACGGGTCACTTCTACACCAAGAAACAACCACCTCATGCAGCAGGGTCTATCAAACCCGCTTAAGCAGACACATTTCAGGAAGAACATGTCTAAAACGTCATCAGGCGTGAAATCATCTGAGCATGCCTCACTTGAGCTCGGCTCAGCAGCTGAGTGGTTTGCTTTCTTTTTTTGGTGCATTTTGTTTGGGAAAAAAAAAAAAAAAAGGGGCGTGGGGAAATGCAATAGGGTCAATACCACTAATGTTATAGCTGGAGTTGATGAGTGCTTCTCTCGCCAAGCAGAAAAGACTCGGCTCATCTGAGGATGGATAAAATACACAAATTTGCATCATCTCCAAAATGATTATTTTGATCTAAGGAATCATCCTCAACAAACAGGATGCATGCAATGTTTCTTTTAGCCAACAGAGGTCTCTCCTGCAACACATTTTAACCAACCCTGGCCCAAAATGCATCAAAATGTTATTGCACTGATGCTCAGTCCTAATAATTGAAGACCAGGAGATTAAATTTTCACGATATATTAATGTGCAGTGAGAATTGTTTGCCAATTATAATATGCATTCGATGTGTTGAATACATTTAAATGTGAAGATAATTAAATCACAATATAATGCTCCTCTCTGACTTGCAGGACCTTGAGCTATCAAGATAAATTGTGTCAAATAAACAGGACATCCCACTCCTCATTTAAGTTGTGACTGAGCTTTGGATCCACCCTGAAATGGTCACCAGTCAATTGCGGGGCACATCCATTCATTTTCCATCATCCTTGTCCTCATTAAGTTAACTGGGAACCAGATTCTATCCCTGGTGAGAGAAGCGGGGTCCACCCTGGAGTGAGAACCTACAGACAGACAAGCAGAGGGTGAAGCAAATGACTGAGCAGATCCTGAGCGCTAGGGAGGTGATGCCGGGAAAATGCTGCAGGCTTGGAACCAATTACGAACCCCACCACACACACACACCTTCGTCCCGGGGGTGCGGCCCGGTGACAAGATGAGGGATCATCATCATTACTATTATTTATTTGCTAAGCAGAGGCCGACTCTGGGGCCAATCTTAATAGGATTCACGCATTAACAATGAGCAACTTTTGCTTTTGGGCTTTGGGTAGCGTCCTCCAGGTGAAATTACGTTTGTTAATGCATGGATGATAAAAGTATGCATAGATTTTGGAAGCAGCATCACAATAAATGCCTTTTAATCAATTATGCAGCCCCTATTGTAAGGCCCGCAAACTATCATCAATAATATGTGGCGGCAGCTAGCGACATTGGATGAATAACTTCAGAGCGGAGGGGGGAAAAAAATAAATAAAAAATAATCAATTGTAATTCAAACGCGTGCTCGAGAATCCAAATAAGTGTTACAGATAGCTTAGCGTAGTTGTCCTCAACATTTGGTACCCCGGCTGCACAGATAATTGTTGTCATAGCAGTTTACTTCCCGATTCGGGAATATACAAAAGCATCCCAGTAGCCATAGTTAACTCAAAATGATGAGTTAGACTTATTTTTCTGTTAGTTCAAAAAAAAACAAAAAAAACATGATAAATGTAGTTACAAAGTGTAAATATGCTAATGCTAGAACTGATGGGACACCATTGTTTTGCTAAAACGTGACCTACATTTTTTCATTTTTTTTTTTTAATTTCCACTGTTTATAAGAATATTTGAAAAGACAACAACAAAAACAACAAACAGACATAGTGACACCTTGGAGTTTTTCCCCTTTTGTGATATTTTGCTATGTCAGCGATGCGAATGTGCACATCTTTTGTCTCCACACAAGGGCGCTTAGCATTGGGAGAGTGTGTTGCCGTGGGTGTGCGATTCAGGTGTTGTGGAAGCGTAACTATACTTAGTCCATAAGTCATGATGCTCTCCATTCCGAAGACACCTTTGGGGCCCCGCATTACAACTAGCGAGACTCCATCACGCCCTGCGCCAAATCGATAATCCCAGGGAGACAGTCGGCGTTGGGCGGTGGGGATGGAAGGAATGTGGCTGCGGGACAGAGGGAGAGACAGAGATCGGGGTGGAGGTGGGGAAAGGAGGAACGCAGCCAAGAATGCAAAGATGAAAGATGAGGGATGCTTTTACCCACAAACTCCCAAATGGGCCCTTTGCTGACTGTGTCTTTATCCGGCTGGGGAAAAACTGGAAAACAGTAATGAGAAAAAGACAATTTGACCCCAAAATTGTGTTCATGTTTTACCTGAAGTTGTCAATTTGACCTGCGATAGAAAATGTTCTGAGAGATTTGAGGTAAATACCTGTTTTTAATCCCACAAGAAAGCAATATTAGTTGTATTAGTCTGAAAATAATCGTTAACTCAGAAGAATGTATTTTCTTCCATTATTTTCATTTTTCAAAGTAACCATAAATGAATCGAGATTAGTCTATTTGTAGTATGTATATATTTGTAGTTAAAATTTGCACTCTTATAGGAAAAAAATAACCAAGTAAAAAAAAACATATTTCTTTAACTATTAAAAAGGAATGTTTTTTTGTCTTAAAGTTGCAATAGCATGAAAAAAAAAGTAATAGTGACAATATTCCAACATTGATTCGCATGATCACTTTTGCCCTAAAAAAACCCATTTTCTTCTTTTTCCAAACAAAAACAATCTCATCTTTTGTATTTTTATGGTCAGTGCTCATTTTCTTTGTTTTGTCAGAACCTGTCAAGTGACTGCTAGGTTAGTCTTGAATTCAAAACTGTTATTGCCGCAGCCTGTCGATGCAGCTCCTTTACAAATTTCTCTCTATTTCTAAAGCTGCACCTCATCCGCCTTTCCACCATTGTTGTTGTTTTTTTGTTTTTTTTTTGAGTGATGAGCAGCTGATGGCGAGCGCCGGGCGATGACAGATGGACGTGACAGGCAGATGGTTTGCGCCCGTCTCTTTAATCACACAAAGTCGGTCGGCCGAGACGCGTCGCCTCCGTCCTGTCAGCACGACACAAAGCTGAGACAAATTTGTCACACTCGCTGCGCATTCCACAGCCAAAAAATGGCAAACGTATTGTTTTTGATGAATGCCGGCTGTTGACCGACTGCTGGCTCGGCAGGAAGTCGAATTTTTAATCTCAAGTGTTTGACGCGCTAGGAATGCCCTCAGCGGGACAAAGGTCAGATTGTCGCATTAAGGCCAATTATTTAACTTTTTGCCATGTATTTGTACAAAATGTCAGTTTGATTAATCAGTGGGTTGAATAAACCAAATGCCTCACCTCTATGAAACGCCTCCTTATTTCCTTCAGAGTAGACAAAAAAGGCTTTTATTCGCATCTTACAGCCCGAGGGGCACTTTGCCGCTATCCCCAAGCATCCACAGCAGCCCACCCAAAACCCATTGACAGGAGAAAAAAAAAAAGGGCAGTGATCAAATCCTCCATCTGCAGATTGAATGACAGATGATAAAACAAATGCTTATTTGCTGATTTAAAACATGCTCATTTCACCATTTTTAAAATCTCAACCAATTCAAACCATGCCATTAAACCATTCAAATTTGGAACTAATTAGCTCAACCCTATCACAAGATGTTTTCAAAATTTCAAAATAAAAGCCTTAATTTTGATTGTAAAATATTTTTTTACTGCCTCAAGTCTTCGATTCTTTGTATTGACACTCATGAGAAAAAAAAATCTAAGTAGACCTATTTTTTCAACTATACATAGACACACACACATACGCAGACAGTAGCCAATGAAAATGCCTGTGAGATTACACAGACAACTAATTAACACCTAAATGACTAACTCAGCGGAATAAACTGTCAATAGCCAGATAAGGTGCGAGGGGACAACACACGCACGCCAACACACTCTCTCTCGTGCACGTAAATACACGCAAAACCGTTTCATCTGGTGTTGGAGTAGTAGATGAGGCGAGTGATAAGATGACATCAGTCTTCCCGGTGTCTCAGTCTCAAGGTCAAATTGACTTCAAATTAATTAAATGTCAATTAATGTCCTAATTGTCTCTCTCTCGTTCTCGTGCTCTTTCTCTCTCCCTTACTTCCTCACTAACTCTCTTGCTCTGACTGTAAGCAACTCCAAGAGGTGGTAGAGAATGAAAAGCAGATACGTGGTAGGGAAATGATACGTTAGAAAAAGGAAGTAGTGAGTATAGAAAGCGCCGGAGGGTGTCCAGGGCAGACTGATGAAAGTACCTGCTTGCTAATAGTTGGTCCTCAGGCTTGTCTCAGCGCATTGGTGATTGCACGCACCTTTTAACCGAGCGGCCCGCCAATGTGGATCAACGGGAAGTTAACGTTCTCATTCTCACTCCATGAGAGGCAACGACCTGCCAGCCGTGCAAAATTTTGTTTTGATGGAGCTTCTCATTTGAGATCAATTTATTGGCTTTTCTCTTGAAGAGTCTTACCCTATTTCACTTATATTGCAACTTTCTTCCTTCAATATTATAATATATAAGTTGTTTATGTACCTTTGCAACTTTTTTTCTTTGATTTCAAGAAAATCTGATCGCAATTTTCTTTCTTAATTGATATGAGATGTTGCCTTTCAGGCTTATGGAGCGATGTTTGCAATTTTTTTTTAAAATTCCAGGCTCAAACAGCAAAATCTGCATCTTTATCCAAATCAACATCCCAACCTAATGGCTTCTTCTCTTTCCTTGTCCAGCAACTTCCTGGATGAGTGCATCTCATTGTATTGGCTTATTGACACAAGACATGTCTTTTAAGAATAACGGTGTCGTCCAATCACACGCTTACAAGAGCATTACAATTAGTGGCTTAAGCGTAGAACGGCCCGAACACGGTATTGACCTCCTTCCTCCCCGTGATGCAACATCTTTGTCACGTTTGCAGCCTCGGCACAATACTTGTTGTTTTTTTTGCGCCATGGGCAATTCACTAGTGCATTTTATTTCAGGAAATGTATTTCACATAGACTTGTCTTCAATAGGGGCAGTCCAACATTGCATGTTGAGGATTTGAAACAACCACTTAGCCACTTTGCCTGACGCCAGCGTAAGCTTGTTAGCGTAATGCTAACAATGCCCAACACCATCATGAATGCTCATGAATGTTTTTTGGTTGTTTTTTTTTTAACACATTGCAGAAATAACTATAAGTTAAAAGAAAAGACTATAAGATAGATTGCCTCACACGTAAGATAGTTTAGGCCTCATTATTTCATAGTGAGGCCATCGTGGCACACAACGATGAAGCTAAAATAAGCATCAAATTAACAGGACGGCAGAATGAGACGCCGTCTTTCTTCTCCGCTGCCGGTTCACGGCTGCTTGTACAGCAGAATGATCCTTTAGCGCAAATCCATTTCAATTAGCTGATTTATCTGCGAGCTGGTAATTGATTCCAGAGACTCTCGTTTACAGAGACTGCCGACGGCATCTGTAGTTAAGCTTTTTCTATCTTTCACTTTTTAATTGCTTTTCCTCCTTTCTCCTAATTCATCTCTTGGCCACGTGTTTTTTTTTTTGTTTTTTTTTTAAGTCATTTGTCTGTTTTAGAGTCCATGCGGCGTCCTGATGGAGCCACTGAAAGTGTGTGTGAAAGTGGATGTACAAAAAGCTGAATGATGACCACATAAATGGACAGGTGAATGAATTGCTGGATGGGTGCTCAGATGGATGCGTTGATGGACTGATTATCTGAAAGATGGAAGACGGGCGGACAAATGGTAGCGCCGAATGGGCCGATTGTCGCCGAGACCAGCTGATGAATAAATGGGCAGTGCGAAGAGTAGGGATTGATAGGCGCTCCCCTCGCTGGCCCACCTGTACCCTCAGCCTATGTGAAAGCACATACTCTTCTGTAATGAGGGTAATGGGGCTTAAAATAAAGTCTTTTTCTGGCTTCCGCCAACTGACACGTCACCTCGGTTTAGATATGTGCACCACTGTTGATGTTTGACTCCATACAGGAAACAAAATTAGGGTACTCACAATCATTTCACAAATTGTGGTTTATATGTGTATTTTTATCATTTGCAACAATCAGACCATAAGGGACAACAATTGTAAGTGCTCTCTCTCTCTCTCTTTTTTTTTTTTTACATTTTTGAAAATAAGAGGGGGCGGATCTACCTGAGTGGGCGTGGCACGTGTGTGAGGATGACCTCCATGCACCTACTTCTGGACTACAATTCTGCTGTTTGGGCACAATTTCCACGTGACACTCATCGATATACAGCACAGTGCCTAACAAGTCGTTGGCACTTTGCAGTAAATGTTGCTGCTACCTATTTTTGCAATAAATGGAACCGGTGAGTCAGTTGAATTGTTTGTATTAGCATGCAAGCTGTAGCCTAGAGTTGCTCACCATTGTTGTCAGAAATGAAACTTGGGCAGCAGTTGCTTTAGTGCTGCAACACTTGTCAAGTATTTTATTTATCTATGAATGGATAATGAAGTGCATTTTTCAAATAGTTGTGGCTGACGGCCATTGAATTTCACCACTGTGATTTGCAGTTTAAATTGAAGTTGTCATTTTTGTACTGGATTTATTTTGAGTTTATCTGCTTATTAATAAATATTTTAGGAGTAGAATTCGATTGTGCATTGAATATGTCTCGTTTTATTTTTATTTTTAATTGAATAAATTAGATTTAAGTTTGTTTTTTTAAAGGGACAGTGCATGTTAATAAACATTTGCATGCTATTTTGCAAGATTTTGGCTAGTTTTCATCTACACTACCTTGGCAGATTGAAGTTACAGTTTAAGTATAAAACCAAGTGAATTTCATTGCAAATGTCACATGACCATGAGCCATGTACATAATGCAAGCCGGAGGGCATTTTGATGTCAATTTCAGTCGACAGTAGGGGGCGATGCAGGATAAAATGTTTGCCCCCTGAAAGGAAAACAGTTGGATTAATCTTGATTCTTATTTTATGAACGCATTATTATTCAAAATGCAATATTCTAGGTTAGACTAGTGAGTATGGATAGAACATATTGCTAATACAATTTTGAATGAAGTTCCCTTTTCATTTCATCTACAGTATGGCATGTCTGAGTCTGAATTGGCTTTATGGGTGAATCCAATCCCTCATTAAGATTTCACTTAAAACATTGCCTGTGGGATTAATAAAGATTTTATGTGCCCTAATTTCCAATGGGAAGAGAAGAAGATTACAGTTAGAGAAAAAGGTGTCAAGTGACCTCTTGTTCAAATTTCTATTTAAGCATATCATTTCAACACTTGCTGGTTTGCGATACTTGAATTTGAGTGTGAATTGTCAAAGTTGAAAGTATTTGCCGCTTTCTCCGATTTCTTCAGTGTGTTTTCTAGACTTTCCCCGCAACTCTTCCCGCCTTCTGTTTTTTTTTTTTGTCTGGATGACTTTCAGTAGTTTCTGTGTGCATGTGAGATGGAAGTTGACACGTCATTTTGAAGGAGCGTACAAGTGACACGGGGCGAGAGAGAGAGAGCGAGAGCCAGACTGATGGGTATTGACGGTATTGTTTCAAGTCTTTGTCCTCAGGTAAATCAGTTGAATGACAGAATGGTGCCAGCGATCAACAAATGGCCTCCAGAGGATATGGCGGGTATCTCCGACACAAATTCGGGAGATGCTCAGTCAGGCGCCTGTAGTTGTCTGCAAGACTGAGCGGCTAGGAATGCTCTTTTTTCAAGGCCATCTTGTGGTACGGATGTTCTTCAACTCAAGATTCTAAGGACATTTATTATTCCGTTTTTGCAAATGAAAAGCTATCTTTTCTGTGACTGATTCTGTAAAGATTGCCGGCTGATATTTGCCGTTTTTTTAAATGACACACGAACCCCCAAAATTGCTTACTATGGCCATAAAAGAAACCAGCTGTGTTCACTCCCACAACGGCGCAAACACCCCTTTCTAGCTGAACATATTTGTTGATCTTTGAAATACACAACATCATGTGTGGCACCAGTCTTGGAACTTTTCAGGCACAACTCTTTAATATTCATACTGCTTCACCATGTCTAAAGTTAAAGCCACTATTGTATTGTTATTTAAAAGAGCCTCACTCTGTCTTTATTCTATTCCATATTACTCCTGCATTGCAATCAGAAAGAATGATGGAATTCCCCTGATTAAATCTTGATGCTAGAGATACAGTTTGATGGACAGCAAGGCCACGTGGTCTGTAATTGCATTCATCGCCATTAGGCCACTATCCTAGCGTACATCTTAATGTCTCAGGTCATCTGGTGCTACGGCCTAACCACCTGCTAGGGAGCTTGCTTCACTCATAACTCGGTTGGATTCAAAATAAGTCTGAAGCCAGTACATTAACCTCAGTGTCGTATGATCTACCAGATGTCATCAGATAAGCCCGTATATGGCATACTGTTAATTTCAGCCATTTTTAAATTTAGTCTTGGTTTTAGTCCAGTTTTAATTGCACTTTTAGTTTAGAATGATGACAATTAATATTCATTGAGACGCCTACAACTGTATAATGCTTTCTAGATTAACAGTAGAATTTCATTTCTCCAAATGAATTGAATGGGATCAATACTCCATAGCTGCATGTGGAAAAATCGATCAACTTTAATAGAATTGTTGTGCGTGTGTGTACCTACTTGAATCACAATGGCTCATTTAAGACTGTTTTCACAGCTTGGCAAAAAAGGAAAACACACCACAGTAATGTAGCTTTATTGTTTTTCCAATCGCAAAAGTGGGACAATCGCTGTTCTTCTTTTGTATGGATTGCGTAATTGAATCAGCAATGGAAGCGACAACCCAATGGGAGCCCGACCAAATTGACTGGACTAGTTTGACGACATGATCTCATTTTCTCAAAGGTACAAAAACACTATCTTACCGTCCCTACTTCACCTATAGAATAAATGTGCCAATGTGTATCAACTTTATTTCCAACTTGGAAGAAACTATTACTTTTTACGGCAATTTTCTCTACTTCTGCCACGGAATGCAAATTTGGCTTTTTTTTGGAATCAACCAAAAAAGCGCAGGAGCAGCATGTTCACCTGGGCCATCAGCACAAGTGTATCTTTGCAAGTCGGCCATCAGCTAAAATGGATTGTACCTAATTTCCAATAAGGTGCTTAAGAGCGAGCCCTAATCACACCTTTAATTAGAATCCGCTGGTCATTAGGAAGAGATAATTCCATGAAAAATACTACCTCTCTCGCTCTCTCTGGGAGCACAACGGTGTCAGATGGACCGAGGCTCTTATCGCATCAATTCTTCTCTCAACCGAGCGTGCGCCACGGGAACTTCCTATCGAATGACACGCAGTTGTTATTGCTGTTACTGTTAAAACGTCAGTCACATGCAATTGGTGATTCTTTTTGTGTAGTTGTTCTTCTGCTTGTTCATGATCTTGAGGTTGTTTTGATATTTCTGATTGATTATGGTCGTTGATTGGATTTTGCATTGCATTTCAAGGTTCTATTTTGCACATTTGCTGGGGGAAAAAAAAGTCACAGGGTCTTGTAGTGAGATAGGGTTTACCAAATTGAGTCCCCAACTCTGTAAAAGGTTTCAAATCAGACAAGAGCAGAGCAAGAAATTCCCTCGATTGTACTTTGGGGGTTGAACCGCACCTCGCTGCATAAATCCAATAACAATTTTTTTTTCCCCGGCTACTTTTATATCGATGAATTCTTTGTTTGGAGGTGTCAGTCATCCAAACACAAAGAGGCTCGGGTGCTGATACACGAACACAGCCACTCTGATAAGCGTCTGATTCTCCGTGTCTGTTATGTGCTATCTGCATTGTCTCTTTTGTCACTTGGTTCATTGTACGTCTTGTGTTCCAACTTACGTGTCTTCCGATTCCACGCGTGAATGGATATATGGTGGCGCTTGCTTAATAATGTCCTGACCGTTTCATTACAGTAATCGTGGCCGGGATCGGCAGCGGTGGCAGGATGACTTAGAGCTGAGGGCAGCGCCTCATTAACTCTGCGTGACCAACGAGCGACGCCCTCAAGACACATCGGAATTGCCTCCAACCCGCCCGCCGCAGCCAAAGTAAAGATTGTGTTCCTTTTCTTTGAATCACATTTCAGAACATTGTGTAGCTGCTTTTGGTTCAATACGAGGCGTGATAGAGGGAGATCAACCTGATTGTACCTGCGTACAATTTGAGGTTTTTTTTTTTGCCTGTAGATGCCACAAAGTTGTCAGTTCAGCTACGTTAAACACAATACAAGCAACATAAACAAATAAATTTAAAAAAAAAATACTGTAAGACAAATTGTGTATACTGACACAATTTTACAACAATAAAAAAAAAAAAAAAAACATATGACTAAATATTTAATTTGTGACAATGCAAGTCAAAATTGGACTTCAACCACCAGAGTTCAATGTTAAAATCTCACCTCTGCAGAACCTGCCGCCTCATGGCTGACACTAATGGGGAAACATGCTGTGTCACACAAGTGGATGCCTTGAAATGGAGGAGAGGGGAGGTCTTTTTTTTTTTTTTCCATGCGTAAACAAAACTTCAGCAACCCGCTGGGCACTTAAGACGCAGCATCACTAAGAACACTTTGCAGCCTGGGATGAGTAATGTGGTGGCACGGCCTGGCGGTTATCCAATCATCAGTGTGAGCTTTGAGGTGAGACGGCAACAGATGCTATCTCGCTTTGTTTTCTTCCTGTTGCACACATTGTAACGTATATACTCGTAGTTAGTGACAATGGCTAGGAAGAGGGTTCTATTAAAAAGTAATTCAAGTCAGTAACTATTTAAGATTACTATTATTGTTTTTTATTATTATATATGGATATCATTATTATTATTAATAATACGACTCGGAACATCTTCCGTTAAATATATTGCAATTTGACAAGAATAAAGTTAGACGGAAATGTCACAATATGACAAGGAAAAATAACAGTATTGTAGTAGTAGTGTCCTCATGCAAACCAAACAAATAATGCAACAATGTTAAGCCTGAGTTTGAATGAATGGACATTCATTGAAATCTACAATTACCACATTCTAACAAGCTGTTGTTGATGTATCTTTTTGTGTCACTTGTGTGTTGTTGTTGTTGTTGTTTTTTTACACGCTTTGTTCAGTGTCCTTGAGTGTTAAGAAAAATCGGACTGAAAGAAACTGCATGTTTCCTAAGATAAATGAGCAGAAAGCAAGCAGTAATAACATGGGATGTTCGCCAGCACGCTTCAATGCTGACACCTTTACGGTTAAGGCTGTGACATCACGTGCTCTAAAAATAGCATTCCTGCAGCACGCGGTTGATACCTGACAGTGTCGAACCAAAGAGCCGTACTACTACAGTAATAGTTAACACCAAACTCTTTACTTTTAATTTCTGAACTGCACAAGTGACACTATTTTATCTTTTTTTTTGACCCCCAACCTGCTTGCAATCAGTTCCTGATGGTAATTAATGAGGTGATTAATTGCTGAATTGATCCACTGATCGATTTGAAAACAAAAAAAATCAGAAGAGAGCTGAAGTGTAATTGCTGAGATATTTAAGTGCTTTAATTGGATTCTAGTATGCGTTTTGCTGAGGATGTAGTATTACATATGCAACCGTGTAATTGTCAACAAATTGAATTCACAAGAATTTGCTAAGAAGATAAAAAAGTGAGGCTCTTCAGTCGCCAATGATTTCATGTCCAAGTGGAAGGTTGGGTGGAGTTGAAGGGAGGGGGAGGCGGCGGCGGTGGTCCGAGTGGATGCCGGGTGCTGCAAAAGGTGACCCTGAGATCCAGGCGGCCTTGTTCATTTCGACAGGCTGCGAGCACACCGCTGACAGCCAGTCGGCGAGTAGAGGTGAACCCCGGGGGAGACTTAATGGAAAGAATTTAGATGAACGATCTACACAGTGCGGCGGCACGCCATCGTGTTGATAATCTGCTCGGGAGGTAAACCCACGTTTGGACCAGCACCAAATTGTCATCCATATCCCAGAACAAAGGAAAATGTTATAAAATGTCAAATGATTTGAAAGAGATCAAATTGTTAATGCGCAAATTGAATGCACAGTACAATAAAACTTTTCTTTTATGGCCTTCTCACAAGTAGAAAAGAATTCATATATTAATCTATAATTGGAAAAAGTTGGCAAGAAGAAATCTTTATGTCCATCTGGTGCAATAGTAGAGTCAAATCAAGCTGCTACACCTCATCATATTGCAACAATTGAAGCATGTTATTGATAAAATGCAATCTGGGAGGGGAAAACTACTGAGAGAAGATCCTAACTTTCAAATTCTACATGCCACTATTGAGCTCATGTGGAACACAGTCACACCAGAAAGAAATTGAGTGAACAGATTGGAAAAAGGACAAGCTTGACCAAGCAGCTGCATGATGTATTTTCCAGAAGACACAATCTAAAGTTAAAGAACTCTTGTGAGGTCTAATGCACGCTTAGGCCACATACGCTTGGTGATATTGTTCATTTCAAGGCTAATTAATACACAATTTAAAAGGACAGAATAGCCTACTCCCGAGAACGGTAAACAAACACAGTGCAGCTCTTCTTCTGGGTAGTTGACCTTCCGGCATGCTTTTGACAGTACGGCAATTTTCCCTCTTAGAACTGCTGGGTTTATAATTGGACCGATTCAGTTAGCCAACCCAACTTTGGGTTGCAAAAAAATATATATAACCCTATCGTTGGGTTGTTACGGGCAAAACAACCCAACTTCCCGGATCGGTCTTATTATTGAACCCAAATTGGTTGAAAAACATTTCTACAGGTCTCGTTAACTCAGATAACCTAAATATCCGTGCTTGAAAGCGTTCAAATAACATAGTGACGAGGTGAACAGATGTTCCTCCCGTCTGGCAGTTTGCTGTCTCCAGGCGATGTCTGTCCACTCCCCTTACCCCCATTGGAGAGCACCCATCACAGCTCCTGCAAAACTTTTACTTGGCAGCTGCCACGTCATGCCAATTGCACACCGTCCAGCACCAGGCACCAGTCAGACATATGTACACTATTTTTTTTAAATTTTGTTTTACACCTAAATGCTTCCGCTCAAACCCTGTGGTTTACTGGTGATTGGATAGAATCCAGCAACCTCTACGTCCAGGTCTAGGTCCATGCAGCTTCTCATGCAAATTCCTCTAGGATAGATTTCAGCCCACCCACGACCCTCAGATCAACTGGCCACCAGTCTAAAGTTCTGCCAACCTGCAGTTGAGTGGCGACTAGTCTCGGGTAGACCTTGTTTTGCCAAAACTCACTTGAGATAAGCTCCATTGGCTGGCACCCAGTCCAGTGGTTTCCCCAGCTCCACTAAACAAAGGTCTGCTCTAGCTCAGACATGGCACCGCCATGGTCTGGTGATCGGCTCAGGGTGCTCCTCACCTTCTCTGAACTAACGACTGCTCGATTCCAACTCAACCATAATGAGTACAAGCGCTATGGCAAATGGCTTGATGGCTTACTTCCCACATTTATAGAGATTGTCTCATCAAGAGCGTGCAGCTTTCTTTGTAAAACGAAGCAGATCTATAGTACGCTATGCAATTACTTCCATCCCTCACCATTCCGAAAAAGTTTTGCGAAAAGGTCACTCGTGTCCTCCTCGAAATGGAAATCCTTAAAGAGGAGATTTTCTAGCCTTTTGTAACCTTTACACAAGATATTCCAGCGACTTGACTCATTGTGCGCGACGGAGGCTCCTCACAGATCTATACTCAACAGTGGGCGTTTGTGTGTGTGGGTAATCAATAGCATCTGGGCATTTGTCTTGTCTAATCACCTGGTCACACCCATTGATCAGGACAGCTAGGGTCAGATGAGCACGACCAATTACCAATCAAAACCGGAGAGACATTTTTAATTGTGTGCCGAGTGGAGGGCTCGTAGCACCTGCACTCCTCGGCCGTATGTCGTAATTGAGATGCGGACGGATGGAGGTCAACTTGTTTGCGTGTGTGACAGCGAGGCTCAAATGGTCCTTCCCTCCCAAGGGGGAGGGGGGGGGGGGGTTCGCATGGACCACTCGGCCCTCCTTGCAACTCCAATTTGCGCCTCACTTAGTCGCGGCACACAAGTGAGCGGGCTGTCGCTGCGTTGTGAGACTTGTGGATGCGTTCAGGTCACATCGTAACTAAGTCTGCTGCGATCAATTAGAGTGAAGAGACGAGAGCAGGGGGGAGACACATGGGGGGGGGACTGAAGAGATGGAGGTGGGTCTTTGAAACCAGATCACTGATAAGCTGTCACACACCAAGTGTAGACTGCATCAGGTAAATTTTTCTCGGGGGAGGTCACGTGACGTAAGCCGGCTTTTCGATTGAAGATACCCCGCTCATTTATCTTTAGCGAGTTTGTTTGTTAATAAGCGGAATTACACATAAATGACTTTATTGATTCCCACTAAGCTTTTTTGTGGAGTGTTTGTGTGGGCCCATTAAGGATTGGTGCAGATCCAGGCATTTTCTTTCACATTGCCAGATTGGACATTTATCAACATTTTCTTTAATTTCGCCATGAATAATGCATGAGTCCAAATGACAACACTAGTAAAAGAAGGTTGGTGTCTGCAAACTTCTAGAAACTTAAGTTTGACAATAAAGAAATAAGTTTGTGGCATGGCGCAGTGTTGTGCTCCCATGGTTTTCCATCTGTACTTCTTTTTCAGGCTTTCTCCACAGTCTTGCTTGTCTGAAGACATGTTTAATTGTCATTTGACTAAGGTGGCACGCATACAAACGTGCACACACACACACCAAAACAAATGCTACCACGCACATCAATTAAGTCATACAAACTAAAACAAACAAAGATATTCAAATACACAAAACTAAATACATGCAAAAAAGAAACAGGCTAACAATAACTTGCACAAAAGCAAAAACACAAGCAATAAGACCAACATAGACACACAAAAACATAAAAACAAAAGTGTAGGACATTACCAGTGCAGTGTCTGTTTTCTGTTCACTTAAATCTGAAGCGACTGTTTTTTCATTGTTGTGTGTTTTCGCAACAAAAGGCTTGATTAAATTAACATGATAGTGCTCCGACGTAAAAATCGATACCAAAGGTCCATGAGAAGGACACAGACCCCGGAGGGCTCCTTTGACTCTTTCTCTAGTTGAGGAGCATTTATCCTTCTCCTCGTCCTCTTTGCGTCTCTAATCTGCTCCCCCCTCCCGGGCTTTTAAATATTGAAACTGAATTTTTTTTTGCAAACCCACCCAGGTGTTATGACATATTACAAGACTTCTGCCCAGTAAACAAATATTGTTACGAGCGAGCCGTGTTTATAATATAAAAGTTGACATTTTAATGCATATCGGGCCTCTAATGGATGTTCCATCACCATCAGCCCCCCGATATAGATGGATCGCGCCTTTTGTGTTTGGGACAGGGCCTCATCAATCTCACCGACCGCCGCCCCTGCAACAGAAAAAAAAAAAAAGAGGAAAGCAAATTGCTGTATTTTAATTAATGCACTGCCTCGCCTCTTAGAGGCTCAGCATCTTTGAGCGTGGAACTGATGAGATGGAAGCTGGGAGAGGCGGGGGAGGTGGTTCTTTTAGTTGCATTCGTCGGCAAACTTTCAAATGAGCGTCAAAGTTAGCTCGGTGTGATGGATGAGTACCGAATGCCGTTTGTCATCGCGCTTCTCCCGGTCGCTGCGTTAGCTCGTCGTCCCTGCCGGGGCAGCGCCATAATCGTATTGATAATGAGACCCGCAATTAACAATTAATCTCTTTAGACCAGCTAAAGCAAACACGTCGAGTCATTAAAGCAGCAATGTGGGACATATTTGAATAGGTGTGATGTGTCGGATATGGAGCATGTAATCATGCGTGCGACTCTTTGGGTTGCTGCCATGTCATACAAGGGTGTGCCAAAAAAAAAAAAAAACAGGCTGAAGTGTACACACGTGTCATGTCTGGATTTGAAAAGACACTGTATTAGTTTTGAATTCAAGGCCAACATTTTTCACTGTGTAGTATTATTTGGATTTGTTGTTATATTAATAAATACTATGTAGACTTCTCTGAAGCCTTTCCGGTTTTACAAAAGCAGCAGTTGAATTCTTTAATTTAATTTTGTCGTCACCTATCATAACGTCAATGCCCAACTGTAAAGACTGCCATGTACTATAAAGTAGGTATCAAAAAAATCGACACACCATTGTTCAAATGCCTTTTTGAGATATGAGAAGATATTTGTAATCTTCTCCTTTAAATTTGATAGAATTTCACAGGGCCCTATATATCTTGAATCTTATCCCAATGGGACACCTGAGTCAATGGCTTTCTCATCCATCCATCCATCCATCCATCCATCCATCCATCCATCCATCCATCCATCCATCCATCCATCCATCCATCCATCCATTTTCTGAACCGCTTTCTGCTGGAGCCTATCCCAGCCGTCATCGGGCAGTAGGCGGAGGATAGCCTGAACCGGTTGCCACCCAATCGCAGGGCACACAGAGACGAACAACCATCCGCACTCGCACTCATACCTAGGGTCAATTTAAAGTCTTCAATTGGCCTACCAACCATGTTTTTGGGATGTGGGAGGAAACCGGAGTACCCGCAGAAAACCCAAGCGGGCAAGGGGAGAACATGCAAACTCCACACAAGAAGGGTCGGAGGTGGAATCGAACCTGCACCCTCCTAACTGTGAGGCGGACGTGCTACGCAGTGCGCTACCAAGCCGCCTGGCTTTCTCAAATGATCTTAATTTTTGCATTCCAGTCTCAAAGTGTATCACAACATAGGATAAAGAGGAGAATTCATTTCTTTTTCTTGCAAAATTGTGGGTGGGCACCACGTCAATAGCTTCCACGTATATTGCCGTGACCCCACCATGCGTGTCCCCTAAGCTCCGATCAATACCACCAGCAAATTGTACACCCCGACAGAACCCCCCTCCCACATGCATGAACTCTCTTGGGGATTAATGCGTGCCTCTTCAACATCATTATCATACCTTATAGCCTCTTCTTTGAAAGGGCACTGTCAGCTAAACTGCTGGAGGGACTCAATTAATGGGATCAGTCCAGGACTGGACCACTCGAGGCTAAGTGTAAGTGATGACAATGGGCATCTTTTTTTCATGCATTAATATGGAAGGATCATACAGCAGTTACTTTACTAACTGAGTCATTATATTGTCAAATGAATCTAGTCATATTTAGATTGAATCGTATTGGAATTTGAGTCAATTGAACAAGATTGCATTTTGGAGTTGACCTGTTTTACACAAAGCATACAGTCATTGAATGCCGTGGTAGTAACCAATGTGAGAAGTTCCTTTGGTTTGGAAAAAAAGGAGGTCGCGTGGGATGAAGTGAGGAAGGAGAAGGTGTTCACCTTGGGAGTGGCCATCCATTACAAAAATGGCTAAAGCTCGCTCTGTCACACTGTCACTGAGACGCCACCTCCTCACCAGCTGAAAGGTCACCTCACGCTACTCTACATCACTTCGTCCCTCACACGCACAAGCGTGCACGTGCGTGCACACAAACCAAATTTGCAGCCATCGTGTATTTTGTATGCAACAGTATCACTAATACACTAATTATGTATGTTTAACTCATAAGTATATATCAGGGGTTGGGAATCTTTTTGGCGGACAGAGCCATACATGCCCATTTTTACAAATAATTTCCCATGAGAGCCATACCATTAAAAAAACGATAGGTAAGATACAATTAAATGCATGCATTTTAATTGAGATCAACATTTTTTTGAGTGATCTAATGTATTCCTTTTAATAACGTCACCAAAAGAGCCATAGGTTTTTTTGTGAAAAAGTTTGTGCACCCCCAATGTATACAACTACAGTATATATATATATATATATATATATATATATATATATATATATATATATATATATATATATTTGATGTTTTTCATTCAACAGTTGTATTGATTTATAGGGAAGCATGCAAATCTTTTGGCTTCACATTTCACGCCACAATTACGTCTTCAATTGGCCAATATGAGAATGCAGCTTGGTAATTAGCATACCATTCTTTAGGCAGCTAATTAAAGGTTGCCATGGCGACCGTGGAATGTCGACTGTAAAATGAAGATATTTTAAAAAACCCAGGCAGACGGTTCACAGCGACGTGTCGTCTCTGAACAATGGAGCCACTCGCTTGAGAGCATCGGAATATCCACTTTTGTTTATGATGACAAATATGGATTTTTAGGTATATGAATTGAGTTTTTTTTGTCTTTACTGGTTGGCATATGTAAGCCGGTACAGACGAAGCGGCTATTATGTGACGCGCAGGGTGAAGTAAAATGGCAAAGAACAGGTAGACGTAGAAAACTCTTCCTCGAGCGTCAGGATTGACAGCCATGACATCATCGCTGCCGAGGAAAAGGTTAATTGTGTCTAATTTAAGACTGTTTGCATTTTCTGTCATGGTCCACCTGACCTTTTTGTTTGGCACTCTAATGAAAACCTGTGACACGCCTCCATTCTCTCTTTCGGCCACGCCTACTTGTTGTAGCTCAGCCCTCAGGCTTCATTTGAAGCTAATGAGTTTGTTTTTCCAGCCATTCCAAAAGTTGGGCTGACATTGCGAGAAGGCCTTTGGTTCAAGCTCAGTGTGAAACGTACACAAGTTGTGTTGAAGTATAATCAAAGTCCAGCGCCGCCGTTCTGCTCTCCTCATGTAATCGCTTTTGCAGAAAGGACCCTGACAGGAAACAACATGACTTTGACTTCCCGCCATGAGTCATCTATTGCAATCACAAGGCGAGCGACCTGCGTCTGATATTGTTCCTGTTCCCATCAGTGGCGCCGTCCTGCTAATAATGCACGTCACCTTTCATTTCCACCAGGTGGCACATTTAAATTTTTCGTGAACCTGTTTTTTTTTCCCTCTCCATACATTCTCCCATGAATTGCATTTTCTTATTTTTTTTTACCTTCCTTCTTACACACAGACTAGTTTGAAGCAGCCTGTACAGAGTTCCCGCCAGTAATTAACAAGCAGAAACAAAATAGGAAGACGCATCCCGCCTTTTAATTGGCGTAACATCTCACGCTGTGCAGGAGGTGTCAGCCGCAGCACTACCCTAACCCCCTCACACGCACATGCAAACAGGTTTTTTCCATTCTCTGTATAAACTTGCCTTCTATTAGCACCGGCCAATCAGTAGCCCAATGAATTGCTTGCTGTGATTTTCTGCAGACAAATATGAAACAATCTCCCAATTAAATTGGTGGTGGTGCTTTGGGCTGTGAAATATTCCACACACTTTGCATCATTGACTTAAATCCATTCCATCCTCCTAACAACAACTATGTGAAATTGTTTTTTTCAATCTGGGAAAATGGCACTATATAAAAACTTTAATTTATAAAAACATACAGTAATAATTATATAAAAGTAAAAATCTTTTATCAGACCGCATCAATGGCTGAACAATCGTTAGCTCAATCTTAATTCAAACCACATCAAGACCTATTGTTATGATTTAAAAATATAACTAAAAATAACGGTTTAATTATGATGAGAAATAAAACACTTAACACAACCTACACAACAGGATATCCATTGTAATTAAAACAAAAATAGAATACCACACACACAACTGCTCATAATGGGGGGATAAAAATCTGGAGCATAATTCTTATTTTAAAAAATAATTAACACTTAAAACACACACTATTACAGTATCTCTAACAATAATTGTCACAACTACCTGCACTGCAGCATAATCATTAAGAGTTACCTTTAAGAGACTTCCAATAATTGGACTTTGATTAGGTTGGTTGGCGGGATATTTGTCGAACAAACATCTTCCACCTTCAACACAACAAATTTATGCCCCTATACAAACATTTGTTTTCTTTAATATCACTGGAAATCGCACCATTTTATTGCCACACATTCATTGACAGTCCTGTTTGTATAAAATAATAACACAATTGTCTGAAATAAGAGATTAACGGACTGTATAAATATTTGTCTGTTTTGCGCATAAGCTATCTCTTTGGCTAGCCCTAATGGAGTCTTATCATTCGGAAGCAATTTCACACCGTTCCGCCCCTAATTGAACAGCCTGTTTGTTCCACTTTCATTCCGTCCCACCTACCTCACGGCGAGCCTGCGGGATGGACCATGAGAAATGACACTCTTTGCGACTCATTGAGCGTCGCTCGGCTAAAACAAAGCTCACAAACACGCACACACACACGCTATGAGCACGTCTTAATTGTTTTATTTTAAATCCATTGTGATATTGTATAGAGGTGGAATGTTGAAAATGGTGTACAAATATTTTTGGCCTGACTGTAAAGTATACATTGATAAGTTCTTTCCCCGTCCCTATTTTTTTAGCAAAATTACAGTCTTTGCAGTTTAAAAATTGCACTCTACTACATTGCAATGTCGATCTGAATTTGATTAATTGTTCACATGATCTTGGGCCTTCCAAGCTGAGATTCAAACCCATCACCTCAAAACCTTGCGCCTATCTTATACCTGGACTTTTTTTTTTTATCATTTAAATCCGATGAGAAAGATCAATGTGCAGTGTTAAGGCTTTTTCCCCCTCCTACCGTTTCACTCTGGACTCCTCGCTAACATAATGGATGCATAGGCCTGCAGCCACTACCCCCCTTGGCTCATACATCACCGAATAAAGGTTAAGCAACTGAAGCCTCCTCAGACGGCGGTTCCGGCAAAGGGCACATGTAGCACACTGAAGATGATAAAAACCAGTGCGCAAAGTTTGTAACTCGCAGAGGATGGCAGACTCTCAGTCCTTAAGACAAACGAGCTGATTAAAGGACCGGATGACTCGAGTCCGGTGGGGGTGTTACAAGCATGTCTCACAGCACTCCAACAGCAAGGTGCAAGAAACTTGTCGAGGGGGTCGCTCCAGAGGGGAGACAATTCAGAGAGGCAGGCGCTAATTAAGTGGCGTTTCATGACTTGACAGCCGACCCGTCGGACTTGTTTGTTCTCATAGCCCCTTCATTTTAGTTGACAATTAAAACTAGATTTGAATTAGCAAATATCTTCACCTGGGGGTTTTTCAAGGTTGGAAATTGAATTTCTAATTGAATTCTCGCCAATCACCATAAGTCAGTTTACACAAAAGAGATTTTTCAGCCATAACTTAACTCCCACTTACAGCTGATCTTAAAGTTTCACTACGAAATTCTTACAAATATGGATCCATCATTTTAACATACTTCCTTGGCACCAATCATTACCTTCTTGTAAGTCACCACTTCAGCACCCTCTTGTGGTATTATAGGACATTACAGGAAAAGCACAGAATCACAACTGGGTGAGTTGTGCAAATCATATAAGAATCAACAAAAAAAACCCATGGAAAGATAAAGTTGGGTTTTGCGAACATAAATAGCACTCTATCTGTTCTTGTGTGCTCCTACCATCAGCATTATTGAAAAAAAAAATCGCAGTCATATATCTGGTGCATGCGTTGAAAGCACCTTTATTGTCCGTGGACTTAGCCAACTTCTGCTGACATTTGGGATTCTAATAGACTTTTGAAAGAGCCCACATAGAGCCTAACCCACAAAGAGAAGACTTTATATGGATGACTTTATTGAGCGGGCAATCAGACTGTAACAATAGCGAGCAAGTATGACGTTTAAATCCCCTATCCTGCTGAAATCAGCACACTTGACTGTGGCTGTTGTTCCTCGAGCGCATTCGTGACAGTGAAAAATGTCTTTATTCTTCGTCTGTGTGTGTGTGTGTAAGAAAAGGGAGGGCGGCTTTGGCGAGTGGAAAGGCAAGGCGCCGCACCAAGTGTTTGCTGCTGCTTACTCGGCCGTAACGGCCTCGCTCAGTTCGCTTCCTGCCTGCTCTCCTTGATCAATAACTGGAGGCAACAAGATGAGCCCCTGCACATTGGGGAAAGGGATGGTCCCTCCCAAGCTAGCCTCCACCTTTATTCTCATCTAGCCACAGACAGCAGGCTTTGAGCAGATGGACGGAAGGGTTAAAGCCCCCCCGTGCAACCATTTGGCAAGCACTTGATTGTGAAAGTCTCGTAAGATTTATGACTGTATTTTTTCTTCGTCTTAATGCTTCCATTCACCATTTTCATTTCTTCTGACCCTGTTCTTATTCATGCCGATGGAAGCTAAATAGGACTTCAGCCTGGATTTCGACTGCATGGTTTAGCTGAGAAATCTCTCTTTTTTCTTTTTTTTTTTGCTCTCAAAGGGCATAATTGGGGTATATGTCATGGTGCAGTAAGGAGGAACAAACACATGGAATTGGATAGCTTCAGATTGGAATCAGGCCTAATCCAAATGCGGATACAAATCCGATTTCTTAAATCCTTGTTATATGTCATGTTGCTAAAAGTTAGCTTTTATGCTACCAAAATTTGTTCCCATTATGCCTGGAAAAAAAAGCAAAATCACAGTGAGAAAATGAACATCTATTGAGTGTGTCTTATATGACTCTATAAAATATATGAATATATATGAGATGATGTATGTCGTATCAGATACAAACAGCAAAGTGTGAACATTCTTTAGTTGGGGCTGTGCACGGTGATGAACAGCTGTTTGAGGTTTTTGCAGCAGCTTGCGTGATGGCAGCATGCTGACAAAAGAGGGAAAAGGTATCCAATTAAAAATCCAAGAAAATTTGCACTTATTTGTAAATACGTACTCATACTTGCAATGGGCAGCAGATCGCTTTTACGAACATACAAATTTAGTGGCCCACCTGCCATGCCTTTAATTGTAGTCTTACATTTTTTAGTGAGCGCTTGACATTATACCACCGTAAAGCTTTTTGTAAGATGACAATAGTTTTATTGGAGTAAGAGTCCACATGTACCACCAAGGTGACATTTTCTTCAAGGTGTGGCCTCATCATCAAGTACACTCTCACTCGCACACAATCAATAGCTAGGGAAATTACTTTATAGATTGCGGAGAACGACTCAACCATACCGCTAACATGGTACAGTATCTGACTGAAGGCAACACGTCCGCTGTCTAAGTGTCATCCCATTCTCTAATTGTTGGGCTACCAGCTGCGAGATTTGTGAATAGGAAAGTTTGACCATTTTACCAGAAGCGCATTGCTTGGTGTCTATGAACTTGACTGGTCCTGACCTCACTTTGATATTTATGACTTTGGGTTAAATCACAGCAAAAAGCCAGACCTTCTAGTATCAGTATATTGACCCCTGGAGGAATGCTCAAAAATGCAAACCAAGACACTCCTAAACCGTGTTCAAAGTCTTCTAAGAAGAGTTGAAACAATTCAGTCTTTCCAAATTACCATGACCTGGAAGATTGAGAACAAAATAATCTTACCGGAACCGGTAATGGATGGAAGGGATGGGTTCCCTCCTGGTTGATGAATTAACTGATCAAGAGGTGTGTCTTGGTACATTTCCCGCCCCTTATAGTGAAGATCATTACAGGCCAGCTGGAAGGCACACCTTGGGCCATCACTTTCTCACCACTTCCTATTTACCTCCCGCAGCTTTTTCTATTTTTTTTTTCCCTCCCTCGACTTGGTTCTTGAGTTTTAATTATGCCTCAAGCTCAATGAGGTTGCCTCTGGCTTGGTATAAATACATAAATAGTCAAAGAGACAAAGACAGGCGAGTGGACAGACATCCTTGAAGATGTTTGCGAAAAGAAGAGCGCATTAACAACACCAGCCATGTGAAGGGAACCCAGGAAAAGTCAGCTCCCAAGGTTTTCCGGGCCCAGCCAGACAGTTAGCAGCCTGTCCGGCCCGAGACCGTTTCTGAATACAAAGCACGCCGGCCACCGTCCGTCCGGGTTGCCCTTCGCACCTTGTATCATAAGCCACGTATGGCATGCTTAATGGCAAACTACATTTAATGCCCGCCATAAATAAATAAAAAATATAAATACATCTAAATTCCTGATGCTGTTGTTGTCCATTCAGGACTGCTTTCATTCAACTGTCACGGGACTCGTTACCTTGTATATACTCACCTAATATGACATCGGCATGGCGGGATACGGGCTTTATTTGTACGATTGCTTGCACCGTGCATTCTTTGGCGATCTATTGAATACTGTCTTGGAGCATTGCAATGATTGGTTAATATTGAATGAGTTAACTATGATAAATAATGGTGATTGAAAATAATCAGCATCTGCTTTGTCAGTGTAACATTGTGCCCACGGTCTATGCTAGCGCAGTTATATAAATTTATAAGAACCTGACAATACATATACTGTCAACTCTTTGAATGGACATTTGTGCGTTTTGTGTATGCGTGTTTGGTTCAGTTTGAAAATAAAAATCACTGCTCTGAGTTTCTCCCTCACAAAGTTTCCTTAACCTGCGGTGCTTCTGAAAAGTGACTTGTGTTCGTCCCAGTTGGTGGATGTGTATTAGCTTTAACACAACCGCGAAGACAAGGGACAAGGACAGAACGAATGGTCAGGAGGTGTGTGTGTGGGGGGGGGGGGGTTGCTGAGATTGATATGATTGCACACACACAAGTGAGATACAGGTGCGGGCAATCTCAAACACACACACATGCACACACACACACACACACACACACACACCCAGGGCCCTGTGGTATATGATCCAGAAAGTGTGGGATAATAGAAAAGCCTTGGAGGGGTGTGAGGCCTGTGTCTTCTCCATAGCTACAACTCTCCACTGTCCGCTGCCTTGCAATCCATCAGACGCTCCAGCACAAAGCCTACAGCCAGGCCTCCAAAACACTCATTAAAAACAGGGCTTCCTTTAACAAATGGCATGGAAAAGTTCATCTTCGCAAACCAAAACGGCCATAACCCTAAATTTCACGTCAGAGCTGCAAAAAACACCAGTGATAGTAATTATAATGCGTTTTATCATTATGGAACACAAAACATTTTCTCAAATGAATCCCATTATTATTTACATTATTTATTATTATTATTACTATTATTATAATTATTAAATAATTTTTGACCCAATAAACCATGTTTTCGAATTCAAAATATTTTTGGGGAGTAAACAAATATGAATACAGGAAACAAATTGAATTAAAATACAAATTAAATACACAAGAGGTCGAGTACGTTATCCACATGCTTGAATGGACAGAGGTTTACAAGTGTATGAATGGACTTGATACACATTTACTCTATGCATATATTAGCATTTACTTATGAAGCGTTGTTGTTTTCTTAATGTACAAATTAACACTGTATGCTTGGCAATCAGGGGATTGAAAGTTGACTTAACGCACGTGCAATCTTGAGACTCCGAGCACTTTTCCACGCTCCGCTGCTTTGAGTGTATGATGGGTTCACTGTGATGACATGGAATTAGGCCACTTCAATTAGTGCTGCCATCAGTGGCTCGTTAGACAGGTGTGCCATGAAAAACCCTCCAATAACCAGCCACGGGATGCCAAGAGGGTTCTTCACGTGCATTTATTCATGCGAATTTAAGACTGGAGATTTGATCCAGTATTACATGGAGGCCTGTGGTTAAAAAGCAAAGTGTGGGGAGTCTCTGTCACTGAACAACAGTCAATGAACCAATGCCAAAAAACAGTCGAGTATCAACATGTCCTTAATTCTTGTCAGTTTCCAAGGAAATCTGCTTTTTTTTTTTTTTGGTCGCTGAACATTGTTTGAAAATAACAGAAAACATTTAAGTTGAAGTCTGAAAACCTCACTGACTGTGATTGGTTGCGATGATTCAACTGTGTTTCATCGCTCAGTATGTGGTGGGTCTTAGAAAGGAGCTCGGAGGTATCTTCAGGCCGTTCGAGATTGATGCAAAAGGTGTGTTTGCACTCAATTGTTTGTTGGATTCTATCAAAATAATCGTCGAAGCAAAAAAAATCTCCATAAAAGGCCTTGGACCAGCCACTTTTTGTCCTTTCATGATGTGGATGAAAAATTGAGACACACCTACGAGACATGCAGGGGTGCTGTTGGTTGGTGGTAGCGTGGCGAGAAGCTCGTTATAGCCTAAAATGCTCCGTCCTCAAAAACAAACACATTATCCCATGGGCTTTGAATGATAATCAGCAGTGGGGGTTTTTTTCCTATATGGTTTACCGACGAGAAGTTATTTTGCCGAAAATGATTAATAGCATGAGCCCCTACCTTGTTTGTTCATCACTATCTGTATGACATGTGATTTTTCACAGTATAAAAATTTCCTCTCCAGTCAACCAAACACATTTAATTGCCAGTGGTGATTGTGAGATTTTCACATGCGAACTGTGAACAGAAAAGTATTGGACCATCATTAGTTGACTTTTTTTTTTGTAACCCTCCTTTAGTTACAGTTCATCAGCCTACTGAGGTTTTCTTTTTGCAATATGGAGGACCTTTTAGTCTTTTGACTTTTCAAAAGTTGACTTTTCAAAAGTTGCTTATTAGTTCTAACTTCCTAGTCTGGTTGTCTTTGTTCGTATGGTCGGAGCAAGCAGTGATAATACAAGCTGCAATTTTTCTTCGGACCTGTTTGTTGTGTGAAAATGGAGAGATAGGTGTTTACTGCGTGCAAATGTAAATCATCAGACTTGATACAGGTCTTTCAACGGAAAGGCATGCATTTACAAAATCGATGTCCATTTTCAACGGAAAAGCAGGCTAGAAGGCTTTAAGCAAAAAATCAAATACAAATGATGCAGCAACTCCTGTAGACAGAAAGTAAAACAATAGAATTTTGTATTCTTTAACCTGTGCAAAAAACAAGTAATATTAGTGTCATACTGATGAGCTGAGACGATTGGATTTATTAATACTGCCTCCAGGTGGCCAATGCGAGCACACCAAAAGAGCACAATGGCCATACGACGCCATTCAAAGGCACAACTTGCTTAAACCGCATGACGGCTCACACGGGAAACACTCCAGCAAAAAAAAAAAGTCCATGGAGAGGTGCGGGGAGGGTGGGGCTGTCACGGGGTCAGAGGATGAAGACCACTGCGGGACGGTTGGAGGTGGAGAAAAGAAACTCTTAAAAAAAAAAAAAAAAAAAATCTTCAGTCCCTTGAGATCCTTATGTCAGGGGTCATCTTTGACTTGATAATCTTGCTTGTCTTGACCACGCACGCACGCACGCACGAACGCACGCACGCACGCACACACACACACACACACACACACACACACACACACACACACACACACACACACACACACACACACACACACACACACACACACACACACACACACAGAGAAAGCCAAGAAAAGGAGTCCCTGGGGAGCGTAGCTACCTGTCACAACGACTACATACCTCCAGGCTGCTGGCTGGCGAGGGGTGGCGGCTTGTCACTGTGCCCAACTAGGAAGTCACCTTTCAGGGATATGAATCTTAATAAGGTGGGGATGAAGGAGGGCGGAGCAGATGCTTGAGTGTGTGTTTGCTATTGTGTGTGTGTTTTTGTGTGCGCGTGCGCAGGTGTGTGTGCGCGAGATGGAAAATTGCAGAGTGCCGACAGGTCCTGTTTGCTTCCTGCGCGCTTGATTATTTTTGGAAATGTAGAACAATGACTGCTTAAACTCATTTTTATCACCTCTTTATCGATGAAAACACCGTGAATTACAAACAGTCGGTTGACAACGTCATTTTAGCTATTATTACCTCAGACCAGGCTTAAATATTTGTCACCTAACATGAGGTTTCTGGCATGATCAGTGTATTCCCACCTTCCAAAAAAAAATTCGCCAAGCAAAATGGTTTTGCTCATGATGAAGGTACATTGTGTCAATCACATGATTTTTTTTCTTTATATATTCACTTTACAGTACGTTTGCCCGTTCTGCCAGTTTCCCCATTGCTGTTCTGAAGAAGGAAAATGTGGACCGTCATTTTTTTGGACTTTTGTCCGGATGGCAGTCCTTTTTCTCACAGCGGACTAAAAAGCCTGAGCAACCACTGAAGTTCTTCCAAGAGAGAATTTGAAGCAGCTCCCAAGACAGAAATATTACGTTCAAGAACTGATGTATCAAGAACTACAATCATGTGGCGAATTGAAGCTGCGACTACAAAACATTGTTTTGGAGCTGTGTTTTCGCACATGCGCTCAGTGAAAGACTAAAGTATCTTTTTTTTGGCAGGGCAAGTCTAATTGACCATGTTTTGGCATTTGGCAGATCGTGCTTTGCCATGCTGGGAGAGCTGAGCGCATTTTTTTGTTTTTACATACTGCAGCTGGAAATTTGTTGTCAGAAAGTAGACTTGACTTTAGACCAGCTAAAAGTAGGTCTAAGTTGTACCGCTGGTGCTGTAACACAATTTTGGTGGATTTGATCGACGCGCTGGCAGACAGATACTGAGCTCCATAAACGTGTGTGGTGGATGTAATGAATGCATTTCGTTCATAAATATAACAACAGCGTGCATCGAATTTCACGGGCCAGGAAGTAAGTTAGCTATGTTTACTCCCACAACGACGCAAACTCGCTTTTTCTAACTGCATGTTCAAGAGTACCAAAAGAAAGAAAACTAGGCACAGTTAGACATGTTCAAATCAAAAGTTGTTTTTTCAGAAGTGGACAGGTTGATGACATGGATTTAGAGTTGCATTAGCACATACTGGATGTTATGTGTACAGCCTTGGTGTGACTGGAGTTTGATATATTACAAAAATTTCTTTTTGCCAACTGGCATTGATGTTGTACATCATCTGATTTGGACACATCAGCGATTTGTGAGTTGAGGTCGCACAGCGTAATGTAAACACTGACATGTACTCATAGAGTAATAACACCGGACTGGATCGATCAGCACACAGTCCTCGGAGTCTGTGATATTTATTTACTTTTTAAATAAACCCCAATCAATATACTTTGCAGTTTGAGAATAGAACAATTTTATCGATATATTTTTTTTCCTATCAGAACGGTCGGTCAAATATTTAAATTAAGTCCAACTAATACGATTTATTTATTTATTTATTTATTTATTTTTTTATTTATTTAAACTACCACTAAATACCACTACAACATGACCCATGACCATTCCCGCACTGTCCTTATCCTCCCACCACCACACAGGACTGGCGTCACACAATTTCATCGGCATGCACATTACGTAGTGTCCCGATGCACGTCATCCCATCCAATTATTCCACTTCTCCCCGCGCTCCCCATTAGCGCCCCTGCGCCATTCCCTTGTCCTGCAACAACACATTTGAATGACAATGCCGCGCACCGGCGACACTCATTTGCTCACTCCGTCGCTCTTTATTCTGAAGCCCCCTACAGAAGGGAAAAACATCATCGGTTGGTTTTATACGGCTGTTGTGAAATAACTATTTCCGCACACAAAGGGCTCCATTTCTGCCAGCTGACCTCTTTGCATCGTACTCGGCAACCTCTCGATAAAGCATGTGCGGATTTGCTTTGGGGTGTGTTATTCCCAGGAATTCCTTTTTAGAAAATATTTCTTCCTGTTGGCATTATAATACTGTTGCAAGATTCTTTTTAACCTGAAAAAAGTGTTGTCACAATGTAGCATGAAATCCTAAGCTAATGTTAGTTAGCGTTTAGCATTAGAAAAACAAATGTTTTCATTGTGCCACATTATCATTTTTATTTCTATACTGTATTATGAACATTTCAGTCTGTGCTTCTTAATTTGAAGCCAAACAAAAACTTTTACATTTACCACAATCCATTTATACGTAAGTACAGAGTGTGAGTACGTTTGCCACCGCTGTTCCGCAGACGTCTGTCTAGGGGGGGGGGGGGGGGGGGGGGGAATAATGGCAGCCGGATGATATTTGTGAGGGTCGATACAGAGATTCTTGTTCATTCATTTGCGTCTAGCTGATTCGCCGACATTGCCGCTAAGTGGAACAGGGACGTGGAGCAGCTGAGCGAAATTCACCTGCCACTTTTAATGTGCATCATGAAATTGCACTCGCAATGTGTGAGTGCGAATGTGCGCGTGTGTGTAGATTTGTCGAGTGGAGGACAGAGCCTACTGCTGTGGGGGCCGCAAATCACAACGAGGGCAGCCGTGTTTACGTTCTTGGAGTTCCACTGCGTTTGAAAGACACTTTCATGCTTGAGAGGAGATGAAGAAATGGATGCTTTTTTAGCAGACAAATGTGTGGACCGGCTTTGGAAAGTGGAGTTTCACCACTTAAAGCACAAGTCTTGATTCTTAGGCCAGTTTCCACGGCAAAGCAAAGTTCTAGAAAGAAGAAAATTCCTTCTCTTGGCAAGTGTAGCCAAGGTCATTTTTGGAGTGTTTCTGAAAAAGACAGTTGCCCACTGTTGAATTAGATCTAAATTTGAATCGGAGCATCGTGAGCGATTTTGGTGCCTGGAATTAAACAAAATAAACAAAAAGAAAGCAATGTAAGCAGTGAGTAATTAGCAACCTGTGTGCAGTGATAGTTTGTCTCACAGGGAGGCAGTACTGTGTCACACACTGCACACACAAAACACGCACACATTTCTGCTATACTGGTTACTTTTAGTCACACAAGCATTCGGCTCGTCATTTCACATTCGCAATGATACATGCCATCTGTGAACAACAACGATAATATATTTAATGGTGATGGATGGATGGATGGATGGATGGATGGATGGATGGATGGATGGATGGATGGATGGATGGATGGATGGATATACCACAGATGCCATCTTCTAGCTCAAAGATTCTCAAAATGTGGTACATAGGGTCCCTCTAGTGGTAAGTGGAACCTGAGTACAGTTCAGTTGTATTTAACTATGGAGTGCATTTAATACGCATACCATATTTCCTTTACATTTTGATTTAGCGCCAATTGTATCTAACTTAATCATATCGAGATATTTATTTTTTTATTTTTAAATTGACCTATGAAATGCCTTTGCAATAGACTAGCATGTGTAAAAAAATCTGGGAAATAAATCCACCAGTTGCTGAACTTAACCGTTAATTTATAAATACTGCTCATTATATTACTATATTAGGTTTTATATAACTGCTATTAGTATTGTTATTATTAAAACCCAACACAACAAGCGCGATTCTGAATCGGCGCAAAAAATTGACAAGTTGACACGTGTAACTGAAGTACAACTTTTATTTCCCTATAATTAAGATCAAAGTTATTTGTTTGGGTGGAACTTGAAGAAGCAATGTTTTGAGTTATACTCGGTGTAAAAAGTTCAAGAACCCATTTGTCTAGTGCAAAAAACATTAACATGATGAGCATTAATTGCTAATCTTACTTTTGAGCGGAATTCTTGCTTGCCCGTAAAAGGCAACACTCCCTTTGGTTGTGACGCGCGCAGGTAGAGAGTGAGGGAGAGCAGGAGGAAGAGGTGGGAGGAGAGAAAGGAAGGAGGGGAGCGTAAGAGGCGATGTACAGTATCTTCTCCTCCTCACAACAGCTGCTCGCTCACAAACCGAACCCCCCCCCCCCCAGAAGCATCTGTAACTTGCGGACTTCTGCGCGCAAAACTTGACGAACGACGTCCGGCAATGAGCGCAGGCAGACCGCGCGGATGTTGCGCATGAGGCGGAGAGGAGCAGCGAGACACCCAAGTTTGAATCCAGTAACGCGCGTAAAGGAGCAGCAACAACTTTGAGCGAACTTCTCACCCCGGCTGTTTATAGCGGCTGGGATTTGCCCCGGAGTCCGCCGCCGCTGTGCGTTTTTTTTCCACCCTCCTCTGCCTCCTTCCTCTTTTTGGCTTCGCGTATGCGCAAACAAGGAGGCGGTTGAGTTGCGTTTGTGAACGGAAGGTGACATGCAGGTGCTCGGATGGACCGCGCTCATCCTCTGCCAGTGGATCCTGCGTAAGGTGAGCTTGAAAAGAGTCAAATTGCGTAGGAAGGATCGTGCGTAAATGCGCAAAAGAAGGGGAAGCTTTATTATCTTTAATGTGGCTTGTCCAATGATTGGGTTTTATTTTTATATGTAATCGAATCAAATACTTGCCAACTTTGATTGTTATGTGTGCATTTGCTTTGGTGGGTGTGTATAATAACAAAAAGCACTCCAAGTTTTTAATCATCGCAAGTATTGTGGAGGGATGGGGTCTCCAGTCGGCGTTTGTGTTTCGAATCACTTCTTATCTAATACTATATCACGCTGCAAGATCAAATAAAAGATTAGGATGAACTTCGGGACCATTTCTGCTTGCTGCTTCTGTCTCATTCATATTGACGTTTACAAAAAAAAAAATGTTTAAGTATCTCAGTGGAAATCTGATGGCATAAACAAAATTTTGCAGCGGAATAAAGAATATTGTCTAAGTCATGTTAGATATAGATGAAAGCAATTTGACATTTGGTTTCGACACGTGATCTGTTTTTGGAACAATGTTAGTTGTGGAATTTTCCAAAACATATATGTTGAATGTCTGCACTGTTCTGTGTGGGCACCCCGAGTGCTGCGTACTGTAGAGCAGTGCTCACCCCCCCCCCTTATCTATTTATCTAGTTGCACTGGCAGCAACTTCCTTTCATTTCTTTTTTTTTTTTCTCCCCTTCTTCTGAAGTTGAACGTGCCTCTGGCTTGTTTTATTATCTCTGCATCACCGCTGCTCAAGTGGAGTTTAGTTTGGCTCTGCCGCTGAATGTGTGTGCGTGTGTGTGTGTGTGTGTGTGTGTGTGTGTGTGTGTGTGTGTGTGTGTGTGTGTGCGTGCGTGCGTGCGTGCGTGCGTGCGTGCGTGCGTGCGTGTGTGTGTGCGTGTGTGTGTGTGTGTGTGTGTGTGTGTGTGTGTGTGTGTGTGTGCACACGCCCTTATATCATCATTGGGCAATTTTTGACTGTAGTCAAAATTTAGAGACCAGGAGCAGTATCAATTATATATGAGCTAGAAATATATGTTCTGAAAAGAGATCTTTCCCACTTTGCCCCCTCCCCCAGCTTCCATTATGGATAATTTGATTTCTGACTGTCAAGAATTCAAAGCACTTCCAAGTATTGACGACTGCGTGCAAATACACTCCGATTGGCTCTGCTTTAAGAGAAGAGAGCAACACTGAAGATGTTAAGTGTGAGTCGAGAGTTGTCCATGGCTGATGTAGCCTTTTTTTTTCTTTTTTTTTTTTTTCCCCCGTTGTGGAATGTTTGTTCCCGTATGCAGATTGTTTTTTTCAGTTTTTGCCTGGGAATGGGCACTAAAATCAGACTGGTAGACTTCCGGTGTCTTTGGCAGACATGTCTCCCAAATTTCATGTTGCTGAGTCAGACCTGGTTTTGGTTCCAGTGAGTTTTTATGCCACCTCACTTTTATGTTTTGATTGTGGTTGACAATAAGATGAGTTGTGTCCTTAGGTGCTCTACTTTTTATGCAAGGATTATGGAGTGAAAAGTTGAAAGAGAGAGTGCAGAAATGTGAGCATCAGCCAAATGTGGTTTGATTTAGCTTCTCTTTGAAATGAAATTGCCGTTCTCACCCCAGACTGCTGTTTAATTTTAGCATTTTTCATAAAATGGGCTAAACTTTTTATCTCAGGGCACCACTGTACTGAAATCGCAGACAAAAATACCAATTGATACTCGTGTGTAAAAAACGGTGATCTTTTAACCAAGCTTTGTTTAGGTTGAGTATGTTTTGGCGTTTCCACATGAAGTCAACTTTGTTAAGTAGTCTTTATTGAAATCATCCTGCGTCTGACTCCACCGCTTTCCTACCTTGTGGTTTTTTCAAAGCGTATCTTCTCCAACAGCTCAACACGACGTGGCAAAGATGTGAGAAAAGCTTCTTTGTTGTTTTGGCGGTCCCGTTAGGAACAATAGCATTAGCCGCCATCTCAACCTGACAAAATCCTCTTATCACCCCCCCAGAGTCCCTCCTTCCCTCCCTCCTTCGCCTCATAAAACAACTAGCAAGTGAATATACCCACGGGTATATTATATCTTGTGAGTGACTTTAATTTCATTACGTGTACTACACATTACTCTGTCTGATTTTTATGATTATATATAGATACATAAATCAAATGACCAAGATACTATTTAAAAAAAAAAAAAAAGGTAAAACAAAATGATGTTGCAAAAGTGTGCACACCCTCTGGATTGTAGAGCACTGTAATCTGTGTAAATGACAGTTAATGCTCATTCGACCCGGAGATTTGATATGTAATCTACGGAATGGTGACGACACAAGCAATCACATTTACCGCAAAGATCAGCCCGAATTTTATGCATGCATCCTTAAGCTTCAAAGGGAAAACATTGTTTATTTTAATAATTTTTGACATGGTTTGTTTCACAGTAAGCAACAAAATGTATTTGCAGTCACAAAAACACATACAGACCACAGAAAAATGTTAATTTAAGTGTGAATGTTAATCTTTTACAAGTAAGATATGTTTTTCAGTCACAATGGCTGACAAAAGTTGATTTGGATATTTGGATGGTTCCACTTTGGAAGGTTCCCTCGTGTCTGGTGTTGTTTCTCCCCCTCGTGGCACGTTTGACAATCCATTTGCTTGTAACATGAACAATTTCACCTCCAGCTTTTACTTCCATCAGCCTTAAAGAGACGGGAATTTAATTAAGCAGAGAAGATGACATAGCGTATATTATATTCATATATATAACGCCACAATACAGATAGCGTCTGTCAGGTAATTAGACCTCCATGCCAGAAATATGATGGATGATTATTTAATGAAAGTATGGATTTAATTAAAAACAAATTGTGTGTGCCATAGATATTCTAAGCTTTGCGTTGCGTGTCTGCTGTACCGTTGAGAGGTTTGAATTGATTTGTGGCAATTGTGGTTCAGGCCCATCGGAGGCAACCTTACTGAGTAGTTATTGCAACAACAGAAATGTAAAAATAACACCTATTTTGCTTTATAAGCATTGCCACCTTATTGCTAGCAGTCAATGGGAAAACCCACTGATTGATTTATTTTGCTATTTTATGTTTTATTCTATACTGTACTGGTTGTGCTTTTAAATTATACTTAAACTTTTGGTAGTTGAGAAGATAGGAAGTTTTGAGATCAATGAATGTTTTCTTAATTAAGATTTTGTTATCAGTTCAAATATGCATAATTTTATGTATTGCTTTTCCCATGATTTCCCAGACCTAATAGCAGATACTTTGCAGTACTGGTACCTGGTACCAGCGATCCAGGCGAGCTAATACCATATGGGTCAAGTAAAGGATTGCTGGTTCCTCATCATTTGTGGTGCTTTCACTCTAGATTGTGTCATTTATCACATCCAATATTGTAATTAGTAATTACAGGATACTTTATTTCTCACTTCTTTTCCTCAGATTGTGTTCCTACTAAACTCCAAGTGTAAAAATGAGCATATTAATTGACGTCTTGTTGTGTGTCTATGTAGGGCAGCACGACCGCTCTGCCCCGAGTTGCCAAGGAAATGTCATTGTGACATCATCTGTAAAATAATTGTTGTTCATTTGAAAAAAAAGGCTCAGTTTACCTACCTTGCAGAATATGGCCCTTTTATTCTTTACAAAAAATATGCTATTTCTTATGCCCTCCTTTTTCTCCGCCTTACATTCAAGCACAAGAAAACATACTGCCATCCCACGTTTAATTGAAATGGTTTTCTATTCAGAAGGTCACACGTATTTTATTCAGTCGGCTTCACCGAGGTCCAACCAAGCTTCCGGTGGACGCTAGATAGATATAAGTGGTTAGAGGCCTTCAGTGGAGAAATCTCTCATGGTTTGTGGCCTGTGTACACTGCATGCCACAATTTCAACAAACAAATCATACAAGGCCTTCATGAGAAGGTGGGCGCAATAACATGGCTTTATTTCTTTTGTGATTGTAAGTTTTACGGTTGTTGAAGGATTAATCATGTTAGAGACATTCAATAGTTTATCAAATTCCTGAATAACGTCTATGGTGGGAAGGAAAAAATTGTTGCGTGAACTCAAACTTTTAAGGCAGCAAACTCTAATCTTATGTTATGCAATTCAACAAACTGCTCACTTTGCTGTGCCATAAATGTCAATATTTTTCTTTTAAAGTTGTTTCAACTATCATTTTCGCCCACCGCCCCCTAAAAAAATACGAGTTGTGATTTTTACAGCTTTTGTTTGGTGTACTAGACTGATGTTCATTTTAATTTCACTTTCAATGTTATCCATTCAACCAGCCACTTTTCATCCCCCTTTGAATTTTCTTTATTCTTTGTGGTGAAAGCTGTGCAAATAGCACAAGGTACTCAGCCAAAGAACCAACAGGATTTTGTCAAGTAAAAGAATGGTTAAAAAAAGAAGTTATATATTATTTTGCCGTGTTTAGTTTCAGACGGCAAACAAGCAGACAGCCGGAGGTCTGAATCGTCTTGTTTTGCTGTGGATTGACTTGCTTGTGAATTCCAGTTGGTGGGATTTCATACAAAAGCAAATAATGTTGGCGGAAGTTTATTTCTTTTAGACTTTTTAAATTGGAAAGGAAAATATGGAAATGTAGAGAGGCTGACGCTATGAATACACCCACTCATTCTCGTCTGGGTTTTTATACAAATGAATGTAAAACGATGCAGCGAATTACAGCACAGCGCTCACTCCAGTGCATTGCAAATGTTTTGCTGGATGAATTCAATTATGGTCATGCGTCACTTTTTTTGATGCAAGGAAGCTCCAGCTCTCTTGTAGGCAGATGTTTATAGCAAATTATATCAGTCTCATGTCACTTGTTTCAACAGACGGATATTAATTACAAACAATTAACGTTCCTCTCTTTTGTCTTGTGCCTCGTAACTGGGCCAACAAACATAATGGTGCACTCGCTGCACTTAATTCTCTATTGAGAATGTAGCAGGATTACAGAAACAGTCAAGCACTATTGTGTTCTTTAAATAAATAAAGAAAGAAAGAAACTAATGTTGACATGCTGCACAAAAGAGGCTTTATTTTTAAAATACGTCTTGTTTTTAAATTTGATCAAGTCACAATGTTTAGTCTTCAAGATAAAATTGACCAACTAATAAATCAAAATATAACAAAAATAATAAATGCCTGATTAGATCTATAAAATAATTCATGAATATTCCAGATTTTTTTTTTCACTGACTCGAGTTATTCATTCGACTTAATCAACTCATTCTTTTCTGATTATGTTCTGATTGTGAAATGTCCTTACTTTGTTGTCGGGTTGATGGGTTGGCAAGTGGGATTTTGTTGTTGTTTTTTTAATTCTTCAAATAGTAAATTGAGCACACTGGGGAGCAACTGCCCCAGCCCCCTCCAATTGTTTCCCTCCCAAGAGAGGTCTTGGCTGAGATACCTATGCTCACACTGCCCCTATCTCTCCCAAGGCCCGGTTCTCTTTTTTCCCCGTTCTATCCTGGACCTCTGTGAGAACGCAAACTGAGAAAGAAGCTGGGCTCCACATCAGAACATCCAAGACTGCCTTTAGTTCAGGAGAAGAAGGCCTCTGCAGCTGTTGCTTGGGCCTCATGAGGTTGGTGTCCCAGCTGCCAATGGTGGGTCTCTGTAGAACTGCCAGCTTTAGAACTGTAGGAGGGCATGGCAGAAATAAGTGGCTCAGATAAAATCGAACAGCCAACTCTTACCAAAATTCCCCAGTAATGGATACCCTCCAATTAATGACTAGTTATAGTAGAAAGCCTAAATATATGATATGAAATACATGACCGTTGTATTTTTTCAGTCATACCGTCATGCAGACGCAAACATAGTACGTCTTCCTCTAGTACAACTCTAAGTGATCCCGTAAGATGCTGTTATATTGGTATTTATTTCAGAGGATAAAGAATATATACCTGTGAGTATTGTTACATTATCTGCACCATTGTTTGTCTTTAAGCTTCCTATTAACTTATCAATATTAACTGTTAGCATGTCAATATCATTTTCCATTATACATTATTATCAAGCAAGCAGTCTTAAGGCAATGTTGCAAAAATGCAGCCATTACTGCACATTCCGACGGTCGTTTCAGTTGATACATCTGAACATGAGTACGGAAAGTTGCTTACGTCACGTTTTTGTGCGTACGTACGAGGCCTTGCCCTGATCTGCACTTACTTAGCATCTAAATGCATCCTGGCCTACTTTGTCAATGAATACGCCACCATTTGCACAATGCTATTGTATCTCTATATGTACGTGTGTGACTCACCCAAACGTCTCACTGCAGAAAATTGCTCCCCCAAGAATCCCAATTGCAAAGGCCCAGAGGAGACTGCAAAAGAAATCAATTTGGAAATATTTCTGGTAATTGGTTTGCCGCAAGGACTTGCGATGGACTATAATCAAGACGTCGCACATTTTTTTTTTAAGTGAATGTGCAAATACCCGAGGTCGAAACAAAGCCTTAATCGAGTGGTCTTGATTATGCCCGCGCGCGGCGGCCAAAGTGGAATAGACAAGGTAGTGGATTGATGACAAACAAGTCCCACTTGAGGTGTTAAGACTCGAGAGTGAATCCTCTTGTCAATCCGATAAAGGGACGTTGATGTTGTGGCAGTGGTGCTCGATGCCAACGGGGGAAAACATCCTGCAATGCACACAAGGGGTCAAGGAGGGACTTCTCAACTTCATCAAATTATCATGCTCACAACTGAATTGAGTTAATCATAAATACAAGACATCATAATAATATAAATAAATAAATAAATAAATAAATACAAATGATAATGATGTCATTAAATGAAGTGGTGTGTTTTAGTCGTTGTAGGTGTGTTTTTAAATATTTTGAAAGCTTTTAAAAACGGTCAGTGGATACTGCGAATTTTCACCTGTCACTGAATATATTTCTAAAGTAAACGTCACTGTAAAAGTACATTAAAAACATTGATTGCCGAAAGTTTTGCGGTATTGCGGGGACGTAAACAATGAACCACAATTTTGAGTTTGTTTTGTAGACATCATCACATGTAGTCTCAGTGTCACAGTATTGGTTTGTGTTGCCCTCTTTAGCATGGCTTCATAAATAAAGAAGCAGGGGTGGTGATGGAAGGATGTGTGGGGGGGGCTCGGGGTTTGAAGTGGTCAGTCCTACTTTGGACGCGTCCGCTGGTGTTGCTCCACTTTTGAGGGGTCCCCTGTCATCTTTGTGATGCACTCTGTGTGCTAATCCTTCCCTGTATTTCGCCGCAGCCGAGCAGGAGGCCGAGTGCATCTTTTGGAAATAGATCACATCAGAGGGGACTCTTGGCTCCCGATGTTTGTTTCATACATGCATGATGAATCGCAGGGGGCGGGGCGTGGCAGGGACACCAGCGGTGGCACCAAGCCACGTCCCCGTTGGTCAGCGCATTGCCGAATGTGCCCTCTCCCGAGGAAGAAGCACGCTGCGTCTCATCTTTGTGCTACTTCCCAGACTACTTTCTATTTTAATGTAATGACTGGATGCATGAAAAGTACACACAGTTGTGTTTGTGTGTGCTGACTGTGAACTTTCTATTCCAAGCGAGGAAGGGTTTGGCTTTTTTACTGTTTTTCTGATGCACACTAGTAGTGGTGGCAAAGATGAGGAAAAAGAAATGGAACTTAAAAATACAACAGGAATGTGTCTGCAGGCTGCTCAGTTAAAATTGAGCAAAAATTCATTGTGTCGTGCACAAACGAATTTTGTCCATGTCCTGTTGAATCATATGTAATTATAAGATACTGAAAATGTAAATTACAATTCTATTATGTGGTATTATTTTTCCATTGATTAAATGGAAAAAATATAGTTACATTATTTTACAATGAATTATTTTGCTTTAAAATGTAATTCAATCAGTGTGTGTTGAAAAAAAGGTCTTCATCTTTCAGACACTAGTCTTTATTTGGATGTTTTAATTGGTTTACCGTTACAACTTTAGAAATTGCTTTGAAAAATGTCTTGTCCTTTCACATAGTATTATCATGTACTATGGCTCAGGGAGCGGAAGGGGGGAGGGGGGCTTGTGCTTCCTCGGCACAACGTCTTATGATTAATAATCACACACCTACAAGAGATATATAGAAGAGGATTTTGTACATGTAATGAAATATTAAAGCACAATCCGAGTCCCCAAATATCATAACTCACTGGCACAGGAAGCTCAGAGAACGCTCAGGGTCACCACGGCATAAGGTCCCCGCCACAGATGGCATACTTGAGGAGGGATGAGGCTTTTTATTTATTTGAGTAAAAAAAAAAAAATCATTTTTAATATTCTCAGCGTGACCCGCAATGCATTAATTCAGACATGGCGGTGGATTTATTCGACAAGAAGAAACGCCCTTGCTTGAATGTTGACCTCTGAGTTTAAGCCTCAGTATGGGGCTCACGCCATGTTCACAAGAAAAAAAGGTGCTGTGGAAATCTTTGAACATATGATTGCTGCAGATGTGCTGCTTATTGTTTTTTTATGAAGATCATGTTCAATCACGTATGGGATACTCAGGGATTTTAGCCACTATATGAGATGTCTGTTTTCAGGCTTAAAGCTGTTACTTGTTGTCTAAACGTGGAAATGAGGTCAGGTTGGCGACTTCACTGAAATCGTTTGGTGGTAATTTTGCGCTGGTCTTTAAAACGATATTGATTTGACCGATTTCCTAGAAATTCGATTCCCTTGACATTTCTCTGGTGTGCTTTTAATATAAAGATTTTAACAATATGGCTGTACACTTTTGGTGTGGAGCTGTAGATGAATATGTTGAGAGCGAGCAAGTGCAGTGGCTAAGACAAATATACTACAAATAGTATTTTGTTTATGATAAAAAATGCGATTACATTCTTCCAATTGAAAGTAACTTCAAAGCCAATGATCTGTTCAAAATTACCAAAAAAAAAACAGCCCTGTCTTCTATAATAACACAATATAAAGAAATAGAAATAAAAAGAAGAAATAAACCGATTTTATAGGTGTAACTACTCTACGTAATTCTGTCCGTCTGTAATTCGATGTCTTAAAACATCGGGCAGTCACATCAAGAGATGAAGTCGTTTTGGCTTCAATGTGGGCATCCGGCCGTGAGTTGTGGCTTATGGTAGTTGTGTGACTGAAGGCCAAAATCGATCAAATAGAAGTGGAAAACTTTTAAGATAAGCCACTAGCAAGTCAAGCTACCACTGTCGATGTATAGCATCAGACAGGCAATTTTTCACACGTCCCCTTTAATAATAGTGAAAGGTCAATGAACAGCAATACAATTTAAGAACAAAAACACAAACACGAGTGTTATAGTTCAACCTAGTCGCGGTTCCGCGAGTGGAGCTCTGCTTTATTGATGCGTTCCCTGAAGCCGATTGGAGAGCGGTGGAGAATTCAGACGAGATGCGAGCACTCAGCATGGATGTGCTTTCCCGCCGCTCGTCTTTCATCTGCCACCTTTAGTCTTCACCCAACACCTGCCCCATGAAGACCAGCACAAGGCAGTCTCTATATATTTGATTTCCAACACGTTTTGGGGTCTCACTCATGCTCGCAGCCTCCTTGATTCAGCTACTTGGAGCTCGTTGTGACTTGTCCACTGAGTCAATGTAAGAGTTCAGCACGGTGTGTGGTGCTGGCATTTCACGTCCTCATTTTTTTTCCCCCACTTTTTTTCTCTGATGTGCTAAGGTTTTGGTTTTTCAGGGGCTTTGCTGCATAATTATCCAAAAATACTTCCTGTTTTGTGATTAATCACACCAGTGTTTCTCAAACTTTAATCAGCAAGGCATATTTCTGACATTTGAAAAACAGCACCAGTTACGACCAAAAATGGCACTGCTGTGAACATTAAAAAAAAACGTTTCTTGGCATTAACATTAAATTAATAATATAACATGCACAATATGCTAATTTCAATACAAATTTAAATCTCCCTACTGAACATTTGGGTAAGCATATCTAAGTCTAAAGTCCAAGTGAATTTTTTAATTTGTTATTTTATTATTTTTAATAAACAAACCCCAAAGTTCCAACTTTTCTCTCAAAGTTCATGCATTGGACATTTGTTCGGAAAGTCTATTTTTTGAAAAATGTTGCTGCAGTTCTCAATAGGGACATGCTCAGGGGAATACACCGAATTTTCAGTTGTCAGCCATTTTGGTTCAAAGGTGTTGTTTCAGAAGGAATTCCTGCTAGAGAATTGGCTCCCCAGAAGTAGGAAACAGATTTCACGCAGCAGATGTCACTTTTTGACTTGCCCGCAGTGACCAGTTGGTGACAGCCACACAGCGAGTCACCTGGAGAAAGAGAAATGAAAATGAGGGTTAGGAAGTGCCAGACAGTATGGTGCAATACTCAAGTTCTCCCAGACGTGAGTCTAAAAACTAAAATGGTCACCGGATTAGACCAAGTTTGGAAGCCAGAACCTCAGACTGTGAGGCGGACATGCTCATTCACAAGACCCAATTCAAAATGTTCTTTTGCATGAAGTTATTTCATTTTGAATTTGTGGTTATGACTTTTGTTTTTTTACGAAAAACATCACATGTTCTGACTTGTATTTGACCTGATTAGACTAATAAATAAGATAAAGTCCTAAATGCTTTTCTTTAAAATAATAACACAGTCAATAAAACTGCACTAAAATTCACCCGTATAAAAGAGTTAAACAACACCAAATATTTTTTTTTTATCTAACAAGAGATCTGTGAGGCAAGTGTCACGCAATTAATGGATGAAAGGCCCACTAACCTGTTTTTCAAATTGTAATCGACAGCGATAAATAGTATATTCATCCATAAATGTATGTTTATGTTAAACTAACACTCAGAACTATAGGCTGGAGTCAGAACACAATATTTGAGTGCTCCAGTATTCATCAGTGAAGTCTGTTTACAAAGTCACATTATAAATACATCCTGCAGTATGCATCCATAAATCTGTTTTTTTTAATTCATATCATTTATTTTATTTTTTGGCATCTGTATAGTTTTCAGGATTGTGCATTTGACTTATCCATGTACATCTTTCAATATACTCTTTTTTTTTTTTTTTTTACAATTACAATTTTTATTTACCTTGTATCAAGTTATGGAGGGCACTTTTGTACGTTGAGTATGTCCAGCAGAATTTGCTGAGTGATATAAATCAAAGTCGTACACACCACAAGGACACGGAGAAAGAGATTAAAAATATATGTGTGAGAGATTGACTACCCGCTTGCCTTGTAAAACAGACTACCCTTACAGTAGTTGGATATAAAAGGAAAAAAATGGACCTTGAGGGAGTGACACACACGGAGAATATACAGTGCAACCCCAAGTGTACAGCAAAATCCATTACGGGATGGTGGCGAAATGAAGTTTTCCCCATTGGAAATACTAATACTGAATTGAAGTGATTCAGAATTAAATTATGGGCATAACAACTCAATTTTAAACTTTTAAGGGGATGTTTTAAATTTGCGTGCAAGTGTAGAAATAAATAAAACGGTAGTAGTAATAATGGACAGCGTTCCCTCGGAATATCACGACCTCGCTGTTTGGCAAATTTTGTATCAGTATAATGTTTTTTGTTTTATTTGTTGGAGCACGGGCGACAGCGCGCGCCAGGTGAAATAGCTCGCCGCTAGTCGCACATGTAATTGAAAGGAAATTTTCTAATTCAGCAATTTTGACTATGACATTACTGACATTTCTGAATTTAAAAGCAAATCAATACGAAGCTCAGACTGGACAGTTCGGACTGAAAATTTGAATTCTTTATTTTTGTATTTGGGACATGTGATTTCTAAGTTATTGTTTACTGTTAACACTTACAGACAATATCTAAAATGATACTTCTTCTTTCAAGGTTGACCACACTCAATGTTTGTTGTAATCTACCAGATGTGCACTAACTAGAAATGAAAATGATTGTATTATGATTAATATGGTTGGTCATTTACAATGATTGGTGATAAATATTTTCATTTCCTGGAATGCTTAATCCACAAGCGGTCAAGCCTTGATTCTCCCGTATCAATCCATTAATTCACTTCTTTTTCCCTTTAAATACACATTCAACTGCGATTGTTATTACCTAATGTGGATTACAAGCAGCTTTAAACGACATGGCTTTACAAATGTATTCATATTAGTCCAGCTCTTGTGTCATGCAGCCATGTTTGGATTTTGTTAAGAGTGGATTTCCATCGGGCAGACGGGATAACAAATCATCCACCCTTCTGTTTTCATTTCGCCCCGCTGATGTAGTAAAGATGAGATTCTCTCTTTCCAAATGCTTGAGCTAATGTTTGGAATTTAGAGATTTTATTCTGTCAATCTTGCAGCCGATTCTTTGATCGAACTCAACGTCTGTCCGGTGTGACAAAAAAATGTACCAAATTAACCAAACTGTTGCATCGCAATTTGATAAAATTCCGATTGAGACATTTTCCGACAGTTCACAAAACATTTACTAGGTTGTTCAATTTCTCACTTGGTGGGTGAGGCACTCCAGAGACCCGAAATATTTGTATGCAATCCATGAAAAAGTCATCAAGATCGTGTTGCTAAAAAGAGATTTTATTTATGACGTGACGGGGAAAAAAAATACAAGGGTGAACCAGACACATTTTTTGGAAACATTATCTGACAACATTCCGCATGCATTATCTATTGAACATTTCTGTGTCAGGATACATGTTAGACATCCTGCCACCATTATTGCATTAGACAAGGTAAACATCATCATCCACACACACAATACAGTGTCCCAGATATAATAGTCATAATGGTACAAACATGGCCACTGGGAACTCCACTTTTCCCTATCCCCCCCCAAACAGGAAAGGTTGATATCAGAGTGGATTTGTGTTGCTGAAAGCTTCAAGATGCATAATGTCATTACCGATTCAGAGTGCTTTGTTATGGCGTATGCATGGATGGACGGAAAAGGGAAAATATTTTTTTCTTTTAAAAAAATCACCGCAAAATGAAATAAAGATGAGTGTTCTGCTGGGCCGTAGTGTGAATATTGCAAAACAATCGTACGGAATATAAATGGCTGAGCGGAATGCTAAACCTCTGGATCCCACCTGTAAACCTTCTTTCCCCGTTACACTTGTGTGACTTTGAGGGATCAAGGCACCCAATTACGCTTCCATGGCAACCCCATCCAACAGAACATACCTTCTTTTGCATTTAATAAAATTTGGCATTATTTGTTTTTCCTGTTGTGTAATGCTTTTATTATTGCAGATTGCTTTAGTGATGAAAGGTATTGATTGTGAGCCAGAGCCCATCGGAGGCTGGATGCGGAAGGTATTGTGAAGGGTGCTTGGAAGCACACTGTCCCTGCAGCCACAGGCTTCGAAACAAAAGCAAATTATTAAATACAAGCCGGTACCATCTCAAAGTAATATGGTTATTTTTAGACGTCCGTGTTTGCGGCCAATTGGTTTAGGTCCACTTGAGTTATGCCACCAAAAATGTGCGTTTGAGACATTCTTGCAGAAACAAGAAAAAGAAAAGAATGCACATGATAAGTGGATGCTTTGTTCTGTTATGCTATTCTTAGCAACTTAGCAGGGGGATTTGTGCTAATGAGTCCTCTTGACCTTGCCGCCCAAGCCCTCAAGGTCACTCTCGCACCAATGCATTGTGGACCAGACGTCCCGGAACGAATGAAGAAAAGGAGGAGCAATGATTCTCAACGTTGTGACTTTCCACTCTCCTTTTGATGACATAACAATCAGTCAACCTGCGGTTGCTGAAACAGTTTGTACTCAACACGCAATTTGTCTTCGCGGGCCGCATAAAATCATGTGGCGGGCCGTATCTGGCCCCTGGGCCTTGAGTTTGACACCATAGCCATAGCCTCGAAAGTTAAATAGAACTTGGAGCTCAAACACACATCAACAAATCTTGTTTGACTTCAAATGTGTGAGCATATGAAGAAATTTTCTCGTCAAGTACTTTTTTTGTTTGCTCCCTCTCCATCATGTACACGTAGTTTGATCTTATTTTAATGTAATTATACGATGGTAGGTGACGTGGACCTATTTCATTCACTTTACATTTCCTATGAGAAATATTGCTGTTGAATTACCCAACCAGCTTTAAGATTTCCGCCATATTGTAATTTGACCTTACTACCTTAATAAGCGAACACTTTGTCTCTACACCTCCGTCTTACCTATGAGAAAGAAAAAAAAAAGACAAAGAAGGCGGCGGTGTAGAAAAATGCAGATATACCTGCTAAATGTTGACTGGAATCCGCCAGCCTCCCCTGCTTGGATCATTAATTTGTGTTCTAATTAGCAGTAATGTCACAGTTGGAGTGCATGTGTGTGTGTTTGTGTGTGCGTGTGCGAGTGTGTGTTCTATCTCTTTGACCTGCCCTGGCTCCTGGTCTCCCGGCTTGTTAGGAATGACAGATTGACGCTCTCCAGAGTCCTGCAACCCCTCCCGCCCACCGTCGTCTCCTACACATCCCACCCATCTGCTCTGGATGCAAGCCAGCATCGTTAGACGCGTTGGTGTGTATTTGTGTCCATGTAGCATGTTGTTGCAGAGCTCACAATTTTGCTCTATTGAATAAATGACTCATCAGAGTCAATGCACGGGAGTCTGATAGCTGGATTTACTTGTTCATAGTCTTTACCACACCTTAATGGGTCACAGTTTGTTACTTGTGTATTTCATATTCATTAGGTATGAACTTGTTTTTTTTTTTATTTTGTTTTTCTTTTATAAGAACTCAGACGCTTCAGTGAGCTTTTCGCCTCCGCAGGGTCGAAAACAATCATTTAGACAGTGCCAGTATCCAATTTCTTGTGTGTTTCTTCTGGACATTACTTAAAGTCGGGGGGGGGGGTATATCAGCCCCTCCTATCCTTTGACTGGTGACATCACATTGAGAAAGTGTGTGTTTACTCGGGAGTATATTTACTGAAGCTATTCCAGCATCCGGCGTCAAGCCGAGGGACAGAGGAGAGCTGTCCCGGGTAGTAATTGAACCACGGCGCTCGCTGGACTGTTAGTCACCAGCCTCGGTTTTTGCCTCAGTCTCTTACTATTGCTAAGCCAACGCATGCACTTCAAGTGCATTTCTTTGACTTCAGAGAATTTAGTCAGGAAATATTAACGAAACATAATGAAATAAACATTGCTGCAATTTTGTATTTAATCAGCCAGAAATCGGATTATTTTTAGGACTCGACTAATGTAAATTTCTTGAGCCGATTCCAATTATGGTACAGTATATGCCGGGAAACAAATCCTGATAATTAATGTGCCAATTATTTTAAACAAATATATGATAAATAAAACAACTTTTTTAACGTTTACAGCAACTAAGACATGAATAATATCTAGTATTTAGAATATGTTTCTATAAATAGTCATCTAAGAGAAAGATTTGTGTCGGGTTTGCATCATTTAGTTAACAGACCCGTTGACAAATATGATATTACCGCTATGGAATTGTGTCTATTTATCTTGCAAAGAGTTCTTGCTGAGGCTTTAACGACTGAAAATTCATCACTCTTGTTGATTGTTCCCTCTGGATGATTGTTGTTGTTTTGCTCTTTGAGAGAAAAATGACACTTTTTGTTTGGTGCAGGGAAAGAGAAAAATAGCAACATTTTCATCCTTTGTCATGTTTTCAAGCTGATGGAAGAATGTGCAGACATGCGAGACTCATAGGCCAGCCGCTGGATAACCTCACAGTGGAGTCTATTGTGTGTCTCGTCTCATTGGCTGCTGTTTACGTTTGCGGCTCTCCAGAGTGTATGTATGAAGTAGGAATCAAGTCTCTCTCTTGGTTACGAGCGCCACTTGCCTCACTATCGATATATCCTCGAGTCCAGCAGTGAGCAAACCCACGGGAGCATTTAATCCGACCCGCCATGTAATTCTTAAAATAAAAAGAGCCTCGGAAGAACAACGTTACCACAAAAATCCTCCCAGAAATATTTCTGCGCAATCATTTTTAAGTGGTTAAGGGGCTTAGGGTATTGTATTTTTATTTGTTATAAACATATATAATTTCCTAATGTTTTGTTTAATTTTAGTGGTTTTCAAAGCGGATTACGCCGGCTCGCTCCGGATGTCTACAAAAGTATATTTAATTTTCGTAACAGAACTGGGCATTATTGAATCCAGTGTTTTGAATTTTATTTTAAGCCCTTACCGTTCCTGTTTTGTGTGTTTGTCTAATCTATGAGCTTGCTGAGTCTGCATCTTAAAATATTGAACATTCTTCAAATTTACCAAAACTTGAAAAGACCTTAAATCAAACACCCGCAAATACACAGAAGAGGACTGGTAAGGTGTTTTAATCCTGTAAAGTCCATAATTGTCTTCAAATATTTACTTTGATACATTTTTAGTATGCAGCTTTAGTTTTCAAATTTCTTTCCCCCAAATAAATATTTTAGTGCAATAATTTGACAGTGATATAGGAATAACATTTTGATGAATAAAGTGGGCAGTTTTGAAATGTTACGAATATTTTATTCCATATTTAATGTTATGGTAATTGTAGCAAATATGTATATAATGATGATTTATATTGCAGTGTGATGTGTTCATGTACGAGTATGAGGAGAAAAGCGCTCGACAGATCTGATTTTATGATGATTATTATGATGGTGATAGTTATTATTATTGCATCCACGGAGGACTTTACATAAAGCAAAGTGTCCCAAAGTGTCGGGAAACAGGCTCCACAAATTGTCAGCCTCAGGAAGGGGCGAGTGTATAAATCCAGCATGCATCGGCACTCATCTGGCAGCTTGTCCTGAGCTACAGAATGAGAGCAAAGCCTCTGGTCAGCACTCTGCTCATCCAGATGGTGCATTTGAAGGGTCCCAGTTAGGGGTCCCGATGTAGTGCCCTTGAAGCCGGCTGATTTATACACCGGCAAAGGCGTGTGAAAGGCGGCACGAGGACACACAACTTAGCTGTAGCCTACATTGTGTGTACACACCAGAGTGGTGACCTCTCTATTTATTACCTGCCTTTGTTTTGACCTTTTATTGTGAAGGTTGTTTTTCCCCCCGCTGAAAGAGTTTCGTCATAAATGTGTTGATTTCGTTTTTGTCACCTTTTAATTGAAAATTACCTACAATTGAGAAAACAGATATTGACAAAGTGTGGAGTTGACAAGCTAGTTAACAGCTGCTAAGATATGATGGGAAATACCATAAAAGCAAATGGATAACATCTGAGTTGTATTGTTATTACCTGATATGATATTTGAACCCAAACAATGGAGCTATGGATGAGTAAAATAATAATAATCACAGGCATATACTGTATTTTTCAGACTAAAAGTCGCTCCGGAATATTGGTCGCATTAGCCATAAAATGCACAATAACGTGAAAATAACCATATATAAGTCGCTCCGCAGTATAGGTCGCATTTTGGGGGAAATTTATTCGACAAAATCCAACACCAAGAACGGACATGAACGAGCAACAACAGGCTAAACAATAGGTATGCTAACGTGACATAAACACAAACAAAGAGCTGAGAACGGGTCTGATGCAACATTCAGAGTTATTCTAATAACTATTACATAAAGAACACGTTTGTAAAAGTGTAAAAGCAATGTCCGAGCCCCATCCACCGTCCCCGGAAAGCCACCCGGCCGAGCGCCTCCGACTTCCATCCACGGAGGTGAAAGAGAGCTCCCGTCGAGTAGGACCGGGCGTGCGTAAAAGCCATAATAGTTTTTCAAACCTTCTGTGTCACTCCAAATCATTAAATCCTTCTAACTCTTCGTCCTCCGTGTCACTTACACACAAAGCCGCTAATGATGCCGGTAGTACGTGGCCATTGAAGCCATTTTTCTTCGTCATCTTTGCCATCCCGTGATCGAATCTTTGTCCTTTATGTAAAGGACTTGAAATTCAAATTACGGCGATGTAGCAATCCCTTGCTACATCGCCGTTCGTTTATCGTGCTTTCCCTTTTTTTTTTTTTTTATTTTGAAAATTTCTGAAAAGATTCACATATGTCGCTCCTCAGTATAAATCATCCCCCACCCACCCAAACTAAGAAAAAAAAACGTGACTTATAGTCTGAAAATTACGGTATTCTTAATCAAAAATGTTCTGTTTTTGAAACACATTACAAACTTTTTGGGGGAGCCAAAAACCGATTAATGGCATTTCCAAGGGGAAATACAGTATTTAAAGATAAGAATGTTTTGAGTAAACACTGTGGAATAAATTCAACTTGTATTTTAAGGTTTGACCGTTGAGCTTGCTTCTTGGCACAAATATTCTTTGCTGTGAAAGTTCATTTTATACAACACGCTATTTTTGATTGGCTGTCACATCTGTCACATTGCCATTCGCATGCGATACAAAATCAAAAACTAGAGCTCTGACGGCTAAATTCTGCCGCCCGGGTGGCGACCATTGTCACGAGCACCCTAGGTGACGTCTCTGAGAGGCCTCTCCCGTTCTCCTCTTACTTCCTTCTTCATCTCAGCTTGTCATTATGCAGATTCGCTCGGGCGCCACGCTCCCTTCTTTTCATTCTTCACTCGTCTCAAATGTTTATCTTCGTGGTGCTTGATGCGTCGGCGCATCAATCACTGTCACTCATGCCGTCACACCTCCCTTGTTTAGTCTAACTTCAATGCGGTTCTAGACAAACATCTACAACAGAGGGAGGTGATGAGGCCAAGTTTATGTGTGTTTGCAATCTGACTCAAGTATATGTTTACAAATGAGAAATTCAGAAGCGAGTCGTCAGCCACCCACACACGGCGGCGGCCGACTCCTGCAACAGTTATTTAGATGAATGATTAAAGTTAAGGCACGGCCAGCAGGAGTCCCACCACTCTTGTTTAAGGAGGAATGGGAGAGCTGTCATCTTTTGATACATTGCCTGCCACGCCGAATGCAAACGAGGTGCCCTCGCTCGACAAATGCCACCCGGTTCCCCGATAGGCTGTCCCACCCCAAAATAAGAAGAGTTTCCCCGGGGGGTTATCGATCAAGGTCAGTGAAGAAGTTCACGTCGGAAGATGAAAGTTTAATGTCATCAGGGGTTTGAGCTTAGATATAACCAAACAGATGAAACCGAACTACAATGTTATTTGGTGACATGGATGAAATACAAAGATTTCATGGTTAGTTATATAAATAAGGCAATTATGAAGGTACATTTTGTTTGCTAGAGGTCAAAATGTGTTTTAAGGAACAAAATTAAAAAATCGTTTCTCATGCTTTGCCATCGTTGTTGTTTACATTTGCTTGGAACACTTTGACTTTGCATCTGGTACTGCCTGAGTGGGATAATTCCGACTGGAATGCAGCATTTTGACCCTTTGAAGCCTTTTTTTGCGTTGTCATTGACAACAACAACAAAAACGATAACAAATTAGCAATTTATTAAATTAAACAAGTGACTGAACGCAAGCAACAACAAAAATGATAACAAATTAGCAATTTCTTTTTTAATTAATTTGAGGTGGTGTTGAGATGATGTTGGCAACGGTGTGTGATTTGAATCTGAGATTTGATCAACACAGTGTTTTGCAAGATAAAAAAATATATATGATTTTAGATATGCAAGGTTTGTGCTTGTATAGCAAGTATGGCAAAGTCACAACTCAGGTGACTGTGTCTTTGATTATTCTTAGTTATTAGAAATGGTTAGTGCTTCCTTTGGTACTCCCCAAATACACAGTTGTAAATACTTTTAAAATATTAGTGAGGAAAAACACAGTTACTTGTGTTTATTGCCTCTGTCTCATGTGAGTAGAAGTTGCAAGAACACTATTTTGTTGGCAAATGTGCCTTGTACAAGATGTGTATTGAATCAATAAATCAAATAACCTGGTTCCTTTTATTCTATTTGGCCACGTAGCATTACAAATGGGGATTGCAAAGGTTTGTTTGGGCCAAACACTGCACCTTTATGCTACTTCAGAAAAAAAAAGTTTTGCTTATGAGACTGAAGTTCTGTCATATAAGACATTTTTTTACGTCTTGTTTCGTATTTATGATTGCTTTCCCACCGTGTGATTAATTCTTATTCTAGCGTGTTCACACTTGACGGGACAGATTGTTTACACGATGGTGGATACTTCTTCAAGTGTAAATATTAATGAGTGTAACCAAGCGAAATACCTGGCAGTGAAGAAAGTGGATTTAAATAGTCATCTCAGCCATCCGTGCAATTTAAGTGACGGCGTCACTTTAAGTCTCCAATAATATTCTTAAACTTACCTGGAATGTAATTTGGGAAGTGTTATTGTTTGGAAAAAAAAAAGTTAGAAAACATTCTTAGGAAAGCATCAGGAAAACTGCTGAAACTATCAAAGCTTTATTCAGGAGCCATTTTAAACCTAATTTAAAACAATATCAAGGAAGATGCGGACGTTTTTTTTTTTTTTTTGCTTTAGTTCCATTACAGCAAAAAACAGGTGAGAAATCTAGAAGGGAGTTTGGATTTTTAAGACTCTGTTGAAAATAATAGCACCGTTCTTGCATTTTACTTCGAGACTCACCACACTTCGCTTTTTAGCCGCAAGTACAAATGAATTTTAATAATTTGAAGTGTCGAAAAAAAAAGCCAACAAAAAACCCATCATGAATCAAAGGATTAATTTTGGACATTCTATTTCTTCAGCTTTTTTTTTGTGACACTTGTTCAAAGGATTTGTTTGGAAAAAGCTTTTACTGTGTCAGGAAAAACAAAAATCAAAGAAGCATGTTCAAAAGAAATCCTTTAATGCTCACTGACAGGGATCTCAATTGAGGTCATCCATTGACATACCCAAACAGTAAATTAACGACCCATGTTATATTTGTACCTGAATGCACCACGGTGGGCTGAAGAGGATTTCTGCTTGTCCTTTCAGGCAATATTTTGCTATATTGTCAGCATATTACACTTAAGACAGCACGCAATGCTTTCATAAATCCTTTTTGGAGGCAGGCGACACTTAACTGTTTTTTTTGTTTTGTTTTTTTTATTCTTCCCCATCACTTCTTTAATTATTCCACAGCAGAGCCGGTCTTCTCGAAACAACGTTATAGATATTACTTCTCGAAAAACCTCTGATTATTCTTTTTTTGGGGGGAAGTGATTGCGGTGTGAGCCTTATTGCGCTCATAATCTCGGCGTGCATGGTGTATATATATTGTCTTTTTACATTTTCCTCCTCATATTATCTCACGGCCCTCTTTGCTTTTTTCACTCTCATTTTTCCCCCTCTTCTTTTTTTGTCTTGCCGCCTTGTTGTTATCTGTCTGGGCTCCGTTTCTCTGCTCCCTGATACTCCCTGGCTCGCTAGCTTTCATTTTCGTGATAATCCAGTGACACCAGCGGACTGCGAAATCGCTTTGACTGCTTTTTTTGTTTCTCCCTCAATCCATCCAACCAGTCCCCCCTCCTCCCTTATTGCTATATCTCGCCTTTTGTTAACCCCCCCTGCTTTTCATGGTAAGTCATGTAATTAAATGACATTTTCACTTAGATTTTTGAGGAGAGTAAAGAAAAATGTGGCCAGTGTTGTGAGGACAGAACGGAAGGATGGGCTGGAAAAAGGAAAGTCCATTGTTTGGGAGAAAAAGCATTTCCAAAATAATACTTTGTGTTGAGTTCTCACATGATGCTGGTCTGTTTACTTTATTGAGTGTAGGAAAGTTTCGTCATTTTTTTTTCTTCCCAAAAGTGACAAATGCCAAAACAGAGTGGAGGCATGGGCTGTAAAATTGAACATGTCTGAGTCACCGGACCACACGAGAAACCCATGTCCAATTTACGTTTCCACTTTCATACTTTTGCATCTCATATTTTTCCTATGTAACAGGAAATAAAGTTATTTCCATCGCGGAATATTTTGAATCAACTTTAAAAAGAAAATGAGGTTCTGATTTGAGTGAATAAACATCTCCAAATTCATCTTTATGAATTCATCAAAAATAATGTCCATCCCTACAGGGGGGTCTCTGACGCACAGCAGATCACGAGGCATCTCACTATAAATGAGAACTTGTCGGTGGGAGTGGAACTCTTCATTTTGACTCTTCCCTGCGACAGCGGATCGATGCAGGCCCGGAGCGCTGATGAAAATGAATTGATTGTCGCCGATAAAAGTCCAATTAAACAAAAGAACAAGCGTGGCAAAGTGCTCGCAGACAGGCAGCTCTCATCTTGTCGTTCGTCCTCCAGGGGGGTGGGGGAAACTTCGGAACTTACTGATGAGCGTGGCCGTAAAAGCGCATCAGATACCTGCATGGTGCGGACATTGATCCCGATCTTCCTTAATGATGAAAAGAGATTTTAATTGTGGCTATACATCAACTTTCAGCAGTCAGATGACCTTTTTCCATTTAATAATAGTGTGAAGCTCTGCGCCCTCCGCCCACTGGCATACATGTGAGCACTTCTCATCCCATTTCCTGTCAAGTCTGCTCGCTATTTCTCAGTCATAACCTTCCTTACAGAAGAATAATTGTGATGTCCTTTTTGGGAATCTTTTGGGAAGTTTTTTTTTTTTGGTTGAATCCTGAATGCAGTGGTGTTTCTACTTATGATGACTGATTTTTGGAGCCATTTTGTATCACCTGTCTCATTTTGATCCGCATCTCAATCCTCACATTTCATTTTCCGATGTCCTCATCCAAGCTTATCGGCTTCTTCGCCGATTCTTTTTTTTTTTTTTTGCTCAGATGAACCCCACAAATAAAGTTCAAGATGATTAATGCCCCCTTATTCCGAGGAAATGGACACAAGCTGCTCCGCTCGTCGCACTTTGTGGACTAATAACATTTTGCTCACCATCTCCCTCTGTCTCACAAGCTCTGTAATTTGATTGTGCGCTCTATGATTGTTCTGTTATTGAGTTGGCGAGATCATGCATATGTATAGGTCCTTTACGATGCCTATTGCATCTTTAGCTACCGTATCCCGGAGCATTCTGGAAAACATGAGGCTCATTCATAACTGCCGGGAATCCCGACAATGTGTTGACACGTGAGAAGGGAAGTCTGTACATGATACTAGATAGATATGAGTAACTGAAGGGGACATGACAAAAAAATAATAAATAAACCCAATGAGCATTGCACTGCTCCTAATGCCCTGCGACAGGAAAAACTGACACCCTGTGTTAGGTTTATTTATTGTATTTGTATTTTTTTCAAATGATCATGTGGACTTGGTCATTTTATATATTATTTTATATATATTATTATTATTATATATTATATTATAAGTTTTCAAAATAAAGTCCAAACTCTACATATAGGCAGACAAATCTCCTGGTACCTTGACTTAAATATAAATTATGAGTAATTTTCCCACCTCTGATCATGAGAAATGATTAGGCCTGCATCGACAGTACTAGCCTGACAGCTGGCAAAAGTGTGGTGTTAATTCCCAGCGCTGCTGACATCGTGTTCGTAAGAAACCCCCATTGAGCATCCGCCGATGGGCTTAGCTTCTCCTTACCTTCGCAAATTCCGAGAATGACGCACAGGTCTGAAATGGTATAAAAGGCTGTTGAAAATCTTCAGTAGCTCATTATCTCTGTCACAAGTCATTCATCAATTTATTTTGTGGTAATTCACTCTTCCAGTGGTCAATAAGCATTCACTTATTCTACCGTCACTTATTCTGCCATCAATCAATTGGCGCAGAAATCGTCTCGTGTTAATGAATGGCCAGCAGAAATAGATACATTAATTGAATGACTGAATGCATTAGCCGGTCGGAGTGATGCACTGTTGCCTCTGCTAATAGCAAAGTGAAGTTGTTATTAGATTCAGAGATGGATGAGCTACGCCGTGGACCTGTCACTTCAGCCTCGAGTGAAGATGGCAGTACGTGGATGAGAAAGTGATAATGGATGAGTTTTAAAATATTGTTTTCCATGCTCTATTGTGTTATCCACTTGCTGATTAATTTAAAATTGGTTTTACTGGATTCAAGAGGGAAGCGCGGCTTCTTGCATCGACAGCCAAAGCAATGTACAATATACACCCATTTGCGGTTCAGTATTCATAAATTCTTTTTTTTTTTGTCTGTTGAACTGAAAGACATAATGCTCTTCACAAAATGTTGCCAAAAGACAGAAGGAAATAGAAGGTGTCAAGGATGTATGTTGAAGCATGTCTTCAAGGTAAGAGCTAAATTGGATAGACGGATAGTTGGAAGAATGATTGGATCACATATGCCCATTCTTGGATTTTTTTTTTTTTTTTTTTTTAAACATAGGGCCCCTCACGTTTTGAAACGTATGCATTTTTACCACCATTTCCCATAAGTGCGGTCTTTTGGATTTTAACAAACAGTTAGTCGGAAATGTGTGTTATGCTTGCATACTGATGGTGGCAAGAGTGATGTGAGTGATGGAATATGAAAGAAAGACAAAATAGATGTCGTCAATCATACCTAAGCAGCAAAAGCAGAGAGCTGTCTAAACAAGCAAAAAACAAAAACAGACTCACATCTATGCTCTTCTTGTTCGGCTCGCTGGAGCAGCAACATTCCAAAGTGTTTTCACAAAAATAGATACATTCGGAGAGATGATAGCAGGAGCACACACGACTAACAAATCAAATGTTCGGAAGTCTTGCAACATTTAGAATCATCTTGTGACTAAATAATTGAGCTATTTAACTGAACTGGATTTTAATTATGGACACTGTGGGTCAAGAGACTAATTAAGAACTGGATTTAGGTTGCAGGTCCCAGCAGAGGCAAATGATTGGAAGTCCTGCACAAACTTTACATCCTGTTTTTAAATTTCACTGCAATTTTATGTGTTTTCAAATTCTCACTCTCAGTGGACTGCTAGTCCATGCTAACAATAGAAGCGTTCACACTGTGTAGACTGACTGATGATTTGACGGCTCACTTCGTGTGGGAGGCGGGCGGTCCTCGGTTTAAAATACAGGATACGTTGAGTATATTATCGTTTGCGCAGCGGCGTAAAAATATGCGGTCATGCGTCACAAGAAGGCCCATTCGCTTATAAGATGCTTTACATTGTGCAGTTTTTTCATTTGATTGTGATAGACTTGGGTCCCGTCTGTACAAATTCAAATTACAGGAATAGGAATGTAAAACGGCCTAATATTCCATTCCTAGTCTGAAATACTTGCCCCTAATAATAAATGAATTTATTGTTTCTTCGACCTCCAGGTCCAAGGGTTGGAGAAGAGAGTGGATTTCTCAGACCTGAGTCCGGTGGGCTCGGCAATGAAGACTGTCCCTTACGGTATGGGTGGAGGCGCAGGTGGCGGACAACAGGGAGGAGCAGTTAAGCCGCCGTACCAAACCCGAATTTTCTCCACCTCCTTTGACCAGACGCCCATTAAGGCCAAGCCGCCCAGTTACAGTTTCTATAACCCGTACGACACAGCCCGGAACCAGTCACTGCTGCTCGACCAGACAGGCTACCGCTCCAAACGTAAGCCCTCGCTCAAGACGGCCATGAAGACCAAGAAAATCTTCGGCTGGGGGGATTTCTACTTCAACGTCAAGACGCTCAAGTTCAGCTTGTTGGTGACGGGAAAGATCGTAGACCACATCAACGGGACATTCACCGTTTACTTCCGCCACAATTCCTCCAGTCTCGGCAACGTGTCGGTCAGCATCGTCCCGCCCACCAAAATTGTGGAGTTTGAGGTCCTCCAGCAGCAGCAGTTCCTGCACCCCCACACCCAACAGGAAGTTCAGATCCAGGAGACCCAGCAAGCCACCATCGACCCCAAAGAGGTTAAGACGTTCAACTGCCGAGTGGAGTACGAGAAAACCAACAGGTCCAAGAAGCCCAAGCCCTGCCTGTACGACCCGTCTCAGACGTGCTTCACAGAGCACACCCAATCCCACGCTGCCTGGCTGTGCGCCAAGCCCTTCAAAGTCATCTGCATCTTCATCTCCTTCTTTAGCATTGACTACAAGTTGGTTCAAAAAGTATGCCCGGACTACAACTTCCAAAGTGAGCACCCTTATTTTGGATAAGCCACACAGAGATGGATGGCGGTAATGACGACAATGATGGGAATGATAGTCATATTGATTCCGAGGATGGAGCAAGGGGACACTTTCTTGCCTCTTCACTGCTTTGAAATGTGGATTTAAATAGAGTACAGTGGTACCTTGACCTACAAATGCCCCAACTTATGTAATGAGCCACTGATTGATTTGTGTGCATGTCAGTGCACTTTGAGGCATTTCTTTGAGAAGGATAAATGATGAAACACAAATGCAAAATGAAAAGCACTTCACACTGAAGTTACCGTGTGGTAAATGGCCAACTGTAGCTGAAGCCACACATTGCACGAATACGAAAGTGACAGTGTTGGACCTTTGGCTTACTTGATGAAAAGGGTTCATTTCTCCATGTTCTTGTTTACTATGCTTTTATGGTCATAACTTGCAAAGGCATTGCTAGTTGTCTTGGACCTGGAACGGATTATGGTCATTTCAATTCATTTCAATGGGGAAATGTGATTTGACATACGAATAAGATTGAACAAACCCATAAGTCAAGGTACCACTGTATCATTAAAGTTACAGTTGCCATGGCGAAGCAATTTTCCCACGGAACTTTGGTCAATTCTGTTTTTTTGCAGTTATTTCTGTAAATATCAATCTCACCTTCAGCGCACTTATTGTTTTTAGATGATGGTTTCTCTGTGTTATTAGTTTTTGAAAAGCAGTAGGACCTCCTGTGAACCTCTATCACCATGTAAGAAGAGTATCTCGCAAAAGTGAGTGCAGCCCTCGTATTTTTTAAATATATTGTATTATATCTTTTCATGGGATTACACTGAAGATATGACACTTTGCTACAATGTAAAGTAGTTAGTGTACATCTTGTGTCAAAATCAATGTCTAAACAGCTTGTAACAAAAGTGAGTACACCTCTAAGTGAAAATGTCCAAATTATATCCTATTAAATTTACTGTTATTATTTCAATCTGGAATTTTATATTTACAAAAAAAATATGAGGGGTGTACTCACTGCTGTGAGATACCGTATGGTTGCTATAGTGTTTTTTCTTTTTTTCTTTGATAGACTGACTGTTAATTATCTCCCCCGTGAACTACATTTCTATCCTCCGGTTATAAGAGAGTTCTATGTATGAGAAATGCTATGCTGGGTATGCATACAATATGTTGTATGAAAACAAAAAAAAAGCACATTAAAGTATTTTAAACTCTCTGCTAGTTGCAAAGTGAATTTTTCTTTTTCAAAGCCCTCAAGCACAATTTACAAGCCGAGGATTGTACGCTACTTATCTGTGCAAGGACAGCTTTGTGAATTAAGTTTTATTACGATTACGCGCGCCAAGCTTACTGTGAAGATACATCCGTTTAATTTTCTGAAACATATTGAAGGAAAGTTTGTTTTTTCCTGGAATTGGAAGAAGAAAGCCCTAAGCGTTTGGAAATGATAGATTTTAACTTCTTTGGAGAGGCAAGATGGTTTTATTTGATATATATTTCAATTACACACAGTGTCTGCTGTAAATGAAGAAAAAATTGCTGTGCCACGGTGAGTAATTTGATATACTTGTTTTGTTTGCGTCAAACAGCCAAGTAGTTGCCTCCCATTTTACGTTCATGACGGGATTCGATTGTGGAGACATTGGTGTGATGTGACTTTTTTTTCTGTTCAACACATCATCTCATGCTAAATCTAAAGCAAAAGTAACCAGATTTAAGCAACGATTTAATTAAACCTGCCGCAAAAAGCAGCCGTCTGCCATCTAGTTTGTCTTTCATTATCGCCGACTCATTTTCGTTTATTTGCGTGTCAGCGTGGATTATTCAGATGTTTGCACAGAACGCTTTCTTCATTTCAACAAACGCATGACGTATCTGCCTTGTGAAAATGCCAATGAAAATCACAGAGATGAGTTGCAATAATTATAGAACAGGTACGTTCTAAAGTTGCTCTTGACTTTATAAACCTTGTTTCTTTTTCTGTTTGTACTTGTTTAATTTCACGCTTGATGGGTAGACAGGCATTTGAATAAGAAACAAGAAAAACTCAACTTTACATAGTATGTCCCCTTTAATATATTCCTTTAATATATTATTTTTCCCACGATTAATGCATTTCTTCGGGGAATGGAGGATAAAAGATTGGAAGAGCTGATGGAATAAAGTACAATGCACTCAACCATTTTGAACGCACAGAGGTAATCAATCGTCTCTGCTTATGGTATTCATGCGCGTACCTACGGGGCACGAGACAATTTATTATATCTCCAGAAGCGATGATTTTTATTTGTGACATTAAAATTTAGTGTGTATTCTTCACTCTTGACACTAAAGCTGCAATGTAAGTGTCTTCTAAATACTATATCTGGAATTATAGGAATCTAAAATAAATACTTTATTCTTGTGAAATCACATGTTCTCCAAGATTGTGACACAAAAGCAGATGTAACGTTTAAAGCACCAAAGGACTTCATTTCCCAGCATGCCTTGCGCACGCTCGTGGGCACGTCACTATCCGTTGCCAACAACTTGCTCAGCCCTCTCACGGATTGTGGGTGACAGCAGTGTGGCTGCAGGCGAGCTGCTTCTTCTCCAAACCGGCCTGGAAAACTGGAAACATGTTGTCCTTCGCTGTCAGACAACTGGCTCGGGTGAGTGTTTCAGATAGTTTTTTAATTCTATTTTGTTTGAGGGATTTGAACTCTTCACATCGCTCACTAGCTTGATCACCATCTGCTCGCCGGTCTCGTCACGAGGTGATTATAAATCACCTGCTTTTTGATTCATGTGTATTATTTCATATTTTACGGATTTGTTTAAATGTGGAGTGGGTTTTTTTTTTTTTTTTTTTTTTTTTTACTTTTGTTGTGCACTTGTGACGAGAGCTCATCGGGGGTGCCAAGCTAGCCGGCTAGTGTTCCATTATGTCAGTGTGTCTGCAGTAATGATGCAACAGCTACCGCTCAGTTTCATCATGAGCTGCACTGCATGCTACTAGTGTGCTCATATGAAATATGTAATTCTTTATTCCTCTTTTAATCTCTTGAAGTGTTTTCACAAGAGCAATAATTAACTACAACCTTTTTTGTTTTTTTAACCCACATCAGGTCAATTACCATACAAGGGTTTATCAGTGTTGGTGTAAGCATCAGAATCGGTTCCAAAGTGCAAATACAGCGTGAAAAACACCAAGTAAATATTAACTAACGGATTTGATAGTTATATAAGTGATAAGGTTTTTTGTGTGTCAGGGAAAATGCATACCAATTAATTGGAGGAACCAAACTATGTAAAAATATGAATACCAATCTTTGAAACACTGTAAAAATATGAATACAAATCTTTGAAACACTGTAATTATGTAACAATTTATATTGTGCAATTATTAAAAAAAAAAAAAAAAAAAAATATATATATATATATATATAATTTTTTTTTTTTTCAATGCATATTAATTGTTTTTCTTATGGTTATGCAAATTTTGGAATCATTGAGTGTTCTAATTGTAATTGACAAGATGTGACCCTAAAGTGTCATGTGCCAATAATTCAGACAGTCTTATAAGTCGTAGCTTGTCCGTTACTTAGATTCACATGCTTGCATCTGTTTCTATAATTGGTTAAGCTAATGTTTCAGGCAAATTCGTTTGGCAAAGTCATGTGCTGTCCTCACGATTTAGGCACGTGTAACGTCAGATGAGTGCTCGTAGCCTCATTCCAGATTCTGAAGGAGAAAGTCAAAATTAAGCGTCCACAATCTTCTTCAACAACTTTGAGGAAACACAATCTTTGACAATATTCCAAAGTACACATTTTTGCATTGGCATTAAATCACAAAACGTTTTTGTAGAAAACATGTATCGCACACAAACATGTGCAAAGTGCATTTTTGAGCACAAAGTCAAAAGTGCGTGACTAATCTCTGATCTCTGCCCCTAAAGTGTATTCATTCACTCAATTCAGTGCAAGTCTGAGCAATAATATAAAGCAAAATGTATTTCTTTTTTTTGTGTTTTTTTTTGTTGGATTGTTATCATTATAATGTCGTAATGTTCAACTCTGTATCATCATCATGCAACATTAACACACAATTTTACTGTAGGCTATTTTTAGAAAACATTTGGTTTCAGGCAAAAGAAAAGGCACGTCAAGCAGTACACGGATTTAAACGGTGCCCAGTGTAGCGTAGACGCACGCCACGTCACGTCATGGCAGCGGACAGCTGAGTGACTTGACGATGGGTTTAACCGGCGTCTTTAAAGTCTTGATTGTGTCCCCCTGACAAACATCCGACCTGGATTGAGTGAAGCCGCTTTGGGCTTGGCCTCCCGTCACCGCACGCCTCTTCAGGCCCATTCCGATTCCCTCAGTTAAGTGTCATCCCGACTGAATCACGGGGCAATTTGTAACGGACAGCCTTCCTATTAGCCGCTGACAGAGCAATGGAAACTGTGTCAGACTGACGGATGCTTCTACTTTTGCGACTTATCTTTCTTTCCTCCTCTCTGTTTTCTCCTTGCTGATTGTTTGGTATGACCACTGATGGACAGCAGTCATCTATAAAATTGGCTGGCCTCGAGAGTCGCCTCAGGAAATGGGCAACAATAATTCAGAAGAAGGATGAATGGAATGTTTTGACTTCTCTTTCCAACCACTTCTTTGTGTGACAAGGGAAGGTAAAATGCGGAAGTAACATTCCTACCAAGCAACACAGATCCAGAATAATAACTCACGAGGCGTGTTTGTTAAATGTTGAATAATTCTCGTTGTGATTAAAACTTGTGCGTTTTAACGGCAGTATACCTCATTGAATCTTTTAGCTTCTGATTTTTCGTTTTCTTCAAGTTCACCTTGGTCTGACAAGGTAATGTGTGGCCCCTAAAAATACTCCACGTGTGACACATTTGGCGCTCGTTCCTTGGCTCCCGTGCTCTTTTGGATCACTTTATGCCCCCCCGAATATTAATTAACCGTCAGAAAAGGAGAAATGAGTGGGCAGATAGACCTTGGGGAAGCGACACGTGTGTTTGTTTAAAAGCAGCCCCGTGGCAAATTTGATGAAAAGCTAATAAAAAAAAAAACCGCCACGCTAGTGCTACTTAGATGTTTAGTGGCGCAAGGTGACAGGAAGAGGGAGGGAAAGCCGGGATGAGGCATGGCGAGAGTTTTTTTTTTGCGGCCCTCCTTCCACAGATGCGCAGACAGCAAAGGACACTTTCCGTCAAGGTTTAATGACCCGTGTGATTCCTCAACGAGACGCGGCCAGGCTCTCGTCGCCTCCTGCGCTTCTTCTTCTTCCTCCAGAATAGAGCAGCACTTTCTTTAAGGTGCTAGCCATCCCCCTTGGCGTGTCACCATTGTCCTCTCGGCCACCTGCAGGAACACGGCTAGAGGCGGGATGGATTTTGAATCACGAGGTGTTTTCTTTGGCTTCTCTGCAGGAACGGCTCATAGGTAGTGTCGCAGTTCGCATTGCTGACTTTCAATTCCCCGTTCGCAGCTGCCCGCTGGGGTGACTGACAGGTTCGGTGAAGGATCGTGACCAAAGACCAACTTTTGTCCTCACGTCTAAATAAAAAAATGACATCTGTGGTACAGAGAATAGTCAGATTACACAATATGTATTTATTCTTAGTGGCAAAAAATGCTATTTATCTCTTAGACCAAAAAACTGAAAGCAACAGTTATTAGATTTATTACCTGAAAAATCAATTTTCAATCATGTTGTAAAGTCAATCATGTTTAAGGGACTTTTTCCTCCACAATGTCCGCTTTGAATAGTTTAACAAGTAGGTTTGAAATAATAATAATAATTCCGCCTGATTAAATGTCACAGCACCCTGGTTCGGAATCACTGCCATAAATTGTGGAATTAATATCAGATGGATTCAAATCTAGCTCTGAACTTGATAGGCAGCAGAGAAAATGGATCTTGCCAAGAAACATGACAACCCTTTGCTTTCCTTCACTTTGCGAAATGTAAATGGCCACGCGCCGCATCGACTGAGCCCGCTGACGTGCTTTGGTTGTCACTTTGACTTAACTAGCAAGCTCTTTAATTGCATTTTAATGGCGCTGTTCGAGGGAGGCCGTCCCTCACACCCCGACACACACGAGGAGGCGATAACTACAAACCTGCGGTAGCGGGGGCGCTTTACACACGTCATCATTTTTAACCGCCGATTAAGTTGATGTAAGGTTTGTCAACCCAATCAACCTTAAGACGTTTCTATTGTACTTCCGCAGTCTCCCTATTTCTATTCCAGAACCAATCTGCACACAGCAATTAATTTGTCAAACGCTTTAAGACACCTGACGCGCGTTTCTCTCCAGCCATGTTGCCTTGAAAGCATCCGGCGCAAACAGTTGTATTTTCTTCTTGCTCGCCCTGGCAGTTTCCTGCCTGCTGCCTTCCTTATAAAAGCCAAGAATTAATATCTTAGCTATGTACTATTAGGAAAAGACTCCAACGGTCAACCATCAAAGCAGTGGCAGAGTCAAGATTAGATAAACTGGAAATGCTGAATCCATTCTCTCTTTCGGTAGGCTGTAAAATTTGCTTTGCGAAATTGCCGATGTCGGCGTAATGTACACCCACGCTGATAATTCCTATCATTTAAACATGCAAGTGGATTATTCCATCAGCTGATATATTAGAAGGGGGAGAAAATATACTGGGATGTTAAAACAGAGCATCAATGAATGAACATAACATTTGTAAGGATTTTTTTTTTTTTCCCCCTTCACCCCAACAGCCATTGTGCCAGCGTACCCCAGCTCGCATCTGCGTACGCGGCCAACAGTCTCACGCTGCCAGCCGTGTGGCGGACGAAGAGCGGCCATGGACGGGCCAGGAAAGTCTGTCTCAGGACGACCCGGAGATGTGGGACCTGCTGTTGAAGGAGAAAGATCGTCAGTGTCGTGGTTTGGAGCTAATTGCATCAGAGGTAAGGAAAAAAAATAAATCGATGAAGATCAAAGTTCTCAAGATAGATTTTTTATTGGTGGTTTTTAAGAACTGCCAATATTGCTAAATGTTTTCTAGGTCAGTTTGTCTCTGTTAAATGTTTGTCTAACCATTCCCATTTCTCCTCCCTGTTTTGTGAAAATCACTCATTCATGCCCCAGCAGCTTTGCTTTTTATGTTTTCATTTGAAGGCTGAAAGAGGTGAAATCTTGACAAGTTTTTTTTTTTACGGCCTGTTTTTCATCGCCACAGTAGCTGTTCAGCAAAGTGTGTCGGCCGCTTCTCCCCACGAAGCCACGCCGCTCTGGTGCAAGATAACGTTGATATCTTCATTGTGCCTCGTGCCGCAAGCCTGAGGGCAGAGCTCGGTGCTGCTCAGGCTGCCTTTCGGGCGTATTTTCCTCCAAAAGTGCAGTCACACATGTTTCCGGATTGCAACTCACTCTACAAAATTATTTTAAACCCCCCCCCCCCCCTCGTGGCATTTGAAACCAAATTTTGCGCTTGTGTGAGGCACTAAACTCCACCGCAACAATAAATCCTCCCCTTTGCCAGAATTATTTTCAATTTAATCGATTTGAGAGAGCGAGCTTCATTTATGATCATTTATTTTCGAGATAATTTTGCTGATTTATGGTGCTGTTGATAAATTAAGCTATCAATGCTTTTTCCACCTCATAAAATCAGACATAGGCCCTCTGCCAAACTTTTTTTTAAACAGCCTTGGAGGTGATTTAAATCCCCTAGTCAAGTTGTCTTTAGAGGTGTCCAAATTAATAAGTTAATCGGCAACTAATCGAATGAAATCAAATTGATTGATAATTATTTTAATAGTCAAAGTAATCATTCACTTAAAATTGAACTTAACATTTTCCAAACACTTTAATTTTAGCCTTTCTGTAATTTCTATAGACCTTCACAAAAACAAACTTTTGTGTTGTACTTCTAAAAAAAATCCCCCCCAAATATTGACAGAATACCTCCTCATGCCAGTTGAGTGAATATGTCATCAAAAAGGATGACTTGCCTCTTTTCTGCCTAACACGCGTTAATTTGCCGTCCTTGTCGCTTCTGTTGACTCGTGCAATTCATCGGCACACTTATTGTGTTCTCACCATAGAATTTCTGCAGCCGAGCTGCTCTGGAGGCTCAGGGCTCTTGTCTGAACAACAAATACTCTGAAGGCTACCCGGGGAGAAGGTGAGTGTGTCAACCAAGCGCGCACTGTCTCGTTAGTGGTGTTAATAGACGTGCAAATGCGGGGACTGCAAATGCGACTGCACGGCACAAATAGCAAAAGGAAACAAAATAGAGACCTCATAAATAAATAATATCCACTGTATATTATTGAGCTTGTCTAAAAATTGTCTTCTTCTTTGGTGTCCATCCCAACAGATACTACGGCGGAGCAGAAGTGGTGGATCAAATTGAACTCCTGTGCCAAAAACGAGCCCTGGAGGCCTTCGACTTGGATCCGGCCAAGTGGGGCGTCAATGTCCAACCTTACTCGGGCTCCCCCGCCAACTTTGCCGTCTACACTGCCGTGCTCAACCCTCATGACCGCATCATGGGTCTGGACCTACCGGACGGAGGACAGTCAGTAAAACCAAATCCCTGCATGATATGATATCGTTGATAAAAGGATATTCGTTGAACCGGGTCCGCTTCTTTTAGTCACGTTTGTATTTTTATTCCCCGGCCCAGTTTGACCCATGGTTATATGTCAGATGTGAAGAGGATCTCAGCCACCTCCATCTATTTTGAGTCCATGCCCTACAAACTCAATGTAAGTAGAGCCCCCCTTACTCTCTTACTTAAACCATCCAAATGGCAGAATAAATCGTTGACATGGATACAAACAACTATACGGACACGTAGTTTAGTCATAATATTTTGTGTGGCAAGAGAACATCAAATGGCTGACATGTCCCTAACCTCCCATTTATGCAATCGGTACTCAATCTTCTGACACAAAGTTTGAAAACCCACAATTTTTTCCAAATACGTGTATACAGGTTAAAAAAAATATATCCTTTTTTTTTAGGGGCCCCTAATAATGTTATACCGTGCAAGAAAAAGAGCCCATCCAAATTGTCTTAATTATGTTAATATTCATAATTAGTATATTCAAATAATAGTTTTGCCTTGACTTTAGAAATGACCAATCAGCTGAAAAAATTCTGATCACGGGCTCGGATTGGGACAACCCTAATTGTTATTATCATTATTTAAGCATTCGGTTAGCCGCTACATTGAATCCGTATTGTGGAGTCTCGGTCCATCAATGCGCACTAGCTTAGCAATGGTTAGCTGATGAATGGCCCTGAGAGTCACCCTGCCCGGACCTTTGTGATGCATGGGCAGCCGGGATCCCTCGGCGGGAGAGATAATGGGAAATCGACAGGCCGGCCATCACCGCTGGCTCTGCCCTCACAACGGTCAGCTTGATAGAGCGAGGGGGCAGCCGTAGATGTGCTTTGCAGATGGGAGATGATCAGATTGGACAAATAAAGTGTTCCCCTCTCGCTCCTTTCACCTGTCTCACTTCGATCACCGCCTCCCTCTTTCCCTGTTGTCTCGCTCTCACCTCTATTAGCTGTCCTTTCTTTAGCTTGAGAGAAAAGGAACCTTTTTTTTTTTTTTCTTCCCCCAATTGTGCTTATTTTGATCAAATTTCTCTTCTTTGAGACCACTTCTCTCTTTCGAAATAAAATCCTTCCTCCTTTTAAGGTAGCTGGAGTACTTAAGACGTAGCAGCTTTGAATGAAAATAATCTCTCTTTGATGATGTTTGCAAATGTGCCGCAGATATCTAACCCCCCCCCCTTCTCACTCTCTCTCTCTCTCTCTCTCCATCTCTCTTTGTGTACTATAATCTGGTTCCTTCCCAATTTGTAACCTAAATCACCCCCCGCCCGTGGTCTACCCTGCTCCTCTTCAACGCCCCTCAGCCTGCGACAGGACTCATCGACTACGACCAGATGGAGCTGACGGCCAAGCTGTTCAGGCCCCGGCTCATCATCGCCGGCACCAGCGCCTACGCCCGCCTCATTGACTACGCTCGCATCAAGAAGGTGCGCAAGCCTCGACCTGCCCTTGACCCTGTCTATCTCTCTCTCTCTCCCTCTCTCTTTAAACAACTCAAAGTTACCCTCAAATCAAATTCAGTGGAAGCTTAGAGGATATAAGGTTCTAAAGAATACTTTGCACACCCTAATTCATTTGTTTTTGCGTGACTATTATACTGCCCCTTGTGGCAAATGCAAGCACAAGAAGGAGCAGCACGGTGAATTAATTTACAGCATAAAATCATGAAAACCAGGATTTTTTCTTTTTTTTTTTTTTTACGTGACATTTCAAAATGCAAAGATTCCACTTGAAACGCTTCGTGCACAGTTAATAATGCTTTGCGAATAGATTATGTTCAGGATTTTTTAAAGGGAAAAAAATTCTAGTAATTGCCAGTGCCACATTCCATTTGATTGTGTTCCATTTGACGGTACTACAAGGCTCCTCTCATCCATGCCTTACCAACCTCCATTATCTTCCTCCTTTGTCGACTCAACCTGGGTGAAGGCAGACACTCCAAACAACTTCAAAACCACACTTCACTCTCTCGCAAAGTGCACCAGAGAGCCTGTTATCTTTCTTTTTTATTTTTTATTTTTTTTTATACCAGAGCCACCCGCTAATTCATCTTGGTTGCACTGCTCCACTTAAGCAAGGTGCCATCAGATGGAGTGTCCCGCCACTATGGCGCTGTGTGTCTTTATTAGGATCCATAACGACCCTGCCACTACACCTGAAGTGGAGCCATATTTCTCCACCCCACCACTAGCGTGTCTCTGTGGAACCGTTCACTGTTTTATGGCGCAAACTGGCGGGCTCCTCGACAGATTTCCGGCGTCGTTACCTGGCTAGCCTTTGGAGCGACACCAACAAGATTATCATTATTATTTTATTTTTTTAGCCTGCTGTTTCCACCAACTACACACAATGATGCAACAGAAGTTATGTTTTGCATTCAAAGTTTTGTCTTCCTTAGCTGTGCACTGACATCAAGGCCTACATGCTGGCCGACATGGCGCACATCAGCGGCCTGGTGGCAGCCAAAGCCATCCCGTCTCCATTCGAACACGCCGACATGGTCACGTCCACGACACACAAGTCCCTCCGAGGTGCCAGGTAACACGCTACCAAGCTAACTTGAAATGTATGTGTAGCTTACGCCAATCACATTGCTCTTTTGTTTTGTTCAGAGCGGGTCTCATCTTCTACCGCAAAGGCCTTCGCTCCGTGGACAAGAAAGGCAAGGAAATTATGTACGACCTGGAGGACAAGATCAACTTCTCAGTCTTCCCCTCACTGCAGGGTGGTCCTCACAACCACGCTATCGCAGGGGTTGCTGTGGCACTCCGACAGGTCAAATCAAATTCAATGATAAACACTAAAATGCATAAAGTCACTAAAGTGTCCAGTAGTCGACATTCTTTCTCTCGATGCATTTTTTTTTCCCTCTGTGCTTGACTTTGATGCTCAAGAATCTGTATATTATTTTGATTTCAGGCTCAATCGCCAATGTTTAAGGAGTATATTGCCCAGGTCATCAAGAACTCCAAGGCCATGGCTGATGCGCTGCTCAGCAAAGGCTACACCTTGGTATCAGGTAATGTCGTCTAGCATGACAGCGCGAATAGTGAAACTCGGGTTTTATGATTGAAATTGATGACAACCCACTATGAAGGTTTCTTAATTGCCTACGAATCCAATAAGAATGTGGTAAAACACTGTGTTGAGCCTTGCCCTTCTGTCGTCTGGTTTTATTTTTTAACCGTTGCGCCACTTTTCTCTAAATGATGATTCTCAATTTACATTTTACATCAACATAGTTTTTTAGTGCCCCAGTGATACTCAGTATTCTATATTAATGTTTTGGCCTGTGAATACTTTAAATAATGTCACTGTAACTGTTTCAGGTGGGACGGAAAACCACCTGGTTCTAGTTGATCTGCGGCCAAAGGGCATCGACGGCGCCCGGGCCGAAAGGGTGCTCGAGCTGGTCTCTATCACGGCCAATAAGAACACTTGCCCCGGCGACAAGAGTGCCCTGACTCCAGGAGGCCTCAGACTTGGTAAGGGACACGCATGATCAAGCTACCGCTAACATAATTATTTACCTTGTGTCCTCGCATACTGCTTTTATGTCTGTTTGTTTGTTTTTCAAAGTACAGAAATGCAGACGCAGATATGGAAATGAGTCAGACACCAATTAAGCCACAAGCGCTAAGCAGTGCATGATTAATTAAATATGTTTAGCTTTTTAATCATCTTCCAGGAAGTTCACAAGCTCCACATTTACACTGCCCCATTTTTTAGCATAATCTTAAGACTACATCTCTACCGGCCCATGTTGACTTTTATGATTATGTTGATTTGCTCTTCACCGAGCAACCATGACAACGAAATAGAATAAGATAGAATGTATCATGAGTCCCCAAATTGGGAAAATCTCAATAAGGAGCAAAAATAGTCAACAGCATTGTTTGTTATGACGAGACACGTATTTTTTTTTTTTTTTATAACCTCTAACCCGTATCAGCCACATTTCAGTCAGCAAAAAAAGTTACTGTTGCTGTTTTAGTCTGCTGTATTTACTTGGTGTGTGTTGCAGGCGCTCCGGCTCTGACCTCCAGGCAGTTCAAAGAAGCCGACTTTGTGCGGGTCGTGGAGCTCATGAACGAGGGCTTCCAGATCGCCTTGGACGTGAAGAAAAAGACCGGTGAGTGGAACACATTGCGATAGTGATGCAAGCTGTGAATTAGTAATAAATCTTGCTGTCGCCACGACTTCTCAATTTTCTCTCCCCGTTGCCGCACAGGAAAGCTCCAGGACTTTAAGAACTTCCTACTGGAGGACCCTGAGACGGTGGGCCGTATTGCTGAGCTGCGCCACCGCGTGGAAGCATTCGCCAGGCCTTTCCCCATGCCGGGCTTCCATGACCATTAGACAGAGCGACAAGTTTAAAAAAAAAAAAAAAAAAAAAATTGAAGCCTCGTATGGAGGTTTAATCATAAAGTTTGCCAGATTTTATAGAAGAGAAGAAACTATTTTCTATTGTACGTTTAAAAGACTGTTGCCAATGTTCATTGAGAAACACTCTGTAGTCTTAATGTTGGAAAGCAACTAAAGCAGCATCACTCATTTAGACGGGGTTTGCCAAGTTTTTTTTTTTTTCGTCATTCGGTCCTTTCGTCCTGCATCTCATTATCCAGCCAAGGGAAGCTGTGTTACTACATGAAAGTCATCTCTGCTATTTTTGCTACAAACGTTTGTCACCTTTGCATGAATTGTGATCATTTTTTTCAGCGGATTTTACAACAATGGTTACCAACCCCATTTTAAACATCATTCACCCGACAAGAATTCTCCCAAATTATTTTTCATTGCATCAAAATTTGGGGCAGCACATCTGCCTCAAGGTTCTGAGTTTGTAAATTCTCCCATTGCGTGGGTTTTCTGCAGCCTACTCCCACATTCCAAAAGCATGAAGACTCAAAATTGTCATTCCAAGTGAATGGTTGTTTGTCTTTGTGGCTTGCCATCACTGACAACCAATCCAGGGTCTACCCTGCTTTTTTTTTTTTTTCTTCAACAGGGATAAGCTCTAGCTAACCCACAACCAGGTACAAGCACCAATGAAAATAAACAGACAAGCACAAGATTTTGTACAGCTAATACATTTCAACAAAATCTTGTTTTTCACAAACTATATTGGGTTCACAGACCGCTATAATCACTGCATCAGTGATAAATTTGGGTCTGTATTTTCTTCCTTTGCACAGCATCTCTTGAAAGAGTACACGTTGCCAAAACAGCCATTTTATGTCTCCCATGGTTTTTTCAACTGACTTACTTGCTAATAAACAGTTTGATTGAACATTGACAGTCTTAATAAAACCAACTCAAAGTAACAATCTTGTTCCATTTATTTTTCTAAATAAAAATTGAGTTCATCTACTTTATAAAATAAATTTAGTCAGGTAGATAAATCGTGATTATGTAGAGATCTCAAACACATACAGTATATATATATATATAGTTAAATTGCTTAATTTAAAAATGAATTCAAGCCTGAAATTAGGACACGAAAAAAATGGCTGGTTGACCAAGTTGATCACAGTGGCATTAACATTATATGACATCCACACAGACATTCGGAGGAAGGTCACATAAATCGAACATGTTAGAAATTTTCTGTCTAAAAACAAACAATAAACAAACTTTTCCACGGCTTGTTAGCGTCCTCTGTTGGTAGAAGGTTGACACAGCAGTCAGTGAGGTTTTTCCCGTTAATTGGCTACCTGTCGTCAGGTGTCACCCAGTGATGTTTCTCGCCGAGTCAAGTAGGCTACCGAGTAATACAGGCCGAAGTTTGAAAGTAGCTTCTAGCATGTCTTTTAGGATATTAACATATGTTTCTTCAATTTGACTTGGAGCCCAAATATTCAAAGACCGCAATCAACCACATTGCTCAGCTTCAAGGTAACGTCATTTTGATTTACCATCGCTAGTTAAAATGTTGTTGCTCCAGCATCGCTAGTTAGGAAAGGGCCCCACGTACTACCAGCATCATTAGCGGCTTTGTTTGTAAGTGACACGGAGGATGAAGAGTTTGAAGGATTTAAGGATTTGGGGTGACACAGAAGGTTTGAAAAACGATTATGGCTTTTACACACGCCCGCTCCTATTCTATGGAGCTCTCTTCCACCTCCGTGGCAGGAAGTTCAGTGGTTGTTGGCTTGTTGAACTCTTGTTTTGTTAAATAAAGCGCCGTTTACCAAACCCACGTCTTTCCCGGTACTTTGTTAACGCTACAATATAGTTATATACTAGATCTCTGCAGCGCACGCGCAGCGTTGTTGACGAAGGACGAGGAATTTTATCGATGGATTTAATGATTTGGAGTGACACAGATGGTTTGATAATATTGGTGTCATATGATAGTTATTTGAAATATACTTTATATATTGTTATATGGGTCTGTGGAATAATTAGAAATGCAACTTACAACGGGTCCGACGTGAGCATATGCGGTGCATATGTGGCATTGTTTACATAAAGCAAGATCGATGGATTTAATGAATTGGAGTGACAGAGATGGTTTTATAAACGTGTTATTTATGTAATACTTTCTTGAATAACTGAATGTTACGTCAGGCCTGTTCTCAGCTCCTCGTTTGTGTATATGTCACGTTAGCATACCGTATCGTTTATGGTTCATGTCTGTTTTTGGTGTTGGATTTTGACAAATAAATGTGCCCCAAAAGTGCGACTTATACTCCGGTGCGACATATATGTTTTTTTTTCCACTTTATTGTGCTTTTTATGGCTGGTGCGATTTATACTCCGGAGCGATTTATAGTCCAAAAATTACGGTAAATAGAATTGAAATGAATTGAATTGCTCCATTAAAGTAATGTTGGATCTTAGCTACTGTTATGAACATTTATTGACCCTCGTGGGGATAAGCGGTGCAGAATATATGAATGAATGAACCACTAATAGAGTTTTAAAAAAAAAAAAAAGTATAATGATAACTTTTAAGACCTCAGAAGACTTACAATATAAATTTCATGATTATTCATGATTCATTTTTGGATGTTATTCCACATCAAACAGTATTAAACGCGTGTGGTTTTAATTTTTTTTTATTTTATTTATTCCACTGTCACCAAGTATAACAAATTGTTTTGTAAATTAAATAGATAAAAGTAAACCAAAAATAAATGTAACTCCTGAAACCACCCAAGTATGTGCACTGCTTTATAAGCACTCCATTATAAAACGGGAAACAAATGGTGACACTTTAAGCGAGAACGATATATCCATCACTATGAGGAGGAGCGATTAAAACGGTGGCAACTTGGCAGTGTTAAAAGAATGGATCCGTAAGCAAGAAAACACAGCGTGAAAAAGTACTCTGCGTCTGTAATTGTCATAATGGTGCACTGTATTGGCCATCTGCTAGGCTCCCGCCTAATGTTGCCCATATATCAAAGCCATGTTAATCTCTTCTTATTGAAAGAATACACTCACCATTTCGAAGGACAAATTGATTTTCAAAATCCTGTTACTACGGTAACCCGTGCTGCTATAAATTATATCTGTTTAATGAGCAAAGGGATAAATGACAGCGTCAGCAATTAATAGGGTGTGTGTCACGACAATACCTGACATCATTAAAGTTGATGTGAGTGTAAAAAAAAAAATCTAGAGCAGCGAGGCTGTAATTGAGACATCCATGCTGCGCTAACGCGTCATAATTGTGTCCTAATGGTGCTCATGTTTCAGCCTTTGTGAGAGTCTTGACGCCATGTCTTCCCTTTACAATCATTTTGTCATTCCCACCGCGACTAGCGATGGTTTTGGAATGAGTCGGAATATTTGGGAATGCACCAACAAGCCTTGTCCTGAAATGACAAACTGGATATTATGTAGTTCTTTTATAGAAGATTTTGTTAGACTTTTTTTTATTATGATATATATTTTTTATAATGTATCTTCTTCGGCTGAGGAAGGAAACTTTGAGTTTGCCAATGCAGCATAATTTTCGACTCGACTTTTTCGTGAAGTGTAAGCTTTTCTCGTAGTGTGACATAAAGATGGCACGAGGATATGCAGGAATTTATATACTGTGGGCAAAATTTCCTACTTTGCAGAAACTTTGCGTTTTTGAATTGATCAACTCAGTATGTTTACCCGTGTGGCTGCTGTGGAAGAAAAATATTAATTGACTTGTTTATCAGGTTGGACAATAGATAACAAGGCATCAGCTGCATTATTAAGTAGATAAGAATACTAATGCCCGGTTATGTTTGATAAAAAATTCTGTACTGTAGGGATGGAATTGATCATTAATTTAATCATCGATGAATTTGTCAATGTGTCAGCAGTTTTTTCACGTTTCGTGATTTTTGTAAATGCTTCTTTTGTCGTTCTGTGGGTGTATCCTAACAATATCGGGTTCAGCGTTTGACTAGAGTGCAAATGAGTTGTTTTTTTTTTTAAGAAAGCTACATCTGAGTTAAGATAGTCACCCTCACTTGGAGTCGCCAAGTGACAGTTGTGGAATGTTCACAGGGAACGATGAAAGGCGTCTCTATCTCCGCCGCATCAATGGATGTGCCCGGGGCCAAACTAGCCCGACACTGCCGCCGCCTCCTGTTTTTCGCACCATGACCTATTTACTTATTTATCCATCTTACTACTGGCATCTTATCTCACCCAATGAAATGAATCCTTGTCTAAAAATATCTGGAGGAAGAGTCACTCATTGCCCCGCTGACAAGTTGGAAGACATGCATGGAGCCGAAGACCGGCCACCTCTGTCCACATTAGTATTTAAAATTAGTTTTTTTTTTTTTATATAAAGTATGTTTCAAGTGTAATATTAAACCGTTTTGTGTAATAAAGTTAACTACAGTTTTCAAACAACTCGCCTAATGATCTGGCAGACGGAATGTACCGAACTCCTGTTTCCATGCCGTCTTGAGTAGAACAATACCGGAAAAAGTATAATTACGTAAACTGACGTCATGTCTACATAGCGGGGCGCGATTTACTTAATCGATTTTAAAGTCCCATATTTGACCCGAGTAGCATAACAATAGCGCTAAAGCACATTTAAAATAATGCCCCAAACCTCGATCCATCCATCCATTTCCTGAACCGCTTTGTCCTCACGGGGGGTCCTGATGTTTTTGGTGGCAAGTTGTTGGCACATATGTTAACCTTTTTATTTATTTATTTGCCCTGGAGGTTTAGCCCTTCCCCACCACAATCAGCACTTATAAATGAAGCTGTTCACTCTGTGAGTGCGTGACCTTGCAATTGCACCCTGTTGAGATGCCGATTACCTGTCAGCAGCTTTTCTACACACACACACACACACACACACACATGCGCCAACACAAATATGGCTAACCGGCAACAGACAATACCCACTGGGCAGGTCACCGTCGCTCGCTGGAAGCATATTGCTTTTTAATGGGAGCGCGTGCACACACAAAAATGGCCGCATGCTGCGACGTGCCGTAGATTGTCCATTAAGGACAGGATTAGGAGAGCCCAGGAGTCTGACACTGAAACGCTTTGTGAGTCATTAGAGATCCATTTTAGGTTATTTTCTTGCCGTCCATTGATACAGACATGCACACGCACACTTGGAGTGTTAGCACCAAAATATCATGGCTCTGTGAACTCTCCAACACACCGCCAGCCAGCCATATTTGGAGAAAGTTCTATTTTTCAGCTCCTTTTCCTGAAGGCAAAATAATAATAATTGTGATCTAACGTCTCATTGATGTCACTCAAAGGCACGAAAAGAAAGTGTTTGACCCGCACAAATATTCATCTCTCAATGACTGAGTTCTATTTCTGTCTCACTGATGCGCTGCTGCTTCATATTTTTGACATGTGTGACTTTGTTGACGAGATGTGTAAATCATGTTTCTTCGGGCGGAACACAAAAATAGGTGTGCATTTTTTTCTTTTCTTTTTTCTTTTTTTTTTTAAATGACAAACGAAGTGGAGCCGGACCAGCTTCCTGGGACAGATCAGTGTGCGACTTGTCGTCGCGCCCTTTCACCTATAAAAATCATTATTTTCCACCTGGCTATATTTTGTCTTGATTGGTCTTCCGACGATCACGCCTCCTACTCTTTCCCTACCTCATTACAACCCTCGTTTGGACTTGAGTGGAATTTTGATTGGAGACCTTTGCCTCTCTGCAGAGAATTAAACATGCTGTACCTCGACCTTTTTTGTCTGCGGCAACTTTCATTCCGCCGGCACGCAACGCACATCCTTGAAATCGCGAGAAAATGCTTCCTTCCCTGGTGGGAAAGAAAAAAAACCCCACATCTGCCAACCCTCTGCACTTCCTATCACTTCCTCCCTCTTTCAGGTCACGGTAATACTCTTTTAATATTTTGACGAGTGTTCTCCGGCTGTGACCTTGTGAGAGTCGCTGCAAATGATTGCACGCCCAATCTGCATTCCTTTCCGCCAGATCTGACTTTTGTTTGAAAAGATGAGGAAGCGACTCATCTCACTCCCCAACAAAGTGTCAGTGACATAAACTGATCGATTGCATCTCTTGATATGTTTTCTGCTCCTTTCCAGCTAGTCATTTGCACCTTTAATAATTTTACAATCATTTTGTCAGGCTCAGTTATGTTATGGTCAGTAAAATTGAGAATAAGCTTATTTTTTAATTTCAATGTTTTCTTGGATGGGGGGGGGGGGGGGGGGCGTTTTAATGTTACAACAATAAAGTGATGGGGAACAAGTTGAGATCTATTTTTCTTCCAGTTAATATAATCTGATTAAAGGCAAACAACTGAATTTCTGCATTTCTTTCAGAACCTAGCGCAGAACTGGTGTTACTTGTTGACTACCCAGCATGTTTGATCATATTTATGGTCATGATCATATTTTATCATTTATCATCCAGTCTGTGTGCTTCTTTCTTGGCAAAAATCCAACTTTGTCCCCATAGGCCTAATATTTCTTTGGATAGTGCTGTTACACTGACAAATATTTAAGTAGTAGGTTGTGATGGGTGATTTTTATCATAGACAGACAGTGCAGAACACACACACACACACACAGATGGTTGTTTTTCCTTCTTCCTGCCCTCTCCTCCATATGCATGAGGCGCAGGCCATGCATGTGGCGGCTCGCTGTCAGACGGGGTTGAGCGGGCAAGGACGCGTTGCCGTGGCAAGATTGTGTGCGTACGCGTGTGTGTGTGTGTGTGTGTGTGTGTGTGGCTCTCTAACTCAACAATATACCTGTCAGGCTGAGAGACAGCGTCACGTACAAATACATACACAGCGGGCACGGTCTGCATGCTAAAATGCAGGCGCACACACACACGTGAATATTTTAACCCGTAACCCACTTGATGTGCACGGAGGACGTCTCGCTCATCACTCCAAACTCAAATCATCTTTCCCCATTGAAATGTATAGAAATGCCATTAAGTCATTCTAGCCCAAAAAAAAAAAAAAAATCTAAATCTGTGTCTGAATCCATTTCAGTGTGCTGCAATTCCTGCTATGCCCGCCTTGGCCAAGTGGAAGGCAGACACAAATCAAGAAGAATAGACCTCGACTGCCAGTAAGTTGCCGTAATATTAGGTATTTTTCATAGAGCCGTAAGAATATAGTATTATCTGTCTACATGTGTTCTTCCAGCATTTTGTAAAACTACTTCCACTCTGTTCGCAAACTTCCAACTTGTATGTCGAGATTTAGATTTATCGAGTAACAGATGTTTATAAACATTGTGAAATGCCAGCCCCCCCCCCCCCCCAAAAAAAACAATAATAATTGGACACACGTGGTTGTTACAGCTCCTATTTAATTTACTTTTTCTGATGTAGCATGCTCTCCAGACAGACACATGGCTGGCAAGCATCTGTTGTCAACCCACGCAAGTCAAGAAGAGCTGCGCGGCGACGACAGGTTGGACTTGAGCGACGTCGCTGCGTCAAACTTTCTCGAAACATCTGTGCTGCTATTTGCTTTCTTGTTCATTAGGCGAGCGCCTGCTGATAACAAGCCTTATTTGATAAGGCTGAGGAAGGAAACAAGGAAAAGATACAATCTAACACAAACTCTGTTTTTGACAAGAAAAGGGTGTAAGAAGAGTTATTTTCTCTGCACATCTTCTTAACGTTGCCTTAATCCAGCGGTTATATTTGCGTACAGTTGAATTACTACATAATTAATCATGTGGTAAAGACAGTGTTTATTTTTTTATGGTGACTGTGAATATGAGTGAATGGTTGTCTATCTCTGTATGCGCCCTGTAATTGACTGGCGACCAGTCCAGGGTGCAACTTTTATTCAGTCAGATGGGATACGCTATTTGATGGATGGATGTTTTTCCAGAATGCAGAACAAAGGGTTGGGGGGGGGGGGGTTATTAATCAACTTCGGGGCCTCCTTTAGTCCCATTTATTCATGAACAGGCGATATTCATCAGGTCGAAACGAGCAATTAAGGAAATGTTTGGTTGTTTGGTGAAATGAGTCGGAACGCTCGCGCTAGCAAAAACCTCTTCATTTGGCTAAGTGAACAACAACAGTAATACAGTGAGACCTTCAAGGTCAAAAACCTCGAAACATTTTAAGAAAACTTTTTTTTTTTTTTTTCCCCCCTAAGAATTTCAACCAGGTGCTGTTAACAGCACATCTGTGACATAAATCCTGTTTCGCTCAGCCGAACCCTCGTCTTACTTTACAACTAGATGTGGTGACCCCCAACATGTGACTGCCTCCAAATAATGGATGATTGCATTCCAGCTATTTCTCACACACGCAAACACAACCGTGGGGTTGTCTCCATCCGGGGTTCAAAAGTCTGCGCCGTGCCTAAGAAAGTTGTCGCGGTGTTATTTGTGATTTGGCTGAGCAGAAGGCAGAGGAGAAGAGCGCTCTTTCAAGCAGAAGGCTTCTCAGCTAACGTCCATGTGTGAGCGTAAGCATGGAAAGAAAGAAAAAAACAGCACAATCTGTTTCACAGTTTCTCAAGAGGCGTGAAAAATAACAATCACTGTCGCTGACAAATTGTCCCTGTGCCCGCCGGGCAAATGCATGCACTCACAATGGACGGATTTACATTGCATGGTGTAAGTGACACAATTTAGGTCGAAGAAAAACAAAAAAAAAACGATGGAATATCTCTTCAGTGCAAGGTCATCAAAATCCACCGATCGGATATTAAATTCACCTATTCACTGTTTTATCAAGAGCTATTTACTGGAAAATCCAGAACTAAAGCCTTGTCTAAATAGGAAAGTAGTATTGAAGTGACGCATTTCAATTTAGAGACAAGCTTTGTATGTCGGGAAGGAGCTAAATTTAGTCTGGATTGTTGATGGAACAAATCATTGTGTGCGCATAAGTTGCTAATTAGTTCTCATTTCAAAACAGTTTCGCCTTTGGAAAAAAATCCTCATCATTAAAGTGACATTTTCAATTCTGACTCGCCACAAATATATGCTAACCACTGTATTATAAAACGAAAATAAGTTTCATTTTTAACACTGTTAAGTTGATCTAAAACTGTACGTTTAGAATTTCAGGAAGTCGTTTTAATAGCCTTTTTCTTTTTTTCTTTTTTTCTTTTTTAGCAGGACTTGTTTTCATTATTGAGCAGCACATTTGAGGCTTGGGATGACACCGGTCATGACTCTGTCATTCCGTGAGTTCCTCCTTGATGCATTTTTTAAAAGACTGTGAACCCAATGCCTTCCAATTCCTCCAGACGGCAAACAGTTTCCTGACCATCACTCTTTGTCACGTTTTCTTTGCCAGCCCAGTAATACGGATTTTGTCAAAAACTTTCACATGGGCTGCTGACAGATTTGTGGAGGTGCTCGAGATGAGTTTTCGGCACTTTGTGTCACAAGCATCCACATTTTTCTCTCATGTAGTTCATGCAAATGTTCATGTGCAAATTTAATGGACAGCTCTTCCTCTATGTCAAAATTGGCTTCCCCCTTTTTTCTTCATGTCTACATTTAACTTAAAATCGACAAAAATGAAGTTTGCCCATAGTTTTCAGTGGCTCATTGAGTCTCAGAAACTCGGGGGGGGATCCAATTAAACAATGTTTACTTCTGATTATCAAGCCACTTTCTCAGAAAAGGCAGTCATTTTCTTGGTTCAGTTTGAGCAAGGGAATTTCTAATTATCCAAAAGTGTCAGGAACAGGCGAAAAAAAAAATCCTAGTAAACATTGTCTATATCTCATTATGAACTCCGTTACTATTGTTCTTTATTTTAGCCGAGGGCTAATGTTACCGCATACTCACACAGCCCTCTTTGTTGAAATAAATTGGCTGAGAGTTCACGAAAGACCGAGAATGTCCAAAGTTTGCGCTCACTACACTTTGAACGACTTGAGTAAGATGACTGCAACAAATAAAACGTGTAATTAATTTGCACTTTTATACACACACGCAAGTGACCTCAGTAAACAGATTAGCTAACGGTTAGCCTGTTTACAGCTAGCCTCCAACCTGAGCTACACAGAAGCTGTTCTCAACTTCTCACACCATGTGTTGAATCTGTATCACATCAAGCAATTTTTCACCTACTGCATGTGGATAACACCTTTTTAAAAAAAAAAAAAAAAATCATAAAAAAAGTGCTGAATTTGTTAGCAGGTTTAGCACTCGAAAAAGCGAAAGAGCAACGTGACAATTTTATGCTATCTCAATTTAAGAACTTTGTTTTGAATAGTACAAAAATGATAACTTGTGTTTTTATGAGTGGCGTGCATAGATTCGGATGTCATAAATCTTGGCGGAATGTTTAATATCATAGGGTGACAGACGACTTCCTATCTGAAGGCGAGAGAAATAATAGCCTTTCCTCTCTTGATAAAAAAAAAAACTCATTTTAGTGCCACAACCTGAATAGATTTATCTCCAGGTGCGATGAGGGCGTTTAATGAAATCATGACAATGAATTACACGGGCTTCTTCTGTTGGTTTATTAATATAGTTTATGAAAGGAGAGGGCTGTAATTGCATGTTTGTCAGCCACCGGTTGCGCCTGGCATGAATACCTGCAGGGGAGCCACCTGATCAGATTGGGAATCTTGGAAAGGGGGGAAAAAAACGCTAGTAATTTGTTTGAACAGAGGGGCTCATTTTATGCTCTGTAAGCTAACGATTAAATTGAAGGGTTTTTGTTTTTTGTTTTTTAATTTTTAGCATGTTTGTCAGTTCGGCTCGTTGGCGCACTGGGTAAGACGTCCGCCTCACAGTTAGGAGGGTGCGGGTTCGATGGTTGTTTGTCTCTGTGTGCCCTGCGATTGGCTGGCAACCGGTTCAGGGTGTCCCCCGCCTACTGCCCGATGACGGCTGGGATAGGCTCCAGCACACCCGTGACCCCCGTGGGGACAAAGCGGTTTAGAAAATGGATGGATGGATGGATGGATGGATGGATGGATGTTTGTCAGGTGTCTCTGTGCCATGGATGTTTTTGTTGACACCTGACAATTTGATGGATTCGGTAGATTTTGGTCTTACAGATTCAGTGAACTCTAATTTAAAGGTGAACCATTTGCAGAGGCTCCAAATGACTTTAGGTTTTAATTACGCCTGAGAAGCATTTCCATAAGACGTGGCGTGTCCTCCAGTGGGATCAGCTGGCCACTCGGCGGGGCTCGACCGACTCTGCCGAATGAGCGATGATTATATTTGCGGCTGTTGTCGAGCTGTGATGAATAGATGCGGCTTCTCACCAACAACGCTCCAAACGAAATGAAACCGTGTCGTGAATAAATGTATCGAACGTCGCCTCTGCGCCTGGTCAGCAGTCTGCTTATGGTGTGGTGGTGGTGCGTGTGTGGAGGGGGTATCAGGGGGTTGGTGGTGTGTTGGGAAATTTTAGCACTCAGCAGCTCCATATAAGGCCATTTTGTCCCAGACATGCAACAGGGCCTTTTCGTCTCGACGGCACATCAAATAAATGAAATTAATCTTTAACGCGATTGGGTTTTCCATGTTGGTGCGGCTCTCAGCAACCGTTTCAGTTTTCCCACATGGCAGCTTGGAAACATTTATTGCCCACCTTTGACTTGTAAATATCCCAATTGTGTGTCCGCTAGCTGATTTAGCGTAGTTAATTGCAAGCGTCCAGTGCCAGATCGTTTTTGCACCGTTTGGTTGTACAATGGAAATCGATGCCTCTGTTTTTTTTTTTTTTTTTTCTGCCTCAGAACTTAACCCTGGGATGCAGCATTAGCATTTAGCTCATTTAAAGTAACCCTCCCCAATATAGACTAGCACTTCTCCTCGACTCTCCCTGCTCCATTATAATTGCTCAAATTTACCAGGTGAGCATCTTACTCCTGAGGAGTGATGAGGATGAAGCGGAATAAATAAATCGTCTTGGGCGGAAGTTGATTGGCATCTGTGTTTTTCAAATAATAAGATGCAGCTGTTGATAGTGGGGTTTGGGTGATGATGGGGGGGGGGGGGGCTGCGTCTGCAGGTTTCCTTTGCTGGCGGACCCCGTGGCGGCACGTCACTGGTGATGAAGGCAGATGGCTGACAGGTGCTCCAAGGATGACGCCGACGCCACCGCCAAGCGCACCTGCTAAACTTAACTCTGGAGAAGAGCCAAAAGAAGGGAAGAACAGCAAGTGTGGAAGCTGGAAGAGGGGGCCCCAACAAAAAAAAAGGAGATAAGAAGGGTAAAGCGTAAAAGTAAGCACTCAAGAGTTGGAATGACGGCTGAATCCTTCGCTGACTTTTTCCCTCGAGTTGGCTTTGCCAGTGTTAGGCTGCCATTTTTTTTGCCTCTGATGATAGTGGAGACTTAAACACAACAAATTTGGGAAATGAAATACTTCAGAGTAGGGCTGCACAATATATCAAGAAAATATCAGTATATTGTCCGATATGAAATAAGTTTCTGATGGAATTGGATGTTTTTATGTAAATTGACTCGTAGTGTAATTGTGGAGGTGAGAGGACGTAAATCTCAAACCATCTCTTTGCCGCTCAGCGCTCTATTGGAGATTTCTCAAAGATGATGTACATCTATCAAGGATAGTTTCCCATGTCATGTTAAAATTGTCAAAAGAATGAAGTCATTTTTTAAAACGGGAAGACTGAGCCACAATATGTCAACACAGGGCGTTTTGTGCAAACAGCCCATTAAACATGCATGTCAAGCAATTCGAAACAAGTTTCACTGGTTCTCAAAACCTGCATTGGCCTCTAGGGGCCACAAGGTGGCGACAAAACTATTTTACATGAACAAAACCGAGATTTTCACTGAAACTTGATTTTTACGTGCACGGTGTGGCTTGCCAATTCCTCCAGCGACTCGTTAGACGTTTGTCTAAAGTTAATGAGAACTTGCTGGAAAGTGGCAAATATAAGGACAAGACCCACGCACACTTGCCATATGTTGAAGTCGCGCTGCATACATCAGCAATTTGCAGCACTTCTAGATTCACTGTGTACGTGTGAGATGGTGCTGATGTTGACACTGTAGTCCGGAAGCATCCGTCTGAGCCCTCCTTGAACTCTTCAGACTGAGGAGGGTGGGTCTCTTCATTGAGACACTCATGAGTTGCTGTAGCTGCTGCATTGTGTGGGAGGGGGGGGGGGGGGTCAGGTTCACAAATGCAAATGGTTGCCAATGTGGACGCCAGAGACCGGCGTGAACTGAGTCGGGCGCACGTGGCAGGCAGCGGCTGGCAGGCTGAGAGCGCTGTCACCAATTTGTTCCTCGCCATCGGGGACATGCAGGGGATGGAAAGGCGATGGCAGCTCCCTGTCCTCCTTATGGCTAATGAGGCCTACACTTGCTCTTCTCCCTCGTGTGTGTGTGTGTGTGTGTGTGTGTGTGTGTGTGTGTGTGTGTGTGTGTGTGTGTGTGTGTGTGTGTGTGTGTGTGTGTGTGTGTGTGTGTGTGTGTGTGTGTGTGTGTGTGTGTGTGTGTGTGTGTGTGTGTGTGTGTGTGTGTGTGTGTGCGCGCGTGTGCGTGTTCAGAGTGTATTCATTTGTGTCACAGAGCTGCCATGATTTTTTCCATTCATAGGAGCCTGTACTAACTTGGCCTTCTATTATTTTCCTCACTGAATTATTCACACGCACGCACATACTGTAGCACAGGCAATGACTAAGGTGTTTCAAAAATGAGACAAATATCTATTTTATAGAGTAAAGAAACATTTCTAACAAAGGCTCAAACATCAACTGATAGACTTGAGCCCCAACTTCAGAGGGTTCTTAAAAACTCCACTGATTCAAACACAAAGAACTCGGGCTGCTTCTATAGAGGTTGACTAACCCTAAATCAACACAAGTTGAGGCGTGACAACAAATAAAATAAAACAACTTTACTGTCAATCATTTCATCCTCTTTAATTTGTCGCTGAATCCAACTCGTTGTTGAATTAGTCTTTGGTGTTTAATTTGACAAGTTGAGAATGGCTACAATTGAATTTGTAGTACAGGAGCCCCATCGTGGGGTTAAAAACAGGAATTGCAGCCCTAAGAATTAATTGAGTAACCTTGTTACAAAACCTCTGTTCAGAAAATAGAGTACAAAAGGAAAGAAGAAAGTTTTATTTTGAAGAAAACATTTATTCAGGGGCATACTTGCATTTTTGGATAAATTATGTAGTAGGCCTCGAGTTTTTTAAATAAAAAAAGATGTACTTTTTAAACAGAATCGAAATCGTTCTTTTAGGAGCAAAAGTGGTTTTGTTTTAGAGCAATAAATGATTTATTTATAAAGGGCGTATTAGGGAAATATAATATAAATCTCAGAATTAAAACAAAAGTATTTTCTTCACCAAAAGAATTTCCCTAGTGTTTTTTTTTTCTTTCAGAGAAATAAGCTTGACATGCAGGGAGGAAGAGCTCAACTTTTTGAGTCATTCCAAAAAGGAAATTTCACAGATTGAAGGAACACAGCTAAAAAGCAAAAGATCTCTAATTCTAACGACAATGGCATCTGATCGTTATTTTTTTTTCCCTTTAGTCATGTTTCTGTAAACATGGGTCACAGCATTCCCAAAAAGTTCAAAACGTATTTTTCTTTCTCCTTCTCTCCCAAGGCAATATGGCGGCCAACAGTCATTGATTAGGGCACGGATGTGGGCGGCTTGAAGAGTCCCGTCCTTCGGAAATAACGCACGATGAGCGGCACGGACACCAGCGTGATGCTGATGCGCACGGGCGCAAACAGTTTGTGGATGGCGTAGGCCAGGACGAACGTGCTGGTCCCCGCCGCCATCTTGGACCGGATGATGGTCTCGCTGAAGCCCAGCTTGCTCAGCACCGCCGCCATGTCGATACCGCTAGGAAGATGAAGGCGCACAAGTGGTCACAGGTATGTCGCGCTTTATCCTCAACGTGATCAAATATATCATTGATATCAATGATATATCAATATCAATTTATTGATGCATACACCCCCCTCCCCAATTTTTTGTTTAGCTTTTTTAGTCATGTAGCAATTTTGTCACAGGGCACCAATATGCCTGAGTGATTAAAAAGTTATCTTGTATTTTTAAGTTGTATTTTTCAGAGCAAAGCAGTTGGAATAATTCTTTCTTCTTAATCACATCCGACACTGGAGCTGAAACATTTAAAATAGTGTGTAAAAAGTGCACAGTTGCAACAATATTCTGTTTCCATTGGTTGTTAAAAAGGTAGTTGCGATCATCTGTGTGAAAAAGGCGAGTGACTCCTCAGCGTTATCGAGCTGAGCGCACTGTGCTAGCTTTAATCAGCCGAGTACAAGGCGGCAAAGCGTTATGTGATAATGCTACGCGGGTACGAGAGACAGTGGCTTTTCCACGCCAGGCTTATTATCAGCTGTGCAAGGAAGGCTGCGGGCTCCCCTGCTAATCTGCTGCAAATCTCTTTGCTATGCTGACTGCTGGCAAAATGCCTAACTGTCACATTCAACGCGCGCTGAAAGGCTTCACTGTTATTTTTAATGGCTACATGAGAGTTTCATGCATTTTTTTCCACTGAACTTTGTACTTGCTGCTGTTTATTATTCAGATCAAAAACCTTTGAAAAAAAAAAAAAAAAAAACTGTTCATGGGGGGTGGGAAGTTTTCTTTTTTTTAACAGTGTTTTTTCCCACAAAAGATATCTATATTTTATATTTAAGTATCCAAACATTTTGTGGTATTTCTTCGAGAGTAAAAAATATATATTTTGGAGGGGAGAATTGAGGACAAAGACGAGTATTACGTAACCAAAGCTGCTAATCGCAACAATAAAGCAGTAGCATAAAGATGAGGACTGTTATTAGCATAAAGATGAGGACTGTTATTGATGTTAAAACGTCCGTATTACTTTACCATAAACCATCAAATGTTTTATCTCTCTGCCCTGGAAATGACTGGTGATCAGTCCAGGGCCTGCTTCTTTTGCCAAGGTTTTGTCACATCAATGCCATCGTCAGTACATATAATGGAAAGAGTAGTATTACTATATAAGGCATGTTTCTGAGAAAGTGTGGGTGGGACAAGGCAGAAAGTTATTTGTGTCACCTGGATATCAGGAGGTAGAACATTCCCAGAGACATGAGAGAAATCCCCACGTGGAAGGAAACTCCCACAGCTCCATACTCCTTGAAGACTTTTTTGAGTTGTTGGGTCTTGTTGGGCTTATTTCCTTCCAGCTCGGGTTCCTCGGGGGCTTTTCCGCCAGGCGTAGGAGTTAGCGGCGGTTCCTTTTGATTGCTCTCGCCCTGGGTGGGATGAAATGAAACAATATAACAAATGATACAATTATTGTGATACGATTTTTAGTACAGACTCCAAATAGTATCAATGTACTTTCTCGGAATAAAACCTTCCCCATTTTTGATGAACATTTGGGCCTACTGTATGTTAATATTGGCCATTGGTGTTTTGGTCTGTGAAAGTCACTGGTATGTATACGTACTGTAAAGTTGGAGGGGGCTTAGCAGCCCTGCCGACAAAGCACAATCGAGAAAGCGAGACAGCAGGACTTCTGCTTTTCAGAGAGGCCACTGAGGCCGGACTCAAAGTAAAGGGGGGCGGCGGTGGTGACCTTGGGAGGGTCATGTGAGCAGGCAGCCAGAGGATGTATGGGAGGAGGAACAGTGGGACCTCTGTGACTGATAACAGCTTCTCACAAACACACGAGTCGAGTCAGACTGACACACACGATTACTTACACACCTCCACCCTGAGGCTGACAACCTTCTGCCAGTTGCCTAACATTTACTTTTTGTCTTTTGAGTCATTGTTCTATATTTGATACTTTATATAAAAAAAAGACACTTTGTTGTACTGCAGCCTGTTGACACAGTTTGTGTTACTGACTCAATGAATTTATACAATTTATTTTATGTTCACGGGTGAACACCTGCCGGATGGGGAGCTGTGCGCATGCGCGACACAGACTCTGAATTACGTAAAGTGAAAGTACGGACGGTACTTTCGTTTCACTGTATTATGACACCCTTCCCCTTCTTCCCCCCTCGTTGGGTGCACCATTACGCAGCAGCGTTACAATACCTCCGCGTTGGTCTTGTCATCCATGTCGGTGGTCTTCTTTGGGGCAGCCGCCGCGGTGGACAGCCCGCGATTATTAATTGTAAACAAAACTACCGGCTCCGTTAAACAGCCGCGGCGCATCAAGTGTCCCCAGTCCGGGTTTAGAAAACCGTGGTGGTGGTGGTGGTGGTACGGCTCGGGTCGTTGTCCTATAAAGCGTACGAGCGTCGAGCCCACGCAGCAGGTTCGGTCCCGATGAAATCCCCTCGTTAACGTCAACGGGGTTGAGTAAGCGTCGCGGAGCACAAAAGCTGTCGTCCTCGTCAAACGAATCCGAAACATGGCCGTCATGCTGTCCTCAAAACGAGTTAAGAGGAGTCTACAATGTTTACGTTAGTAGCGCAAGATAACACGGAGTGAAGGTCCGAACATGCTGACTGTGACCCCCCCCCCAGCCCACCTCCTCCCAAACCGGCCGAAAGCTTTCCTGACAGACAGGACGCGCAACCGCAGACTGAACGGGAGGAGGCTCCAGTCAAAAGGACAAAGCACGCGGCTGTAAGACGTATATAACGTGCGTAGTCAGTCAAGGCCACGAGGGGGCGCTGCTGCATTTCTCATCATTTAAGCCACAGCTCCACAACTTGTAAAACTGTCCTGTAATGTTTTTTTTTTTTTTACTTTGACCTAACTCTAGGATGCTGGCATACCCACGTAAGCACATTCAAACGCCACACAGATAGGCCAGAGCCGAGGTGTGTTCTGAGATATGATGCTTTGTGACTAACCCTAACAAAGACTTCCTTTCTGTGTAGAATTTGTGGTGGCCTTTATGTTAAAATGGCAACGGTCCGCCTCACCTTAGCTGATTTTTCCCCACCTTGATGTAATGCCAACAGGATGTTCAATAGCTGCAGTAAAAATGACCCCCCACTGGGCATCTTTCATGGCTGCCATTCACATATCATTTGGACTTGTGAGAACCTTCCTCCTCTCATCCAGTCCTCCATTTGGTGGTCAGGAGTCCAAACAACTCCTGGGACCAAACGCCTTCCGGTCTTGGCTTTTACTGTCGCACTGGCGCTGAGCCATGTGAGCCTTCAATGAGGAGGCTCTTTGAAGGACCTGGACTGCAGCCAGCTGGCCTTGCACTACAGCAGCAAGGTCACGGCAGGCAGGGGATGTGGTCCGCATGGTGTGTTTGTACTCGCTTTTGTCTCCGTGCCTCACTTTGCCGGCACGCGTTCTTCCACGTTTACTCTGCAAACATCACTTAGTTCTGTCCAACCTGACGTTCTTATTTGAGCGATTACTGTGTTTGTCTAACTCCTAATAAATAGGTTGCTTTTCATCATCCCATGAAAGTCCATTATATTGTACAAGACATTTTGTGCTCTGCAAGGACTATTAAATTTCACCATCATATGCATCAAGTGTATCCACGGCAACCAGACTAAAGGCTAATAAATGTTGGACCTCATGAATAAGCAGGCGCTATGCTCTTCCATTGTTACAACCGAAACAAATATCCATAGTTGCTGTCAGATGATTGATTTGTTGTGAATATGCAAACACGTAATAAGCAAACAAATAAGCAAATACAGAGACGAGACGGTGAACAATTCCCAAAATATACAATTTATTCAAAATATGTGAATGCAACCATCAGTCTAACATTTACATCCTCAGTAGTTTTTTGTTTTTTTAAGTGGTATTCTTCCGTCCTTATGTGGACCTTTGTTAATAATCACGTATATAACTACTGTATATTTTGTGAAGGTATTGGTCAATTTATTCCACCGCAGCAGCTTGACGTTAGGTGACATGTAATATAGTAAAAACAGACTTTGTTCCTGACTTTTGAGCACAAAAAGAATATCACACAGTGGAGGAACACAAACACTGACACCTGAGTATACTTGGCAGGCAGATGATACGGAGGATTAGTTAAGTGTATTTTCCATGAGGACAGCGACATTGTATGGGAACAGACAGACGACAGTATTTACAAATTCATCTGTACAAATTGTTGACACTGTACAAAGTGGAGCGCAAATTAATGTGGCTTTAAAGGAACCGATATTTATTTATGGAAGATTCTTTGGCACTGATGTGGAAACGAGGCAACATGTACGATATGAGTGACAAACACCGTACGGTAATTGTAACCTGTTAAATGCCCAATCCGATCTAATGCCTATTTCTATTTTGCATTCTTTTTTTTTTTTTTTCGACAGATGAAACTTTTTGCTTTCATATGAGGGGAAAAAAAAAAAAAAAAGTGCTTTGCTGACTCTTCCCTGTATCGCACTCACTCTCCACACACCATCCGCAAAAATAAATACACGTCAATGTAGGAACACATAAATAAAGAAATGTACAGTCAACACTTTTAAGTTATCTCAACGCCGATCAATACAAATATAATTTGGGGGTAAACGTACAGTATACAAAGAGGGGCTTGTCAAAGTACACAATAACACTTAAGGCGTTCGTTCCTTCCCTTGAAGGCGTTGAAAGGCGCCGTTTGCTTTTTCTGATATGTACCACCTCAATCAAATTGTGGCTAAGCCGGAGTGAAGATGTGTGGTGAAACGGTTATGTGACAGGTCTCTGACAAAGAAAAATAGGTACGAAATTAATAAATCAAATGGATGAAAGTCAACCAGCGTCGGGGAACAGATGGACTTTGTTTGATTTTGAAGTTGCGCTTATTTTGGTTTCGTTTGGGGCTTTAGTCTGGGTCCTTCAAACATAAACTGGCCTCAAAATTGTTTTCCAATTTGCTGCCAAATTTGAAGTGTACTAGACACAACTAAATGTGAGTTTTCATCATTGAATCTGGGTTGGAGCATGGTGGTGATTGTTTTTTTGTTTTTTTGCCCAATGGCTTCAAACCTCGCAAATTACAAATAAAACCTTCAGCCACTTGATGCCTGTTTTTACTAGGCAACAAAATTTTGGTAGGCATCTGAGCAAGTCTTCTCCAAAAATGCTGATCGTCAAAAATCTGAACATCTTGCATGTCACGGAACAGCATGACCTTAGAAGTTCCACTTATGCCTTGAATTATCTTCAGCCATCCATCTTTGTTTTTCTTCCATGTGTCCAAATATAACCCAAAGACTCAATTTGTTGGCTCATGCTACACTTGCAGCCTCTTTTTTTTTTTTTTGAGTGATAACTTCTTGAGCTCCAGCTCCTCTGTGCAAACTCTCGCAGTTTCTTGCTCTCGCAAAACAATGTCGCTAAGACACGCAGCAGCAGGTTCGCGACTTGGGCTCCTCGGCGTCGACGGGCTGCCTAAATCTTAGCAGTGGCGGGTCGCCGCTGGCCGGCGTGTAGAACACTGCGCTGCCGTTGGATGACACCAGTGGCATGCGGGGGTCGTCCGAGATGGATTTGGCATCGCTGAAGGAGTCCGAGGAACCGTTAACTAGGTGACCGTTGAACAGGGGGTGGTTCAACAACTTAGCCGCCGCTCGCTGCTTCTTCAGCTCCGACAGAGTTTGAGGTCTCTCGCGAGGTAACGTTTCGTCCTGGCCGGTAGCGACCGTGCTCTTGTCCGTGGTTGACTTGCCGTTGGCCGGTGGCTGGGCGGGTACGCACGAAGTTGTAGAGATGAGGCCGTTGTGCTTGCTGCTGCCATCTTTGAGGATGGTAGGTCGCTTGGTCTGGTCGGACGACTCTGTTGCCTCCGCGGGCTTCACCTGGATATTGAGCAGAGTGGAAATTCAAATGTTCAAAAAGCCAAATTTGCTAAGCAATGTGAAATTCGGTCGTGTCTATTACAAGTAGAGGCAACAATTTGTGGCTAACTAGTATCTGCTGGCAATTTTTTTTTTTTTTTCTGGGGATAATATAGTGACCAAATCTCTCATCTGCCTCACCGCTCTAGTCAGCGAGTAGCAAAATGAAAAAAGCTTTTCGTCATTAACTTTAAAGAGGCGGCCACAGTCTTCATCTTCTGCTTGCAGCCAATCTCGTTGGAGCGAGACGTGCTCTGCTTAAAAGTTCAAAAAAATAGTATTTACTCATTGACTTCAAAGGCGTGGTAAACAGTCAAACCTACTTCCAGCGAGGCATGCTTGCATAACGTTTGACTTTTATGCGCCAGTCAAGACTCGTCCTATTTAATTGCCAATGATCATGTGTTACAGAAACAAAAACCCGATTGGTCCGAATAACGACGGAGCCCTAAATAGCATTAGCATTGTTTGTGAGCAGAGTCGCTTGTGTTTTTGTCTGACAGGGCCAAAGCGAAGTGACTGAACGGAGGTGAGCCGAAGGTGATTAGATTGAGCACATAGAGAGAGCGAGAGAACATTAGAAGCCTCAGAAAATCGAATGCGCAGCTCATTAACGTCCTCCGTGCCACTAATAATAGACGGTGACACGCAATCCCGTTTGTACTGTCCTCCTTAGACTGCGAGATAAGACATCTGGCTCTGTTGGCAATCACAAAGATTCTTTATGACAGATGCTAATTGATGCAATGACTCACATGAAGCACCTGGAAGTTCTCCTGGTCAGGATCCTTCTCTTTGTCCTCCTTCTCCTCCTCCTCCCTGCCTCCCCTCCACACAATGGCCTCCGTCTCGTACTCCTTTCGGCACAGGTTGTGCCTGTCGGACAAACTGGCTCGCCTCACCACCTTCCTGCAGATGAGGAAAAGCTCGGTGAAGACCAGGGATGATTTGCACGTGTGGCGGGGGGTGGCGTCGGCCAGCAGGTGTCAGCGCTCACCCACGACTGCCGGCGCTGGATGTCCGTCGGCACAGCGAAGTCTTGTGTTTGAGCTGAGACTTCATGATGATGTCATGCTTGTGCTTCAGGTCCAGTAGAATGGCTCTGAACTCCTCATCCTCACACAAGTCTTCAAACAGAAAAGAAACGTTAGCGCGATACGCTGGCTAGATCGCCGAGCGAGATTTGACACGGGTATACCGATCGGGGTCTCATCGAGGAAGGTCTTGGCGTTGAGACTGGCTCCGTGTGACACCAGCAGCTCGGCTACGTGCATCTAAAAAGAGCGGGAACGGTATTTGACGTGGAACAGTACGTCGCGTTTGGTAACTTTCCCGCTGGGGTCTTATCTCACCTGACCCCAGCACGCGGCGGCGTGGAGCGGCTGCCATCCGTCCGAATCTCTCAAGTCCATGCGAGCTCCGACCTCCAGCAGTAGCTCGGAGGCCTGCATGTAACCGTTGGCGGCCGCAATGTGCATCTGTAGAGGCACCCATTGTCGCTTATTCAATTCAGAAAGTTTCCATAATTTGTTGAAGTAGTATTTTGGATTTGCTGAAATCCTTTTGACCTTTTCCACTCTCGGATCAACTTTGTAGATCAAGCAGACTATACAGGAAGCAAAGATTTCCAGGAACACAAAAAAAAGCTTTTCTCTTGAAAACAAAAGATTAGTCTTACATAACTTTTGATGATTTCCGCATGTGCTCTTCTCTAAGCTTTTGCCAAACATTCTGCCACGGTCTGTTTTCTTTCATCGTGCTGGATGAAGATTAATCAAAGGATGCAAAATGCAGGAGGATAAATCTTTCAGATTAACAAGGGGGCGACTAAAACCATGTCATGTTCTTGTACACGAGTACATTTCTAAAAAGGGTCACCGGAAATATTTTTATGTACGAGCTGAATAAATAATCAAATGGACATGGAAATATAGTAGAATGCAATGCTCAAATAAAAAAATGCTGAAATTGGGGGAGGTGCTTAATTTGGATGTGTCAGTAGGTTTTGTCTAACCATTGTACGTACCAGTGTGGCTCCTTGCGAGTCCTGCCGGTTGACTTCGTCGCCAAGCCTGACTAGTTCCTGGATATCTCCCAGCATCCTCCTTTCTGTAGACGCCCGGGTCTCGTTGATCATCTCCTGGGTGATGCCTGCCGATCGAACGCACGCAGACAGACAGAGCTGATTGCCGTACTATTGATTTTCCTTTCGTCAAAAGAGCGGCACGGTTTCGTAAAGTCCTTTTTGCACTCGAAGCTGTCTGGGATTTGACAAGAGGTCTGTGGACAATGAAAAATATTGTACAGAGTCCATTTTTAAGCAAATTGAATTCAAATCCAACATCTTGACAGCAACAACTTCAAATGGAAAAGGCCCAGTGCTGCTTTCTTTCGCAAAAGCCTCAAAAATAAGAAAAGGCTCAATATCACACCATTCTTTCATCGTTATTCATCGCAGAGGAAAATTGGCTAGCTGTCTGGATGAAGATAGTGCTTCCATAAAAAAAAAAAAAAAACAACAACTGAGGATGTACGGTAAATGTGAGAGCAACACCATACATCTTCCACATCTAGCTGATGTATTCTGGGAAATGGAAAACCAAAAGGTTGTTGTTCCACTAAGATTGTCATTCATAATAAATGTAACATTTGCATGAATGAATGAGCAATTACTTTTTTTGCATGTGGTCTTGAAATAAAATTCCAGATTTTTAATCAATTTATTTTTCACCTTCACTAATAGAACTGAATGATGATCAAAACGTTTTTGAGACATTGCGATCTGGAATGAACAAAAGTTTATGTGATAAGCCTCAAGCCTTTGACATCATTCTCACGAAGATGCAGTCTCGATAGTGGATTGATTTTATTTCATTATTTATGTGAATACTCTCATTGTTTAATCAGAAGCAAGGCGACAACACCGATTCAATATAAATTCCACGTTTTAAATGATTGCCAAATCATCTTGTCTCTTATTTGAATCTGAGTAAACTGATGTCCTCAGATAAGTGTGTGCCTTCCATCAAGTGAGGTGTGTGCGTGTTTTAATTTATTTAGTAAGACAGAGGGTCGCCCGTCTGCTCGCCACTGCGACATCTCTGGAGGTCTTGCTACTTTTGGCAACGTGACTGGAGTAATTAGCATAGCTACGCTCCCCTGCTTGATGTTCCTCTTGTCATTCTTCTCACCTATTCTAGCTCTATCTGCAGGCAGCAAAAGCCTCGGTTTGAGAAGCTCCCTTTTGTTCCCAATATATATTTTATGTCACATGCTTAACTAATCCCATAGTCGTTTTCGTTTCACTAAACTCCCAGACTCAAAACTTCATTTGAGGGAAATGTTTGAAGGCACCTCGGTTGGCCATGGCCGTCTCAATAATATCCAGTGTCGGGTCATCTTCACAAAGATCGTAGGGCATGTTCCCGTCAGAGTTGACCGCGAGAAGATTGGCACCGCTGCGGGAGAAAATGACCGTCCAAATTATTAAGAACCGTTACGCCATGTGGAGTTGTGTGCAAAGTGGATGTCATCTCACTGTCCAATGAGTATCTTGACCAGGCCAGCGTGGCCACAGGTAGCGGCGGCATGCAGCGGCGTCCACAGCTCATTGTCTTGGGCGTTGACGCCGGCACCACGGTCAAGTAGGATTTTTACCATCTCCTCGTAGTTGTCTATGCAGCACTGTGTGGAGAATGGTTCTTGTCAATATTATATTGCAAATGATGGTATAATTGATGGAACACTGCTGGACAGATAGAATGAATGCTAGGGATTTTTTATTCTTTTTTAGATTTTCTTTCATGAATAATAGTGCTTCCTTTTTTTTTTTTTGAAAGCTAAGAAGCCATCAAACATGTAAACAAGTAGCGAGTGCAGACAAAGCTGTAAAAGCCATTATTACACACACATCTAGTCAGCACTCAAGTGATAATTTGTCCTGTTAGCATGGCTGTGATTATAACTCTGGAATTCGTATTCTCAGTAAAAATGTAGCGGCAGTCGTCTCCAACGGAGCTAATTGATACTCGGCCGGCAGTGAGCTTTTATGCACTTTGAGAAAAGTTTTTTTTTTTTTGCACATCTGTGCGTCAAGCTCCCATGATGACAGTCCGTAGATGGCATATTAAAGCAGATATGTCATAAAAGTTAGGCTTGATTCCAAGAAACAGCTGCACGTTTATCACCTTCCTTTTAGGGGACCACTAAAAGAGAGTACACGTTTTTCCTCCGCCGGGCTTTTCATTGACCATCACACAAACGTTAGATGTATAAACTCACAAACACACATGATAGTTGTCATTCACTCCCCACTAAAAATGTTCACAGTTGCCAATATTAATTGTTAAAAAGAATAAAAACGCAGTACCACAAAAAGTGCTCGTAGGTACGCAAATGGCGATTCGTGAATCAGCTATAATGATTCATAACACAAAGCCGAGAAAGAGATGTTTGTGACCTCTGGAGATTTGTTGCCTCAGCCAACAAGGCTGTGCGGATAAGATGACTTTGGTTTGTGCGTGTGTTGAAGCAAAAAAAGAAATCATTAGACAAGACATGAGAGGAAATGAAATTACTGCACAGATCGCAGGAAGAACAGATAAGAGGTGAAAATGAGGCCCACAAAACAAAAATAACAATCGACTGGGGAAAGGAGTGACACAAACAATCATTTCTATGATCAATGACTGTTGAGGTCTGCAACAACATAAAAGTAGAATTAGCAATGTGGAGGTTTTAGTGCGTGGGATCGACTTCCTGTATTCGTCCAAATACTAAACGACCCGATCAAACTGAGACGTGCCACGTAGAAACAACACCCCTACGGCGCTTTTAAAAAGACAGCGCAGATTATCTCACATCTCCAGCTTCCGGCAGCCCACGACAGTAGCAGATGCCTTTAAATGCCAACCTACACACTAATTTACAGCCAAGCTAATCCTCTTAGCCTCTTGAATAAACCCACGTACACTACTTCACCCACCTGCTAGCCGGCTGCTAAGCTAATCTTTTTCCCTCCACATTCGACTCCACTAAGGCCCCGGCCCTTAGCGACCACCACTGTGTACTTTATAATCAAATCCTCGGGCTGTGACAAATGGCCTAGTTTGCGTATGGAAAACCGTCTGGCTGGGATTCTTCAGTGAGTTAAGGAGAAGTATGCTCGCATTGGTCTCGTAAGCGAGGCTGCAATTAAAGTGTGGAAGCGAGAGAAGTTTGAGCCAAACTGAGTGAGGAGTGGAAAAGGGTGTCAGAAGGGACAGTCGCTTGCGATTTGTGGACCGTGTGAACCACTGTCGCGTGTCATTCTTCTCATTTTACGACACACCCACCAAAATGAACAGAATGACAAATGGTGCTGGTGCATAGGCCGGCTCGTCTTGGCGTTTGGGATCTATCTGGAGATTGTGCTGAGTCGGAATTTAACCTTTTGAGAGGGCACTCGTTGAAATTCTAAGGTCCTGGCAACCAGTCCGGGTTGTATTCCGGTTCCACTTACTACGATACTTGTTTTGTTTTTATTTTTTAAAGTGACGAGTGTCGGGACTCTGGAGACTAATGCTGAAAACAGAAGTCTCATTTGCCCACCCAGTTAGCAAAGGTGATTTCCAGGCCCTAAAATTTATGAAGCGCAACATAAAATCTGCTGAATAAACTATAGAGGTGCATGAAAATGTCATCCGGATTTTCCCCTCGGTTAAATCAAAAATAATTGATGATCATTAAAGCAGTCAACACGACACTCCTCATCCATGTTTAAACAGTGAAATCATTGAAGTAAATGTTAGGTAATGACATCCCAGCAGGCAACACTGTGTGTATTTAACAGCATCCTCAATTTATCCGTTTAGCTTATTCTATTCATTCCAGTTGACTTAAAAAAAAAAAAAACAGGCATGTGAACCACTACACTACGAGGCCTTCACTAAATCTTTTTGTGCCAAACAATTTTGATTTTGCTGGATTGTGATCTAACCGTGCCTAATACTGCGGCTTTCATCTGCCATGACTTGACCACGAGGCTAGGCATAGAAAAAAAAAAAAAAAAATGCCATTTTTAAGTGACAGACAACCAGGAAGCACTATCATGTCAGTAACTTTAACAGACAATGTCAATGGGGCTGATGTCAAAGGTCAGCTAGCAGGTTAATGGTGATGCTGGAGGGATGAGAATACATCACAGGCATGTCATTGAACGTTAGTACCATAATATGTGTGTGTGGTCACGAAAGCTGTATATTGGTGTTGAACTCATATCAGCGAGGTAAGAGCATGGCTGAGATGGATGTGACATCTCATTTAAGCGAGATCACCGCCACTCCATTCCCCACGGTGCGTGCGTGTCTGTACGTGTCCGTGGGTACGTGTGCATCTTATCTCGGATGCCATCTGACCATGACAAAACAAAGAGCTCATAAATTTTGATATACATCTAATGGTCAGTTTAATACTGAAAGCCCTCACTGTGCGTGTGTGTGAAAGTATTCGGTGTGTCTTTTCAATCACTCCCAAAGTGAACTCGTCTTGAAGAAAAATGTGCAGACTGATCCATCCAAATAGACAATGATAGTGCCCCGCGTGTGACGCACACACACTACATTTATTTAATGCCTAAAGGTTAATGTGATGGGTTTTTTTTTTGCTCATCTCGCAGGAAAAAAAAAACACGCCAAGCATGCCGGAGGTTGCTTCGCGTTTCGTCTCATTGCCTGTCAGTGGGCGCGGGATTATTCATGTGGAGTGCCTGAGAGGGAAAACACATGTGCTAGAGGAGGCTAAAATAAATAAAAATGGCAGCCGGAAGGCCCGAGTAGAGATCAACAAAAAGAATGATGAAATAAAAAAAAACAATCTTTCATTTTCCATCCATACATTTTTGTTTTTATACACTACCTACATTTATACACCTTACACTCACTGGTCGTAAAATTGCGTACACATTAAAAAGTCACTTTTCCAGGAGTTCAGTTCACATTTACATTGTTACTCCAATAATAAAGATTTTGTTTTTATGGGGATGTTCATTTTTGACTGGAGTAGAGCTAAAGCATTCCCGTATTTTTCGGACTAAAAGTCGCTCCGGAGTACAAGTCGCACCAGCCATAATATGCACAATAAAGTGAAAAAAATATATATATAAGTCGCACTGGAGTATGAGTATTACCTTTGGGGCAAATTTGTTAAAATCCAACACCATCCCGCGATCGAATCCTTTGTCCTTTATGTAAACAACCGCCGCGCCGTGCCGTTGACGTCACTTGCAGTTCAAATTACAGTAATCCCTTGCTACATCGCGGTTCGTTTATCGCGGTTTCAGTACATCGCGGATTTTTGAATTTTGAAAATTTGTGAAAAAATTCACATATCAGTCGCTCCTGAGTACAAGTCACTCCACCCAAACGATGGGGGAAAAAAAATGCGACTTATAGTCAGAAAAATACGGTACTCTCTTCTGCCTTTCATGTTCATCTAGGTGAAGATGAGCCTGTTGATATTCTCGGGCATGAAAGGCAGCCGTTATCTCCCATCCACCCCAGCGTGGATACATCTACGTGCGTTTGCCCTCGAGCACCCCCCTCGTACCATCCGTGCTTTCTGCCGCCTGGTTTGAATTGGCATGAAAAGGCTGCCTCTGCTCTGTCGTGCCACCCGTCGACGGCTCCCAAAGTGTCTCGTCGCATTCGAAGTACTGCGGCGAGAGTTTGCCACACGCTGCGCACTGTTGCGCTCAAGATAATTCAAACTCCACAACATGGCGGTGTTTCTTCAGGTGTGCCAGTCAAGCAGCCCGATTGGCTTCCTTATATCATCAAGTCGATTTGTAATTATCACACTTAAGGACAATTAGTCGCTGATGACTGTAAACAGAGTTGGGGTGATTTGCCATTAAATGAGGCGATAATTTGGCGAAGCAATCGGAAAGGTATATTAGCCACATATTAGCACCAGTAATGGAGCCATTAACAAGGAAAACCAGCTGCTGGCCTTTCAATTTCCTTTAGTAACACAACTACGTTGAAATCATTTTCTCCAAATGAAATAACATCTTCGATATCTATTTCATTCTGTGTCATGCCTCCAAGTCAAAATGAGACTTGATTTCCTTCTGTTTCATCATCAACATACACGTTTTGTCCTTTTGATATGATGAAGTTAGTCTTGTTATATTTGTTGCATTCATTTGCGTGGATATGAAATGAATTTGTTTGGTTGAGAATAGAAGTTAGCTCATCTGATTTCTAACAACTACCGTACATTTAGTGTAATGGTTAATTGTATTTTTAATCATTTGTTTTAATTTCCTATTAAGATGATTACAAAAAATATGTCTTTAAGTGAAACCAATCCGCAGCACAAAAGAAGGTTTGGGGCATGCTGAACAGTGCGAGGGAAAAAAAAAAATCAATGACAACTTTGATTAATCGACTTTGACTTGACTTTCATCCAGTTATAAGACGGCCAGAAAACATTAGGGACCAAAAAAAAAAAAAGATTCAAATAGTGCAGAAATAGTGTTTGACATACCTTTACAATTATTCAGACAGAAAATGGTTTTCCCTTGTCTTTTAGCATCAAGAAGCAGCCGCTAATGAGGCTTGTCGTAAGCACTTTTAAAAAGACATTTTGCGCCTCGCACCTGATGAAGTGCAGTGAGGCCGTCTTCGTTGCAGAGGTCTGGGCTCACGTTGTTCTTCAGCAGGTAGCGCACTGGTGGAAAACAGACAAAGGAAGTGATTCATGAGAGCCAACGGCTTGGAAATATTGCTATTAAGCTTTTTTCTTCGATTGGCTTGGATTAATGCGCTCGCGTTTGCAAATTGTACATTGATGGAATACCAAATGTGTTGGCTTTTGAATTACAAATCATCTTTTGATTGTTTTTTGTTTTATTTTGCCCCAAAATATGCAAACATAGATAGAGAAAAATGAGACACTTGTTGTTACAACCATGATATGCAGAAGTGCATGAAAAAAAAAAAAAAAAATGTCAAGATCCATCCTGATCCTTTTGTCCCCTGATCCTTTTGTCTCTCATTCAAGTCAATCACAGTTGTGGGAACTTCAATCTCTCATATTAACGGTCCTGTCGGGATGTAACCTAATTGACTTTGGGGAAATATGAATGGCATTGTCGGCGAGGGTGGGGCTATTTGTTACGAGTGGGGGTTGGGTGATGTAATGACACGTAGGATTACAGCGTCTGCCGGTCTAGTGGCCAAAACAGATAAAGCCTTCACAAATACACACACACACACACACAGAAAATAAATCAGCAATGTGAACTTAGGTAAACCTCTGAGCAGGATGTGATGCTTATTGACATCCTGTTGCTGACGCCATCTGTCTATAGCCCCCCCCCCCATCCAAAAACTGTCCAAAGAATGAGAGATTTGAGGTTATGATTATTGCCTGTCACTCTTGACCTAATATAGCCTTTCCTCAAATACGTTGTTCATTGCACTTAATTGTCAGACCACTTCAATTGGTCATCAATGGTTGCCATGACAATGACTCCATATTTCAAGTCAGTATTGTCAAAACCACTTCGAAACATTTTGTAACTGCTTTATATTCTAGTTGAGGTATTATTCCAGACATATTCTTGAACTTTTAGATAATGTCGTGTGCATTCATAAAGGAAGAAAATGTTCTCCCGGGTTAGAAGTGACTTTAGCTTTATGCAGTGTAAAAATAGATGACTTTGCTCGAGGATGCATTTACTTTAAAAGGAGCTGGCTTTCTTTTTTTTTTGCTACAAGTGCTGTAGTCTGTTTCGAACAGCTCATAAAAAAACTCACTTTTTTTTTTTTGCACAACGTCCTCCGCAAACAGATATACAGTGACCCTTTTTAAAAACGTTTACTTTTTACCATTTTAAAACTTTTTTTAAGTTACGCGCAAAGTTTTTGTAGAGAATCTAGTGCTCCAATATTACTCTCACTTCAGATTTTTTCTGCTTCACGCCTTTCTACTAGGATTAGGTGTGTAATGTCATTGAACTATTCTGCTACGTTCTGCTTGGTAGTGACAGAGTCCTATCATGTCCAAGTCTGCCATAAATATGGCCAAGGACGAGGTTATTTGTCACATACACACACTAACACACACAACACCGATCTGTATTATTTGAAAGGAGCCTGGAGCTTGCGTTCAAAACATCGCAACAAATAAAGAGAAGCTCTCGTTAATTACCAGTGACAACCTTTCAAAGCAAGACCATCCACACTCGCAGTCATACCTAGGGACAATTTCGAGTCTTCAATCGGCCTACCAAGCATGTTTTTGGAGGAGGAAACCGAAGTGCCTGGAGAAAACCCACGCGGATCTGGGAGAACATACAAACTCCACACAGGGAGGGCTGGAGGTGGAATCCAACCCGCACCCTCCTAACTGTGAGGCGGACGTGCTCCCCAGTGCCCCACCGAGCCGCCTCACAATGATCATTTTAAACCTAATACAATACACAAAGCACACAAGTGGGTTTTCATCATAACCCTGCCACTAATACGACTATATGCCCATCTGGTGAAGAAAAAAAAGGCAAAATGAGTTTAGTTAAAACTGTGTATGACATTCTGCTCAGCTTTCCAATAATACACAAAGAACATAAATGTCATGGACGGTGCCGCCATGCTGTCACGCACATCTGGTAGCAAAAAAAAAAAAGAACACAAGGGGCATTATTTTTATTCCTACTATAAGTCTAACGCAAAACACAGTGCAACTGGCGCATGGGTGGAGTTTTCTTTCTTTTGGTATTTTGCTAGACTGCACAGGGGCGCGTTGGCGCCATTGTGCGCTGTTGTGGGATGGATCATTGCAAAGTCCCTCATTCACATTAAATTCAAGGCGGTCAGAGCGCTCGCATACTTAACATTTTAGAAACAGAAATAGACTCGCTGGGGTCCGTGCATGACTTTGGCAAGTAAAACGCATGATCTCTCCTTGCCAATATTACAATACACAAAGACAACGTACGTAAGTAGAAGTCTCAAAATCCATCGAGGACAGGCAGTACTTCTCCTAAGACTCAGTTATTTATTTACAAGCCATTAAAAAGTCTGTTTTCTATAATATGTCGGTGTATCGGAAGTAAGAGTGACTTCAGTCGGTGCCGCAATCCCTTGAGAATGACTAAACACGCAAAACACGTCTTTAAAAAGCAATCCATTAGCTGGGAGGGTCACCACGACGATTATCTGCCGTCGCAAGCAATCAGCGCACATATCTGGCACATGACTTCCTGGGCGGGCTCGGTGAATTCCAAGCGGCGGGGGAGCTGGACAAGATGCTTCCCAAAAGATAAAAAGATATGTCAACAAACAAGGGCACAGGAAAGGGAGCGCACCCTTCCTTCCTGTTATCTCAACGGGGGCACGCCGTCAATACTGCTAATGTTAGCGATAGGACCGTCCCAAGCGGACCGGGAGATAGTTCAAAGGCAATAACGCCGGCGCCGCTGTGGACCCCCGAGTCATAACACTTATTAAAACGCTTCATTGCTGTTGTGTACTTTCAGTGGATTTAAAAACATCTACACACTCCTGTTCAAATGCCAGGCTTAAAATAAATATATATAAGCCTGAGATGAATCAGTTTAAAACTTTTTCCTCCATTAATGTGGTCGATTATCCATACAATTAATTGAAAAAATATTTTTTTTTTTTGAGAAATAAAAAAAAATAATAAATGATGTGGTTGCACAAGTGTGCACACCCTCTTATAACTGGCATGGGGTGGCTGTGTTCAGAATTGATTAATTAGATGCAAACTAAATGGCAGTCAGCAAAAAAAAAACACCAGAATTTTAAATCTGTCATTTTATGATAATATTACCCTCGAACTCATGATTTGTATTTCCATTATTTTCTCTGGTGAAGTGTCTCGAAATACAAACTGTTGATCTTTATTAGCTTGCAAGAAAATGTCTTTTTTTTTATTTATTTTTTTATGTTGTTGAGAACCTTCCCTTTTCCAGGCAATTTCTTTGGGGTTCAACTTGAGGTTACTTAACATGAAGCAATACAGGAACAGTTTGTTGGTGAGATGAGAGTGGAAGATCTTTTATTGCATGGATGAATGTGGAGTCACAGCGTGGCTCCCGAGGGCTCTCAATGAGAATCAGGCCAACTTATGGTCGGCTAACATGCGTATTACGAGAGGCGAGTCCATGAATCGACGATTTTGATGCAGAAGCTCTTTTTGGGATATTGAAACGGTAAATCTTTGTTTTGCGGCAATAACACCTGCCACGGCGTCTCCTTCTATCACACGCTCTGCTGTTAAGATACGCTTGATATGCTTTATGTGATATGACTAAAATGCCACTGTGGTTTATAATCCTTCTGAGCGAGCGACAAGCTGTAAAAATCCAAGACAGTATTTTTACTGCTTACTTATATATTTTAAAAATACGTAGGTCTGACAATCATAGCGAGTGTTGTCTATCCGTCTATTTTCACTGGCGTTTTTCGGTATTATGCGAGAGAAGAGGGTTCAACCTCGGATCGGCCTGAAATTGATTAACGCATCCATTCATCCATTTTCTATGGCATTTGTCCTCGTTTGTTTAGCCAATTCCATCTCAAATAAATTTTAAGCAACATGCAGGGTCCACCTTCACAGTCTGGACAATTTCGAATGGCAGTCAGAAAAAAAATTGTTTTATAGACTTCATAGACTGCGAGAATATCGCGAGTTACGTAACGTAACCAATAAAGACGAGTGAGCCTAACCCAGCCGATATATATTCTCCAAAACTCCACTTAATTTAACTCATTTAAAGATGAGGCAGAGACACTTTATAGCTACCTATTCTGTTACAAACAATGCCAGAAGAGCTCATGCGAATGTGTTCCTCGCGGCTAGGTCCAATATACTTCCTCAGATTTCCGCCACACAAAAAGTAGGCCACATCCATAAGTAGCATGGAAATGACATTGGTTTTATAGGACATTTGGAGAGAAGAGCGGAAATATAATTAGCTTTCCGCCAGGCGTTATAATTATCCCGATGACCTATTGAGGGACGTTAATTGTACGCTACGCCGCCGCAGGACAAAACAATGTACGGGGTCGCCATGAAATAGAATAAACATAACACGCACTGCTGCGCACGATTGCTTCACTCTATAATGCTGATGGTGTCATTACTGGGCAAATCCTTCAGGCAATGTTGCAGATGCCGGCAATTCCTTTGACGTTATGATTGATTTTTGTGTACGATCTCTATTAACTTTTGTTCAACACATTGAGACTGAGCTGATGGACTGTTTTGACAGGACAAATTGAATTTGGACAATTCTGGGTAAATATTTTTTTTTCTTCCTCAAAATGAGCCAAAAGGAATCACAGATAGACAGTTTCAATCAGAGATGGACTCTTTTCAACCAGCACACTCATTTGGTGCTGCTTTGTCCTCAAGCCAAGAAGAGGCGGTCGACGTCACGCTCGAAACGTCAATGCGGAGCGGTAAAATCGACAAGTCAGCGAATCGGTGAACGCTTACTTTATATGTCATGATAAACAGTGCTGTATTTTTTTATCGTTTACATTCCCTATGGCTCCCAGATGCCTAAAACAAATGGCTCCTTGTTTATCACAGCACAACAATGGAGCTCCAACATTGTCTGACTGTTTTATTCACACAAGGCCTGCTGGCACGACACGGTACTGTTTTCCGAGTCTGGTCCAGTCTGGCGTTTGATCTATGTGCAGTAAAGAGAATGAAAAGTAGTTGCTAAATAAAGTCTGGGAGAGAGACAAATGTTTTATTTTGTTTCTCTCCCTCTCCAGCTGTGCGCCATAAAGATGGCTGACACCCTCTGATTACTGGAAGGAACCAAAAGTTCGGCCGGCAGGGAGTCAAACCAGACTCTGAGAGTCCCATCTCGACACTACATATGTGAGGTAAGCATCGCTCAAATTGACTGGACAGTTTTATCATAACATTTGCCAAGTTTTAAAAAGAGGTTTCAGTTGCTTTTTGTGCTTCTTGTGTTGAACATAACCACTCTGTGGAATGAGGCATTCTGGTTTGGTTTAGTTTTGGTTTGGTGAGGCCTAATCCTTGGAGGATAATCCAAAATCCTATTTCGGGATTATGGGCAGGGAGGAGGGTCTTTTCATTGACTATTATGTGGAGGTGTGTGTGTGTTATTAAGATTTTGTCATTTAAAAGATCTGATTGATGTATTTTGTAACACTAAAAAAAAAAAAAAGCACTGATGTGAGGCCGACATCCCCCACCCCACTGCCCTGATTGATGTAAAAATTTGAAACCCTGAATCGGCCTGATTATCCTCCAGCCCAAGGCCCATATGGCAACCATGATGATGCAAAATGAGAACTGCTGCTGAGTAGCTTGAGGCCACAGTGACCTCAGGTACCATGGAAATAGGAAGAAGGAAACGAAAGGGACCCGGTGGAACTACCAGTGCCGATCGTAGACTGATTTTCAATCATTGTAAATAATTGCAGCATCACTAAGTGGCTGTCATATCATACACTGGGTGTCCATTCAAAAAGCATCCACTTGGGATTTTATTGCCTAAATCTAAAAGTCTGTTTGGCACTAACGCTATGGGGTCCTATTTTGGTAGACTGGCACCATTCTGGCAGACCTAGGGCATTTTCTATTAGATTCCACCTGGTAGACCTACTAATTTGGTGAAACATAGGCACATTTTTAGACTGCCTAACAGCAGGTCAAAACGGTGGTGCAGTTGGTGTCACGTGATTTTCAATACCCAGACAGATTTTGTGGATATCGTTCAGGTCATTTCCTTCATAATATGACAACATCTTGGGAAAATTCCTAGCATGTTTGTGGGGGAAAGGCGACTGTCTGTAACTGCCCCACCTCGCGTGCACAACCGATTGAATCATCCGCAAGGATTGATCTTGCGATTTAACAAACACACTTTGTCATGTCAGCTACATTCCATCCCCTTATGCCCATTTCTACCTGTGCAAAGTCTAGGAAATGACCAAAAGCAAGAAAACTCTACCCATGTGTACAGTTAAACTGCGTTTTACACTAGACTTGCGCTGGATGTGATAATTGGCCCCCCCTGACTCTATTTTCATTCGGTCTTGTCATTGATTGCAGTTAATGGCCAATCTATACGTGGCGTAGCTCAGTCTGACTCTACTACCATCATTGTCCATCTTTTTTTTGCTTTTCATTTTGCTATTAGCCTTTCTCCATGACAACCATAGTGTACACGATGATCATTATAAAAAAAATGTCTCGATAGAATTTTATGACCAAAGGCTTAATGTCATTTGCTTCGCTGTAGCTTGTGCTTCTGTTTATGGCCCACTTTGCTGAAAGGTCTGAGTTGTCATTTTGACTGGCAAATGAAGGAAAATGTCAGATACTCAAAAAACAGTTTTTGCTTAATCGTGCTCGGAAACAAACATCTCGGCTCAGTGATAATGTTGATTCTATGAGAGGGCAGTCAAATGAAGGAAATGAACACGAGTGCTGTAAAAGCAAAGGACACAATGACGGAAGGGATCAGTGAACCGCTCGAGTATAATAAACAGCCTATTAGTGATGTGTCACATTTACACAGGCCAGTCATTTGCTAAATGATGCGACTGAATAAGTAAAAACGTCAGTCCGGTCGGTCTCAGTAATCCGAAATGATGTTTCATGAGCAGAATGAGTCAGTCGCCCGAGCCGAGCCACATAGACTCGCCGTGCCAGTCAACCGAGCGGCAAATGTCTGCTGGAGTCTATACCCTAATTTTAATTTATGGAGACGAAGCATGAGGAGAAGGGGGGTGGTCAAGAAAATAGCCTTGAGCCTGCCCTGAGACGTCATAAAAACAATGAAGCTAATCACAGAAGGCTGGTGGGAAACGATGAAGGCCTAATCTGAAAATAGAGCCGTGTTAGCGTTGAGGCCGACAGAGCGTAATTAAAATATAGCCGCTCGATTTGCAGGCTAAGACTGGTACTCGGACGATGACAAGCCTCACACGATGTGATAGATGTTACATGCGCAAGGATACATCTTATCTCCAAGTCTTAGTGGTGGCACGGCTTCAAGCACCAAATGACACTTGAGTAATCAACTGCCGCATTGTCGATGACGACCTCACGACACGGGATAGCAAACTGCCTGCATGCTCTCCGTCATTAGTCTGATGATTTCATGAATATGGTCAGTGAGAAAGTTGAAAGGAACCATTAAGCACTTCACAATTTAAAAGTTGTCAAATGTGATTGGGTTGAATTATTCTAAAACAGTTTTTTACTATTAATGTGACCTATGACCTGTACATATACAAAAATAAGATCAATCGACTTAAGTGGATGACTCATTAGAGCACAACTATTTTTAAAGGGATGGCCACTACTATGGTGAGTATATTTAATACCGAAGCATTTCCTGACAACTCAGCTCGGAGGAAAGTACAACCGTATCGTAGCTGCTACGACAATATGACTGGGAGTCAAAACTGAGCATTGTTATCTTTGTGGAGGCAGGACTTTTCATACAGCTCGTGTATTACATCTGGTTAGATAGCGCACACGGGACTATTGTTCGGTCTCGTCTCTGTGTAAGGCGACTGATAGCCTCATTGTTATGACAGGAACACGTGGACAATGCAAAATGCAAAATGCATCAGTTTCTGCTTTGACCCAGAGAATCAAATTGTACATTTGTAGACAAAACACAGTACACAAATACCGATAATTTGAGACATATTTGAGCATTTTTCTTCATCTTACGCTCAAAGATAGCAGATTCTCTTGTCAATTAGCAGATTGTGATCCTGAGCAATTATCGCCTGATGTCCAAACCGAGGTGTGATGCAAAGTCACTGCAGTGTACTTCCGTGTGCATCTTACGAGACAGTTCAAAGGTGAAATGGGCTTAGTAAACAGGTGGTCCCCGGTTGTCATGATCACTACTCGGCTGAGCAGGGAGAAGAAAGAAAATTGCTATACTACAAAAAAAAAAAGAGGCACTATTTTTCACTATATTGCACGCTAATAAACAATATGGCCGCTCACCCACATTAACGGTAGCCATCTTCACTACGCTATGAATCCCTGCTCTTTTTACGAGAACCGGAAAAAAAAATCGAAATGGATAACAAGCTTCTCTCCTCTATTTGGTCTGGATCCAATTCCATTAGAAACGTGTTAGGCAGCAGCAGCTGCAGGGGTCTTTTTGTAGAGCCACTACTAATGTATAGTTTGCCCCCACTCGTGCTTCTAATTATGGTAACAAGGTGTTAGAAGCATCTCTCGGTGCGATGCCTCGACATCACGGCAACAGCAATTCACAAACACGGTCTATAAGCTCTGGTCAATGAGTTCTGCTCAATTAGCTGATCAATTGTGCATGTTTTGCTCAATTGTTCCTGCTGTTCCGGATGAGTTGTAGGCATGATAATTAATAGCGCATTCTGTCTATCAATAATAGTTCTGCCTCAGTGGTAATCAAAACTGAACATTATCTATTGCAATTGGATGTCATTAGGGCATTTTCATCGTACTGAAAATAACTTAGGGCGGCGTTACCGATGACATCAATTAGAGTCCCGGATATTATTTTCATCACCAAGTTGCTGAATTATGTTTGTCTTTGATCGTGTGAACATGTAGCATACGCAGAGGTAACATCATTGTGTCGAATAATCACAAATGTGCTGCTTATCAGAAGATATCATTGCTAGCTCGTGATAATCTGTTTTATCTGCTGTAAATTGGCCAAATTGTAACAAGAGTCTGTAAAAGTAATGAAGTCAAACTTCTGTCATGCTTCTCCTTTAAAATTGGTCATTTAGTTATACAATTGAACAAGAATGGGTTTCGTTCGGTTGGTCGAGAGAATTCCGAGATATTTTCGAATCCCACCAAGAATCAAATTCAAAAATATCACTGCATTGATTCATTGATCTTGAGTTTGAACCCGAATGTCTTCACATTGCCTTAAAGTATTCTCACGCACAGTGATGTGTTCTAATTACATCACATTACGTCTCGCTCCACTGCCGCTCGCATGCGCCCATATGCTCGGCGACGAAAGCCGCTTCGCTCCAGTGAGACCGAAGGCACCAGAAGAAGACAAAAAGCTCCTGAGAGAGCTCATTTGCACACAAATAATCGAGCACGACTTCTTCTTCCACATGAGGCGGCCTGGCTCGTTGCTGGAGCCCAAAATCGACTCGCTCCTCCTTGCATGATCTTTATGCTAATGACATGGTAGGAAGAAGGGAGAAAATAGGCAGTGAAACCAAAAGCAAATGTCTAAAAATGGACCGTGGATTTTTAGGTTGAGGCTCTCCTGACATGGAGTTGGATGTTATAATTGCCAGTGGGATGTGAGGTGTAATTAGCGTGTTGTCAGTGGTGAAAACTGCGATAGGCTACGCTGCTATTCGTAACAATCCCTTTTCAAACTATGTGTTGGCATAACAACCAGACACCTCATCGCTTAAACACAGTCGTGTGTCTTTGTAAGCTTGTGAATCAATCTCCAGATTGACAATTCACTTCTGTTGAAACCTATTCAAATGGAAAAAACAAAAAAAGGCAAACTAATTCTTTTGTTTTTATGGCAAACTAGTCAATCGGTTGCCATTTGTAATCTTTTGACGGCATATGTCGATACTGCTAAAAACCAAAGGCTCTTTGTTGTAATAAATGATCCGATTCCCATTACACTACCCCGTCATTACTGGCGGAGACTTTTCTGTATTTTCATGTTGGATTTGCAGATTATCCTGGTGTATATTTCTCAGCCCTTGAGTTGTTAGGATGTGTCAAGTTAGGATGCATCCTCTCCACAAGCGCGTACCCCCCTCTTTAGTGCCATTCTGTACCGCCAGCAGCCTCATCCATAATGGAGACACTATTATGGGAGCCTCCTTAGGTTGGATTTACACTTTAGATCGGAATACTCCATTCCAATGTAGTGAATATTGCATATCCAATTTTCTTGACTGTCTATTTCCCGTATATCACTGTTTTCATTATTACCTAATTCTTTAAATCCGAGTAACCTCGGCCACTCGCCGTACCGCTAATGTGCCGTACTTATAACCCATCTGTCTATTAAATAGGCTAGCGTTTTTTTTTTTCAAACTCGCTGATCTGTACTTTTTACTCTACTACGCTGAACTGTATTTTGTGGACGTCACGCTCGCACCACACGGGTTCCGCCATCTGCCCAATCGGAATTGTGCCACGTAGGATGCAAAGAGAAAACCATCTGTCGTGGAAGCGTTAATGCAACACGCAGGAAACTGAATTCCGTCCAGGGTTTGGAGACAACCAAGGGGGGCAAGAGTCGAGGATGTCGACCTCCCGGAAATATCCAGAAGTGTGTCCAGCTGCCACCCAGGTTGCATGTTGTCTTTTTCTTTCATCTCAGTCACCCGCACATGTTCGCCTTAATTACGCGGCGGCTCAATGGGGCCGAGGCAAGTTCACGAGTGCAAAGCAGATGACAAACCCGAGAAATATTCTGTTGGATGTCTGATGTATTTAGGCCAGGTTATTTTTAATGCTAATGTCCGTAGTGCGTAAAGCCTAACAAATGTATCACAGCAAATAAAACAATGCAGCATCATGAAGTGCTTTGATGAAGACGCTTTCAAATTCCAGATGTGATGTTTTGAACAGGAACACAGAATTACAAAGTATAATTTAGGTTAAAATTCCACCCCAAAAAACTCAAAACAAAATAACCTTATGTCTCCTTTAAAGTAGAAGTTTAAAGCCGTCGTTAATCTTTGTTCCAAATAAGTGAAAGGGTTGCATTACGTTTCAAAAAGTTCACACTTATTCACCTGAGATAAATGAGGCGGCCTTAACGGAACCGATGATTTCGACGAGAATATTCCCTTCTCAGACTTGAAAGACAGCTTGCACAAATAAAGGATGTGCAGCGGCTCCATTCGTCTCACTTCAGCCCACTTGTATGTTCAAGTGAATTTAAATGAGAAATCACATCTCAAAGACAGCTACGCGCTATCGTTCGATAGTCGAGTCATGTTTTTTTTTGTTTTTTTTTTATTTGTCCCCTCGCGCACAACACTTACTGTATTATCTCCAAAAGAGGAAGGCGGGCCGATTGCGCCAATCCATAAAGACATTTTAATTAAAAGACTGGCAGAGTTTGTGCTCGGCGTGACAACTCCATTATTCCCGCGGTGATAAAACATTGGCCTAGTCGAACAAATTCAGCTCATTAACTGGCAGCTCAAGTGGGCGCCATCAGATAGAAGTGGTATTTTCTGAGAGGTGACACCAAATGTGGAGGGAGGGAGGGAGGGAGGGAGGGAGGGAGGGAGGGAGCATTTCAATGTGAGCTTTGACCTTGTCGCACACTTACTAGACAATGCAATGAGTGTGACGGTTGTTTCACAATGTAAACAGACTTGGATTTTATAACATTATTTTATTTATTTAATGATTTATAATGAGGGTGGAGGGGGTAGAGAGTTCAGGATCCTAACAGCCTCACCAGCAGCTTCATACTCCAGGCTGTTAGGATCCTGAACTCTCTCCTCCTTCCACCCTCGAATGCATAACGTCCTGGCTTTTTGGGCTACGTTGGGCTCTTGTCACCGTGGGATAGTTGGAAAGGCTATTTCGATCTCTTTGTGTGTCTTGACGTGAAGAAGTTGACAATAAAGCAGACTTTGCTTTTGATTTCATATCACAACTCGAGACTCTTCAAAGAAAAAAAGAAAAGGGCTGGATATCATTTCAAATGATCAGGTTTCTTACGTCAGTCGAGATTTGACCACAGTTATGGAGTTTCTAAGATAACTTTGCACACGATGAGTATGCAGCCAATGAGTGCGTCTACCTTCATCCGGATCGTTCCTGGCCGACGCTTCCAGGAGCGCCACGCTGGCTGCGAACGACACTCGCCTCTTGGCCTCGACGTGCTGGTAGCCGTTGGCGGTGCGTCCCCTCCTGTCCGCCTTGCGCTTTTTGTTTTGCATCTCTTTCTCGTACACGGCCCAGCGCTTGAGCTGCTGTGTGCGCCGCTTCTGGGCCGCCCGCAGCCTCTCCAGGCTGGGGACCTTGTCCAGCTGCTGCAGCTCCTGGATCAGCTCCAGGTGGTTGGCCATGACGGCAAAGTGTCAGGGTGGGGTGGTGCAGTCGGGGCAGCGGGCAGAGCGATGCAGATGGGGAAAGTCTAGCGAGGGCTGCACCTTCGGCAGTAGCCTCCTCCTGTCAGTACCTTCGTCATTGTTTTCATGGTTTCAGCAGCAGTTCTGACAAAACGGCGAGGGAGAGAGAAAGGTCATTATTAGCAATATTAATTATTAAATAATGATAATAAAATTAACAATATTATCATCTTAATTGAAGTTTATTATGATGAAAATTGTATCACCTTTTCCCAATGAAATGAATGAAAATACAGATAATTTATTTAAAGCCCGTCCTAAAGTAAACGACACCTTTTTGTTTGTTTTTTCTATAATCATTATTTATGAAACAGTCATGTAATTCTTTGGACTGCACTTTTTAATCACTGATCTTAGCTAACATTATATACTAGATGAATCTATAACATCAAACAAAGCTTACAGTATTGACCGATGAAATTAAGCTTTTTTTTTTTTTATTGAAGCCTTTGCAATTTTAAAACTGCAACCAAGTGAAAAGTTGTGAAAACATGAGGAGAATATGCAAACGCCACGCCGGAGGATCTAAACTGAGATTCAAACCGATAATCTCTCGACTTTGAGGCAAATATGCTAATCATGACACCACCGTGCTATCTCTGTCGTTAATTAGCTCAAAGAAATAGAAGCCAACATCGTCAAACAACTTGGAAAAAAAAAAAAAGCTTGCATATTTCATTTTCCGTTCGCCTCAGACGTCCGGCTTCTGCCACTCAATCAAGGTTAACCACTTCCTGGATACTGCACATGAAAGATAAGCTCACAAACTAGGGCAGCGCAGTCGTTTTTTCCGACGACTGCAACAAAAAGTTCCACTCGAGGGAAGAGCAAAAAAGCCAAAAGACTTTGAAATGTCGACAAAGGAAGGCACCTACTGCTTTGTGTGCTTTTTTTTTAACTTCTCAAAAGAGTTTGAAGTACAACATGATATTCTTTGACATCAAATCATCTGGGCAAAATCTTCTGCCCCAACTCTCTTTGCTTATTCACACTAAAGTTAGCATTCAAATGTTTGAATCATCAGCCACTTACTCGACTGGATGCCTGCCGTGCCGCCTGATCCCACAACCAGTAGTGACATTTGACGCAAAGTTTCGTTTCCTTTGCAGACGCCACATATAGTCAGAAAACCAATTGTCATGAATTCCAGCATCACTTCGGGTATGTGTGACGATTGTGCAGAAGTGAGTGACGTGCAAAAAATAGCGCTAGACGTGAAAGGCAAATTGGAAATGATTTTCAAAGCTGATGGTTAAAGAAAAAGCTTTGCAATTTGATCCGAAGGAATCGCCAATGAAAGCTGACAGCTATTTTCTTGTTCCCTTCTGTTAAGACAGCAACATTGAATGTGTCTTTTCAAAAAAAGACTAAAATAGCCAAGAAGCAACATAGGGATGGGAATTCTCATTGCTTAACTGATTAAAGAATTCAGTCTAATGTGCGTGATTGATTGTTAAAGATATGACGAGAGAACGAAGAGCTGTAAGCCCCCCACTGTGACATCACGGCCGCTCCCCGGGGTCCAAGGCTTGCAAATCACAGATTGACCTCAATCAGCTCCCTGGCAGCAGATAGGAATGCTACAGAACATTGCACATTTTTATTGAGAGGAAGGGGGGGGGGGGGAAGTGGCACTGCCTCAATCGGATGTAGCTTATCTGAGAAAATAGCCCCAACGGTGATAAACATTCTCGCCAGCCTTCAAAGAGATTTTTGCTGTGAAAAACGGTTTATATGTATTCTGTTTTGACAGGTGCATTCACAACAGAAAAAGTCTAATTTGTCGACATGACAAGGAGGACGTTGTTTCTCTCTTCAGCTATTTTCACTTCAAAATAAAACAAAATAATAATCATGACATGGCTACCCTGTGTGCATCCTCAATAAACCACATAATCACATCTGCGTGGTCAAAAATAAAATATGCCGTTCCCATCATATGGACAAAAATAACAATATTCCCACTTCATACATTAGCCCCAAAAAATCTAAATGCAACATGTTTGTTTGTGTTCCCATTTCTCATTATCTAAATGCAAAGGTAGGACATTTTCTATGTGCACAATTGCTCCCATATAATGTGCACAAATCTATCTAAATCTGTGCTAGTAAGCATTTCTCCTTTGCCGCCATAATCCATCCACCTCGCACGTGTGCTTTAGCAAGATGCTAATTAAATAGCGTGATAGTTGCGCAGATGTGCGCTCGTCTGCTCACAATAAAAGCCAAAGTTGATTTGTTGCACTGTGTCGAATATATGCTGCTGATTCGTTTTCACATCACAGTATTTCACATCATGCCTTGTCGTCAGGTCCTATTTCCAAATAGAAAATGCTAACAGTTGTTATGCTAACATACTGCGCGATAGCAACTTGAGTACAACAAAATGGAAACTCAAACTATTTTTAAAATGAAGTGGAATGGAAATGTTTATGTTGCACAACCAGTAATCACTGGACATTTGTATGCATTAGTTTACGATATATAATGAGGAATATATTTATTCTACATATCCTTAATCACCTCTGTAATGATGATTACGATTTCCCAGTGACCTCAATCCAGTGAGTTGAATGAGATTTGATGATGTGATTTAAAGCTAATGATTATGCTCACTCAATAGAAATGTAGGAGAAGGCATTTGAACAAAATTTTAAGACAATGTTAAACATTTTTTATTGTCCTTCATTTTATGTCTCTGCACATCTATGGTGGTTTAAGACCACTCGGGGACACTCGATCTGCTTGACTTGACTCCCGTGCTTGCAATATTTGTGACTTTTAAAAAATGTTCAGCACTCCTCTTTATAAAGGTTATTGCATGACATAAAAATCATCATTTTCTTGAACGTTTGTTGGTTATATTAGTCATGTAAAACGGAAAAACTACCGACTGTTCGGATAGCGGCATTTTATCATTTTTTGTACTCAAATTGGTATCTTGCATGCCAAACCGTTCGCATGCTAGCTTTTTGTCCATTCTGCCTTTCAAATGTACCCAACTAAAATTCTGTGTCTTGTTCTAATTAAAATTAAAATAAACATTGTCGTAAAAACTGATTACAAACAGTCATTTCAAGACGGCATTTTATTATAATATATTAACGTCACCTTTAATTGATCAAAAGGTGGCACAGTCGTAAAAATTATATTGTACTGGAAGTATGTATGTTTCCCATGATATACAGTACTGACAACCAGTCTAGAGTTGATTAACGTCTTTATTTACACTTGTACAGCAGCAAAAATGGCCTGTTCAGAAAATAAAAAATGTATGATAGCAACAGTGCTCTCCATCCCGACTTGTCGACACACTTCTTCAAAACACTGCAATGATGAAGAGGCTCAGATGCATCTGGAGAGCTGCGGCGGCGATGCGCCACTTGAATAATCTCTCCTCTATCTCTCTCCCTGGGGCGTCCTCTCGGAGGACATTTTGATTCTGTCTGGGTGACTTGTCCTAGTTGGCGCTGGGCTCGTTGGCAGCGTGGAGGGAAAACGTATCTCCTCGGGTGAAGCCTTGATTTAAGGAGCTCTGCTCGCTTCCATTCAGGGATGGCATCTCCCGCGTCGCAACGATCGGGGTACACCCGCCAAAGGGAAACATTCAAACATGTTTTCTCTAGAAACGTTTTGTTGCGTCCATAAACTCTGGAAGTTCCCACATCTTACAACACTCCCCCTTGAGCAAAAAGGTCATATTGATCCATGTACAGTATTATTATTACATACGTGGACTGAATGATGATTATTTCTTATACTTTCATGATGTGTTGGTAGCACCGCTGCCTCAGTCTCGACATAAATATTTTATATCAACATTAGCTCCATTGGAAAAAGTAATTCTATCAGTTTTTCAAAGCTGCTGTAGCAGAGCTATTAAGCCATCCTGCTCTATGATCTTAGATCATAACTACAAATTTGACTACATTTCTTTGATGCACCATACAGAGAAATATATATTTTTTTTCGGATATGAGAGAATCTTTCTTTGATTGGTCTGAATCGTGCTTCAATGCCGGCGTTGAGAACATTAATGCTGAAGTTGATACGTGTAGTTGACGTCTTAAGACACGCACGTAAGAAAACTAAGCAAGGCTTGAATACGGGGAAAAAGGCTCAAATACTTTTGGTTGAAGATAGCAACTTTGGCCCAAAAGGCTATTTGCAATTATTTTTTGCCTCTTAAGTAGTCTTTCTTTTGAAAGTTTGAGAAACACTGATCTTAGGCCATCTACTGTATTGTCATTGATGATGATCCATTATCAAAAGGCAAGTTTGCTTTGACGGAGTTTATACTAATGAGACACAGAGGACCCAAGCAGCTTCAATGCAGTGCTTCACTGGGCTTACAAATTAGTTCACCATTAAAAACAACCAAAGCCGTCACTCTTGGGTTGTGCATTTTTTTAATTGGTTTTCCATCTTCATTTCTGATCATTTCATCACCAATGTGCAGGTTTGAGGTCACAGAGCAAGTTTAGAGGCACATCCAGAGCTTTTCAGCCTTTCCACTGATCCAAACTGATCCCTTTCTTCAAACCCAGTCTTCAAAAGCGTAAGCATTGCCTGGCTCGTTTTGGTTTTTCTCCTCCACAAGACTCAATTTTCCGAGTAAACGCAAAGCCTATGACTGGCCTAGAGTTTTTCCGTATTTAGAGTACCGTTTGTTGCGAGGGTTTTTCCTCCACCTGCTCCACACAGACGACACGATCTGTAAAAATCAGCATGTGTGTTTATATCTTAGTTACTTCACTACATGAGCTTTGGGAAATTCCCGTTAACATTTCTTTTTCTTACTTTTCTCTTTCACATTTTCCTCTGCCGAATCCTTTCTTCTCAGTTGAGTCATTTGGCTGCCTAATGATGGGTCGAGCAGGGTAAACATGACTGAGACTCAGCCAGCCTGCAGTCAGTGTCACTTCTAATCTGAAGCCCGGGCGAGATGAGTGTGCACCGAGGCTGTAGCACTGGCCCGCTTAATAGTGTGCAAAGGCGGAGGTGGGGAAAAAAGAAATGGGCAGGATGATAACTATCTTACGATGCTATAAAATCTCAAAAGCGACGTGAGGCCGTTCCGTCAAAATAGTCCCCCCCCCCCCCCGTTACAGGAGAGCTTGTGCTCTCCATGGGTGCATTTTCTCTGGAGGGCAACAAAGAGACAATAGTCAATACTCTCACAAATGGTGAACAATATATAATAGTGTATAGTGAAGCTTTCTAAGACAAACGCCTCATCAGTCATGTGGGCATCCGTCCACCTGATGAACTGGGGGACGCTTATTTCGCAACCTCCAAACCGCTACAGACTGAGACTTTAATGAGGACACAGTTCCACTAACAGACCACCATTTACTAAACAGATAAGGAGAATTACAGAGAGGGACAGTATGTGAGACAATTATTATGATTATTTTATAGCACTTGACTTCAGAAAATTCAAATGTATGTAAATATTTCTTGTACTCTTTGTTTTACTACTGTCATTATTGGTTGGCAAAGGCGTACAGAACATTGACTGTTTTCTGTCTTTGGGCAAAAAACTAATCAATGGGAGAGGGAAATAATGACAAGGCAAGGTTTGTTCATGAATTTCAAGCGAACTATCTCAGTCTAAGATGACTCGAGACAGCAATCCGACAGATCCGATGCGCGTTCCTTTCATACGCCAGAGATCGGTAGACGCCACTTACACGCTCTGGCGGTGGCTGAAATGATTGCATGAAATGTTTGACTTGTCTTGTTATGATGACAAAGGAAGGGGGGGGGGGGCTCCCGGGTGTCAGCGTGCAATCGATCAAGACATTCAGTTCAGCTCTCCAGTGTAGTATTTGGGTGGTCTCGTATAGTAAACCTTTACTTCCCATAAGTCTGTCGGTGTGTGAAAACGCTGCCTTTGTGCCATTACACTCAAATATTTTATTAGCTTGTTAACGAACTGCAAAAGACGTGTTTAACACGTATGAAATGACTTAAAAGGCCCCTGTCTAATTTCTAACCCCCTAAAATGCTGCTCGGTTAAAAAAATTAAAAAAATGTTTCAAAAGAGTGTGTGTGTGCCCGGGTGTGTTTATGAGAAAAACATGCAGTAAAATGCTCCATTTGAACAAAAGAACAAAACCACAAAACACACACACACACTTTGAGTGCAGCTTAGCCCGGACCAGGCAGCACCAGGCACACGATCCACGTGATCCCTTTTAGGCCACCGGGTACAGATGCGAACTAGACATTAAATATGACTCAACATGAGAAAGACATTTCCTGACAAATATCTCCAAACAAGCTTTTCACAGTCTCCTCGCTTTCATCATGCTGCTGACCTTAAATCAAACGTTCTAATTCACTTATTGGTTATGTATGAAAATCATAATTTGATAACTGCTTCATTGTCCTCTACGAATAGCAGCATAGTTCCAATACAAATACTCATTCATCTGGCACAATCATCAATAAAAGCGGAAACACAGATAAAAAAAATAAATAAATACAATGAAGTACACACACAACAAATTAAATTGCACAAGCGCAACTAATTGCAGCCATGGGCAAAGCGTGTGGTTAGCGAAACGGGACTACACAATCATTTAACACAGCAAAAATTAAAATAGGAGCGAGTATAACCTACTCCTCATTAAAAATATACATCGAATTGCCCAGAGGTGTTTGACCATAGTGGAGGTCTTTGTGGAGGCCCTTTACTGATGTGACGATGCTCTTCTTTATATTCGTTGAATCTACTTATTTAAGGCACTTAAGATCCATAGTCATAAATGTACTGAAAGAAATATTACACGGGGTGGTTAGCGCGCTCGCCTCAAAGTTTAGAAGGTGCATCTGGTCTTCCTGTGTGGAGTTTGCATGTTCTCCCCATGCCTGTGTAGGTTTTCTCTGGGTGCTCTGGTTTCCTCCCATATTCCAAAGACATGCACGGTTGGCCAATTAACCAATCATACCTATAGACTAGTATGATTGTGAACGCGACCTGGAACTCCACAAAGTCAGCTGGGTTAGGTTTCAGCGAGACCTCGACCCCCGTGAGGATAAGCATCTTGGAAGATGAAGGAACGAAGATTACATGTTCTTACATATATTTCAGTGTAATCCCTGATATCCACACGATAGTGTCAACAATAAAAATCAAACAACCAGTCCAATGAAAGACCATTTGGAAAAGAAGGCATTGTAAATTTAAGATGTCAGGTTCCATTTCACCCACCCTGTCTTTCACCTCTATGCGTGACAATGCAATGACTCAGCAATCAATTTCACACTCAATCAATTCTTAACGATTATGCCCACCCCAAACGTTGAGTGCGAAACTTCACACCCCCAACCCGACAATCCTGCATTCACGCAGATTTTGCCCCAGCTCGCTTGGTGTTCCAAGCGGCGGGTTGCCAACAAAACAACACCATCACCTCCATTGCATGCCTGAGGTGTTTTATTGAGACCAGTAACTAAAGGCAAATAAAACGGTGGAGAGAGGTGCCACTGACTACCTGGGCAACACTTTGTCTTCAAAGTTCAATGACTTCGTTGCCATGGACATCAAGAGAGAATTCTGTGTGAAGAGAGACGGGAGCCTGCTCAGCTTCCCCAAACAATGTGAGGAAAAAACCTTGACAATGCCCGACTCCCTCAGTCAAACACCTTCCTGAACAAGCCCTGAGATCACTTCCTGTTCAACAGAGCCTCCTAGTCAATGATTGGCTGAGCTCCTCCCATGCAGTTCCTGTGTCAGTGAATCGAAAAATACAACAAATGTGCTGAAGCTCTACATGAGGACATACGTAGACATATGACACATGGACATTAGCGATCATCCTTTAGGACAGCAGGGTGGTGAAGCCAAGGCTGGTGGATTTATTCACCCAGCAGGTAGTCCACTAGTACATCCTAACCACAGGGGAGGCCAGGCGCTGATCACCTCGAGTCCATATGCGACCAAATGCCTCAGATTCTACAACACTCCTTGTTTGTTTTATCTGGCCACAAATCCAAAACTTACATCAATTTTATGACTTGATCCCACAGGAAGAAGTACAACCTACACACCACTAAATCAACGTGAGCGGAACAAGCACAGAGCTTTAGGAAACCGCGTCCACAAATAGCCATGGAAATGGAGTGGAGGAGTTCGGGAACCTCGGTGTAGCCCCAATAGCTGACCCCAAGAGTCGCCCATCGCTCTCTCAAGGCGGCAGATAAGCCAGACGATCAAAACAGTGATCTAGTGTAATCGCTTTTTCCGCAGTAAGCAAGCGAACCGGTTTCGGGCACGGCTAAGTGAAGACGTCTTAATCGGCAGGAGGTCAAGGAGCGGCTTTACAAAAGTGAGGATGGGACTTCTGTGAGGAATGACCACATTTATTACAGAAGCTGGAGGTCAAAGCCAGTGTTTTGCTTTGATTACGGCTGCATGGCTATCAATATTTAATGGGACACGGTCTAATCAGAGAACGGCTGAATAATGAGATATGAGTTAGGGTTAAAGTACTTGACGGAGGCAGCGGAGCAGTGAGGACAGCTTAGAGGAATCTCTTTTTGCTGATGCACAGCCACACGCTTTAACCTTTTCAAATGTGAGATGAAATGCTGCTTGTATAACGAAAACATTTTCTTGAGCGTTTCAGCGGAAGAAAAGGCAACGCCCTTGCTCAGCAGGAACTCATCTTGGACTCCGACCAATAACGTGAGCTTGCGGGTCATCAATGATGATTGATGACACCGCTGGCCAGAATGGAGACTTGAACTTCCTTTCTGTCATTGTGAAAACAGCAAAATTTAGATCCACTTCACGAAAACTAATACGTGACAATAGACATCATTGATCTAAAAATGTTTTGAATGAGCTATACTTCGTTATCATTGTCTCATGAGCAGATGGTTTGTCTCCGAATGCCAGAGCTGATGGAACTCATTAAAAAAAAGTTGCCGTCCATATTTATTGCATTCTTTGATAACCACTCGTGCAACCCTACGCGAATGATCTCAGAGGAGATTTTTAAATCGTGAGGCAGGCATGTACCTAAATTGAGCTCATGACAGAAATATGGATGGACATGTAACCACAAGATTTTGACCACAATAAAAATGATGAGGACAGTTTAGATAAGCTAATGGTTGTTGTGTTTCTTCTTCTTCTACTACGATTACATTTTGCCCTGTGACACCAATACTGCCTCTCGCAAGTCAGTCTACTACGACAGACATCTGGTTTTGAGGGGGGGGGGGGGGAAACTTGCGACTGTTGCTGCAGATGTGTCTTGATGTCGGTCATCTGAGAGCAGCAAAAACACAAAATAATTCCTCACATTCGGCGGGAAAATGTTTTCAGATGTTAAAAATGCTTACGAGTGTATCCTGCTTTAGTTTGCATCTAAGGTTTAATACCCAGTTTAGGATCAATATATGTTTTTTTTTGTTGTTTTTTTTAAAGGCAATTGGTCCAGTTTGTATCAGCCTAAAAACTTTTTCCGCTGTATGTCTAGATGTGATTTTTAAGCCATGATAGAAAACACCAACGGTTAGTTTCCCAACATTTCGGATATACCAAAACTGGAATGTTTGACAAACAGGTCTGTATGCAGCAGATAGACACATACACACATGAATACATGTTGACAAGAGCGTCTCTGTAATCAGCAGCTGGTGAGGAACAGCAGCCGAAAGAGCTCGGGACCGCTCGGGACCGCTCGGCACATCAAACATTTAAAGGCCGTCGTCGCCTCAGCAGCACCCACCAGCACAAGTAAGACAAACAGAGCCAATGATGTTTCCATTAGTGCGTGTGTGTGTGTGTGTGTATTGTGCGAGTGTTCTGGAAGGCAAGACCAACAGAGGAAAGTGAGGCTACCTCCAAATGGAGCAGTCGTGATCGGTCACAGTATGTTTGATTAATAAGACCAGCATGCAGTTAATCAATAGCCATTCTAATTGACACATTAACAAGTCCATCCAGTCACACTGATCAATGAGTCAAGGCAGAGCTAATCATTTTGAAACGGGGTGGGTAACCTTTGGCTTGCGGGCCATATAAGGCCCGCAAAAGCATTTAATTGTAATTCATGACCAAAGTCTTCCTAATTTCGAACCTTTTTTCAACTGTTGTTTTTAATGTCGTGTGAATTTCATGTTTAAGTTGTATTTTCTACAAAAACAAAATCATGAAATGTTTCTCTCCGTATATGGTGACTCAAAATGAGTTTCACTTTTCGAATCTTCTTTTTCAGTTGCCAGTCGAAATGATTGGGCGAGTCAGTTATGATTTGTGAGTTTTCCATCAAACTGCATCATACATAATCATAACTCATCGCCAGCACTTAGCCGATGTATGGTGCAAATTCCCACGGGAAACAAAATGAAAAATGACCTGAAATGAATGAGAAATAAGCTGTATGCATCAATTTAAACATGAGCTGATATCTGTTTTCTGTAGCGCTTGTTCTCATTAGGCTCTCAGATGAGCTGGAGCTGATCCCAATGAACTTTTGGCAAGCAAGGCGAGGTACCGTCCAGAGTCGTCACCAAGGCACGCATCAGTGGACAATTTCAGAGTCCTCAATGCCTGCCACCTTGGCGAGGAATGCTAGGTACACCCTGGACTGGTCACCGGTCAATCACAGAGCACATATATATATATATATATATATAGATAGATAGATAGATAGATAGATAGATAGATAGATAGATAGATAGATAGATAGATAGATAGATAGATAGATAGATAGATAGATAGATAGATAGATAGATAGATAGATAGATAGATAGATAGATAGATAGATAGATAGATAGATAGAAAACCAACTATTGATACTCACCTATGCATGTACAATTCAATAGTTTTTAATTGTCGTCAACGTTTTGCAGAGTCCACCCTGGACTGGTCGCCAACCAGTGAGAAAGGCGCATAATATTGACAAAAATGGGAATTTAGTCTTAATAACTGCAAATTTCAGAGACTCAGTTTTGCACTCATGCACAATTTAGAGTTTTCACAGAACCTGCTTGTAGAATGTTGGAAGAAGCTGCAGCAAATTATATAGACTAAAAATGGAAAAATGAATCAACACGCCCGCCCAAAATAAAAAATAAAGTGCTGCACATAAGTTAAAAAGTGCTCAAATGCAGCCATCGGTGTCCCAACAGTGGCAGATGTCCTAGATGTGTACCGTAATAGCAGTGTAACAACCCACCGGGAAAGGATGTCGAAGCCTGCCCCGCTAATCTCCGCCTGCCCCCGCGGTTTACTGCAGCCGAGGCTGCCGGCCACGTTCATCCAGGGTTCGGTACACCTCTGGAAGCCGCAAAAAAAAGTGAGCTAACTAGCAAAAAGTGGCCCGAAAAGAAGACGAATTGAGAGGAAGAAAAAAAAAAAAAAAGAGTCCCGAAGAGTGAGGCATGTCTCCCCCTCGAAAAGGAAATCCCTTGTCGGCCACTTCTGCAACACGTCCGGCTCGTCGCCACTCACCTCTGCCCGGGGACAGGCACTCCAATGCGGGGAGAACGGCGGGTGAAAGATCGCTGATTATCCGGCTCGCTTAAACTTGTCCCGTTATAGAGGAGATTCGCCGATCTTCTTAGCTATGCAGTGGATGCGTGTTCGTGTGTTTGAAAAGTCAGTGTGCGTGTATGTGTGCGTGTAGTTGGTCTTCTGGAGGGCGGGGCTAAGAGGAGGAGGATGGAGGCGCAGTGTGAGGCAGGGGGTGCAACTGAGGAGCCCCCACCCACCACCACCAGTTGAGCAGAAAAATGAATAGTTCCAGTAAGAGCTTTTTCTCAGAGGCTTCTTCCTTAAAAAACGTCATTATTATTCGGTTTTTTTTTTATTCTCTTCAATTCATTGGTTCATTTTGGCCTCCAGTACCAGGGAATAAAAACTATAAATTGGCAGTGGCTTGTCTGTTACAAAGAGTTTTTTGTCTCGTGTTATCTGTTTTGTAATGGGAATTCATCGACTTGCATTTTTTGGGTAAATTTGTTGCAACGGGTAAAAAAAAAAAAACAGAATTGGCCCCACTGACCTTAAAACTAGTGTTGTGAGAATGTGGGTCAAGCCATAATGCTTGACAAAGTACGGTACTCGTTCGTACCCTCCCCACCGCTCGCTCTCCCTTTAGCCCCAATCTTTCTGGTGCCGAGCTTCAAGATTTGACTTGCTACATATTTTATGGATTTACACCCATGCAACCTCCCTTGCCCCACTTCTTTTCGGACCAAAACCAGGGCTGTTGAGTCAGTTGAGAGAAGCACAAATAGATTAGATTCCTACAAACCGGTTAGAAAATAATCGATACTCTGTCTTCTCGTTTTTTTCAGGATTCTTGGATCATAAATCCGCTAGGCATGCCTCTCTCCGTTGAGCCGGCGTCTCCTTTTTTTTAAATCTATCTTTGTCTCGGATAAGCGCCAACAGCGCTTCGTCTGTCTCTCCACAGTCAACTCCCACCATTAAGATATTAGCACGTCAACAATGATGGAGTATGCCCCCATCATCAAGTGCTTACTTTGTTTTGTAATCACTCTGGCTTTTATTTATCACTTTGCCTATTGTGTTCGAGTGTACGGCATTGACAGACGGGATGGTCGCCACCGCCACAAGTCACTAACAAGATACTCATTCAATACATGCAAATGATGATTGCATGCCAGAAATGACTGATCATTTAGTAATTAACTTATAGCTAGATAATTAGATGCTTGTGAATTTGATCTATCAAAAGTACTCGTACTACTCAGAACACGGTACATTGGTATCGGTCACTACTAACAAATTTAATACTCGTATTGACATCGGTCTGAGAAAAAGTGGTATCGAACAAAACGAATATAATTTCTCCTTTCCCCTTTTCAAGGCAATTTCTGCTCTAACATAAATGTTTGAACCATCATAGCAAAATGATCCCTCCTGGCAGAACACTGACGAGAAACATATTTTTCATTATCATCCATCTTAAGGCAGATGTTGTTGAAAATCAATATTATCAGTAATTCTTCCTCACCATCCCAGACTAATTGCATATATTGAGAAATGTGTTCTTATGTGATTGGGATTTTTACCCTGACAAAAACAAATCATCCCTGTTTTGTTTTTTTATTGATAGTGGCGTCATTGCAATGTTTTAACAATATTTTCATATTATTGTTAAGAACATCAACATGGGGTGATTAAATATGGTTACTTGTCAAAGTGTCTCGTCAACGTGGATAGTTCGTGCATAAATGAGTCTGTGTGATTGAGTGAGTCTTAGAAATGCAAATGAGACAGATGCAAATGACAGTTCACTGAAATAAGACAATTAAAAGCACTTTAAGCACCACGTACGGCCCCCGACAGACAAGACAAGAACTTGGATGGAATAATTGCATTTATATCTTAAGTACTCTTCTTCTGTCAGGTGATGGACAGTTTTGCACAAAAAAGCAAAGTGATGCCTCACATGCACTGCATTTAACCCAACTTTTTCCATTTCTCGCTTCAAGACACGTCTGCGGTGCGAGTCTTCTTTATGAGCTCATAAAAAGCTTGTGATGTCTGAGCTCAGATGCAAGTTGCACATTTTGCACTTTGATAAAAAAAGCTCAAGTACACTTGCACTGAAATTTGGGGTTTGCCTGTCTCTCTCTCTCTTTCTCGCTCTCCCTCCCTCCCTCCCTCCCTCCCTCCTTACTTGTTTCTGTGAGGAATAACACCTGGCTTCTAAAGTAAGGCCTGGAGGTCTGAACCTTCTTTCAGAGGATTTGACACTAAAACCAATCATTGAGTGCCTTATTTCTTTTGCATTGGCAGAAATATCAATAGCATCTCTATTCTCTCCCAGAGCTTCTTTTTCTCCTCGTCTCGCGTTATAAACCACCGACTTAATGGAGGAACACTGGAGAAAGATACTGTTCCTCCTTTCATACTTGATTTCCTTTCCAAGTGCCTCCAAAAATTGTTAACACCAATTAGTGTGTAAATGTGAAACACCGTAATAAATAGTGAATATTTTAATTATTTTCACTCACATTTCTCAATACTCACTGCAGCAATTCTACATAAAAAAAAAAAAAAAAAAAGTAGGCGTATGAATCTGAAAGGTCAGAGCTCCTTATAGTGGCCACATTGGGCAATTGCAATTTTGGGGGGCGTAAAATATGTCAAAATGTGATGGGGGGAAAAAAATCATAACTATATTACAGTAGTGAAATGAAAAGGATTGTCAACTCTATTGAAGTGTTGATTAGAAAGGAGGATTATTTGAAGTGTAATGCAGCCATGTAGACACTGAGTGGTGCTGCTGATGTGGGTAGGGCAAAGAACCATACCTGGTAATTTGTGGAAACGGCCACCACACACCATAAAACCCAATGATATCGCTATATTATTCTTGTAAATATAATTATGACTTTGAATAAATTGTGAAAATGAATGTTCAAAGCCAAGTCAGCAGAATTTCAGATTGGACATGAAGCTGTGTGGATAGTGTGTGAATACAAATGTCAAATGTTGGGTGGCTCCATAAAACGGACTCGTATAAGAACGTAATTAAAACTCGTTTTAATTCCCTCCTCGGTCGTCACAGCAACCCGTGCTACTGCGCTCGCTGGGCAGCAATGTGAAGCTGGCCCCTTCAAATGATGCCTAATCCCAAAGCAGGATATTTGAAAGCAGAGGTTAAAAATAGAAATGGCTTGTATAGGCCCTTTTGTCTGTGCGTTTATGTAATCATCAGTTCTGCTAAAGCTTTCCTCTTTGTGAACCAACACGAGATTAATCCGACGCTAATCAAGTATTTGCTTACAAATGTGATTAGAATTTGTTTTTTCTTGAAGACATTACGTCTTACTTCACAGTATTCACCGTTTCAAGTTTTTGACTGTTACATCGAGAATAACCACACCTTATTTTTTTGTCTTGTTGAAATTAGCCCATTTTCAGAAAAAAATGCTTTTCATTACCCTGAAAATCATCTTACCTATTGGCTTTCTTATATTACAAGTTTGGAAGAAATTTCACATGACATTACGCGAGATGATGATCCAGATTTCGGGAATGTGGCCAAAAGAGAAACCCAACAATGTGTCGCTGACATGATTATAATTATTACTAAGTAAAAGTGATTTTTTTGTGTGGTGTTGTGATTTTTCTTCTTCAACCAAGTCACCATTTCATTAATAGCATTGAATTGTTTTTGGTTAGCTTGGAGCCAGGAGAGTGAGCAACAGATGCCAGGCCCTTCTCCCAGCTTCTCCTAAAGCAGCTGAAGGCCTTAAGGAATTTAGCTATCCTGCTTAAAGCACACATGTCACAAGGTAAACCCGCCGGCATACAATCCCGTCATCAACATTGCTCAGAATACAAAACGGAAAAACGGGGCTTTCATTTTAAGGACTTCCAAAAGCAGAAAATCATCCTGTCAACTTTGTCACCCGGTTTGATGTCAGTATTGTTCATACTAAACGATGTGGGAAAATAGATTTTTTTTTTTTTAAACATGCAAAGTGACAGTGGGTTTTGTTTTTCGACTGCTCAGAAGGTGTAAAATTTTCAGCTTGACTACCTCTTTCAAATTGCCCGCTCAACTTAGTAACCTCATTCCGTGTCAGTACCATTAATAAATGTGGCTTATTTAGAAAGAGGATTCTATCGCCATGGTAACAGAGCAGCCAGACGAGTGGATATTAGCCCTTGCGAAGGGTCCCTGAGATGAAACAATAGCAGGAAGAGCGTGGGCTGCTTTAAGACCCTCTGAGCCCTCCGCTGCTCTCTCTTCATCGCGTATGTCTGGAATGAAGCGGGCGAGCTGAGAGGAGGGCAATGAAAACAAAAACAGGATGTCAGAGAGAATATATCGGAGCACATTCTCCACCTTGACTGTGCTCAAGCAGACGCGATTCGCTTAACAGGCCTTTATAAGCATGTCAGGAATGAACTCTGACTGACGTTGTCAACATTCGTCATGAAAGCAAAAGATTCATTTGATCACGGCAGTACAGATGTCATTATTACAAATTAGGTTTAATGAGTGCGGAATATTGTCATTACAGATGTTTGATTTCTGGTGATTTTATTTTCAATCTAACGTTGAGCATTCCTATTGAATTTTTTCTTTCATGTTTAATATGTAAATAGGCCAGGTGGGGGGATAAGTGTGACCATGTCAGCTACCAGGTGAGGAGTGGTGGTGGAGTAAAGTCTCATTAGCATCACCTCACCATCATCAGGGAGGACAGCAGAGTGACTGATCCCCACTCGTGCCATCTGTTGATCCCCAAAGCAAACGTCCGCACGGAGAAAGAGTTGAGCTTTCACACGCTTGAGATGGAGTCGCTGCTGATTCTTCAGGTAAGGAATCCTTTTCCGTCAGTTTACCTTTGCTAGTTTTCAAGCGAGTCTACTTTGGCTCGGATAGGCTACATTTTATGAGTGTGAAACGTTTCAGCCTTGACACATTTAGATAATATGACAGTTGGAATGAGAATGATGATAACAGGAAACACCATGGCATAACTGTGTTCTGTTGCTGGATGATGTCCCAGCCCTTCAGCTCCCTTTTTTGCCTATGTAAGGTTGTGCAGGTGAGGCGCAAGGCGTGGCAAAATATCTGCGGCTTGTAAAAACATACCTTATGTCAAAGTTCCCAACTGAAATAAATCACTTCTTCAATGTATAAATATACATTTGCGCGATTGACTCTGCCATTGCCCCATCACTAATATATAATAAATCTCTCGGCATGTTTACTCGGCTAGATACTTGGCTCATTTTATGTGATCTAACTGTGGTGGAAAGTTATTGCGTGTTGCTATTCATCAAGCGAGCGTTCACCAATGCGTCTCGTTCACAGGTTCTTGTCTGCCCAGTGGCTTTTGTTTCGAATACACAGCGATGATTAAAGCTTTGCCCGACTCGTTCTCCGAACCAGTCGAGCGTCACTGTAATGAATTAATGAGCCGCTGTAAATGATGTCTTTGATAGTAGGTGAGAACGCCCATGTTCCTGTTTTTCAAATGGAAAGCATTTATTTTCCGTATGAATGCATCTTGTCTTTACTTCCTTGAGCAATCCCCGAAACACAATTTCAAGTTTCCTACTAACTGGGAAAAGTGTCGAGTCATGAAATAACCCAGTCAAATATTTGGCATTATCTGCCACTGTTTATTGTCTTTAGCCACCGCTCTTATCCTCCTCTGTCACCATGTCACTCTTATCCATTTCCCCGACTCTTCTCCTGCTTTGCACGGTGTGCTCCACTTTCCTGTCGCCGCCCACATCCTTGACCCCGCGTGGCCCGTTTGCAAAGATGTGGACGAACGGGGCACGAGGCTGATCTGGCCGTCACATGCCGTCCGCGGGCTCACGCACAAACGTGCCGTGACCTCCTGGAGCACTCTCTCCTCCTGTCGTGAGCTAAGCTTGTTTGTCAGAGAAGGCGAGTAAGGTCTCGGCTTAAGGGGGAGGGGGGGCTTGTCTTATCAGGTATGCCCTCACCGAGCAAGAACGGATACATTGTTTTTGACACGTCAAGGTCTTGCCAAACAGAAAGCTGCGTGGAAATTCACGATGGAAAATGGTTGTTGGGTACAGTGGTGAAAAGTTTACACACAGTGCTGATGAAGAAAGCTAAATCCTCAAGCAGATTCTCATGTTTGCAGTAATCTGTGTTGATCTGGTTAGACACAACGTCCAGGAGGCGACTGGGAAAATCACCAGCGGTTCTGTTCTTAGCCCGATGACCCTCCCATCCGACTAATTAACACAGTTTTGAGGTTCGGGATTTGAATTTTAGGTTGTGCCTTCCCGTGCCTGGTCAAAGGTCTGAGGTACTCTGGCTTCCTTACAAATCACCAAAACATGCGTGCTATCTTAATTGAAGACTAAATATTGCATAAATGTGTATGGTGGTTTGTCGATAATGCCATCAACTGGCGACCAATATTATTGATGACGTCATGCATTATGCGTCTGCGACCTCCCGTGATTTTTTTTTCCTCCCCCAAACAACAGTGTTATTTATATCCCTGAGCTGCTTGCATGCTTTTGCATTTCTTAACTAACACGCCGCGTTTCAAAGTTCAATCCACACTTTTAATCTTTTCCAAAGGTCTTGACAGAGATTTAGATTATTTTGGGTAGTACAATTGTAGCAGAATTATTGTGTTCAATTTTCGACGCCGTAGTGATTCTATTGTCACTGTGAAACCAGACAAGGACAGTTAGTAAATTAAAAAAAAAAAAACATTAAAATATAATTATATAAAAATATATCTTTTTAATTCAATATAGGGCATATTAATCCATTTAACACAAAACAAAAATAGTATTTAATTTTTTTCTTTGGGCCAACATTTTTTATTTTCTGTCCACCTGTGTTGTTAATAAGTGACATCATCACCATAAGGACAAAAGAGCAGAGATCAAGTTTCACATAAGTCCTAGGAGTCTCAACACATCAGTGTCCAGTAAACCATTCAATATAATAAGTGAACTTGTTGCCGCCGAAACCAAACAACAAAACTTTATCCGTCCGGCTGGCCGGGACGGGACGGGACAGTGGTGCAGCTGTCCATTGAAGCAGTCTGCACCTCACGCAGACCCCCTTCCTTCCACAGGATGCCACGTAATACACGCGCGTGGAAGCACCCGGGCCCTCCTTGTTCTAGCGATGTGTTTGCTCACTGAAGCGAGTGCAAGGAAACAGTTTGCTGCTTCCTCCGGTTTGGTGGGGGGACCATCAGCGGGATGCCGTGGGGGAGAGGAGCCTCGGTGGCCCTGCTCTCGGCCCGAGGCATCGGGCGGGCTAAGGCCAGGTAGGATCGGACTCTGTGGTCCTAGTATTAAACTTGAAGATTTGGGGAGAAGCGAGTGAGTGGATGCATGTTTTCAGTATCAATCTCCAAATCCTTGTCAAGCATGCGTGAGTGGCTCGTTCCATTCTGTAAAGGTTAAGGAGCTTGCAGTGGAGTTCTTCCACAAGGATTAAACCTGGTCTTGCTTTCGACATGAGCACCTTTTCTTTTTTTCCAGCGGATTACTTTATTCCTTGACAGAGCCAAGCCGGGGTTACTTTGTGTTATTAGTGCTATCGAGTCAACTCCATCGGCTATAAAGAAAAGAAAAACACTTTTGACATTTTGTTCATTGTTTTCTGCGCATAGCTGTAGTTTTCTGTTTGAGGCAATTCAAATCAGAATAATACCAAATGATGGGACATTTTCACTACTCGCTGTTGTTGGCAATCCAAAATAATGTATGACAGGTTCCAAAGACAATTATTAGCTAGTTCTGCAAAAACATTAGACAGGAAGGGCTCAATACCACAAAGAAGGAAGTTTTTTTTGGCGAATATGTAGGGAGCGCTTCCACAAAGTGTAAAAAGTCAGATTTTTGCCTAACATTATTATTATTTTTTTGTAAACTAAGCATATTTGTACATTCTATGTTTGAGTTCAAATCTCTTAGTCTACATTCATGCAAAAGCTGCACTGCAGATTTCAGTGGAATACATCACAATGCTGGGATTGTTTATTTGTCTTGTGTTGCGCCACACTCAACCACGTCATACAGAAATCATGTCGAGATGAAAATCACCAATTTCACAAGCGGACAATTTTATACTGCTTTTCTCTCGTTCAAGCGTATGTAGTGTTGTTATTTTATTATTATTTTATTAATTTACACATTTGGCAGATGATTTGCTAAATGTTTGCCAATTCCTGACAAACCTGTCACGCTTGAGTAACGTGCAGAACCTTTTCGCCTCACTTTTTTGCCTTACAAACTCAGGTATGCATCCTAGAAACTAAGTCATCAGGTATGTCATTGTTAAGCAATGAACACCCACACGCTCGCTTTGATTCACTTAAAACAGACTCAATTGTGTTAACAAGGCTCGTTTTTTTTTTAAATTAATCTGTCATTAAAATACAAAGAAAGCTAAGGCTCATTATTGGACGCTAAGGTAACAAAGGCACCAAAAAACATGTTCCCCAGGATTGAGCAGTAGAAAACTCCAATTACAATCTGCCTTAGTTTATTTTCATTAAAAGGTCGATTCTTTCACAATTATCTTGTGTTGCCGAGCAGGGGCGTGTCACCTTTGTTAGGTCAGGTGAGAACCATACTTTCACATTCAAGGCGTCGCCCCTCCCATACGGCATTCTAGCAGTGTTCTAACCTCAGTTCACAAAAGTCTTCCCAGACCTTCCTGTTGCCGTCCAGGATAGCAACTCAAACACCGTCAAATGTTGTGTTCTTTAACCGGACTCCTTAATTCCTGGATTCTTTTGGCGCCGTAAACATGGGAGGCAGGGAGGAGGTCATGGTGACCATGGTACAAGAGCCCACCATGCAGTTTTCACGCCGGAAACCGATGAGGGTCAAAATAAAGACACACAAAGTACACAATAAGAAATCCAGGTAGGAACCCTGCAAAAGTCAAGTCGAAACTTTTCTTGCATCATCCAACTTGTGTTCTATGAGCATAAATAACACTTTCCTTGCATTGATTGAATTACAACTTGATTACTTTGTGTCTTTTGAACAGTGGGTTGGAAAGGGTATAAATCACTTCATGTTATTTGTTACAGCACCTCTTTTTTTTTTTTTTCTAAACAGTTAACACGTAGCAGATGAGCCAGCTTTGCTTAATCAGCAGAAAATGAGTACTTGAGCACTTTCTTCCCAAAGCAAATTACACTTCTAAAAAATTCGCACGTTAAATCTAAAAGCGCTCACATTCCGAGCATTCCACTCTGACAAATGACAACATTTTGTGCAGCAGATGAGGCAAATGGGTTGATTAATCAGCAGGAAATAGGCAATTGAGCACTTGCAAAAAAAATGGGTGAGCAGTGAGGCGGTTAATGAGAAAAGCTCATTGTTGCTCTCGCCTGTGCTGGTTTTTTTTTTTTTTCCAACTATTTCTTTGTCTTCCTTGTTCCTGTGTGCTTTTTTAAAAAAAGTCAATCAATAACTTGGTGTACTTTTGATCTGACAATCAGGCCTTCATCTCACTTGCCTTTGTTTTTTGGTATTAGAGCTTGTCTTTGTTTTGATAGGCTTGTGAAGAAAATTGCGGCCACAGCTGCATTATGTTTCCCTGCTCGTGATTGGCGATTTGGTCTGTGCTTTTTTGGAATGTGACTGAACCACACAGGCGTGGTGACTCATCTGGTCACATCCTGTCTCTGCCTTATTTGTCTGTCATGCTTCTGGCAGCTCTCCAAAAAAAAAAAAAAAATCAACATGTGCATAGTGGTGTTTTTGTTTGGTTTTGTTTAATTCCTAAAAAGTGAATTTGATATTTTTGTAAGCCACTGTAACATGCGTAATTTTATGATTAACGCTGGGCTCATGTACAGGAAACTAAAACAAACAAAAAAAAGACAAATGTATATATTAATTGAAAATGAATGATTGAATGTGTACACAGAAATACACGCATTTTTTTTTTTTTACTTGCATTTGCATCACAAAACATTTCTGGAGTGATGCCCAAAAGTGATATGACTCACCTTATTGAAGTTTTGCATGTGACCATAAAAAGACTTTGTAATGTGTTGTCTCAGATGAAAATTATACCCAAGCATTCAGTTCTGAAAGAATGCAAACATATTGTTCTTAAAAGTTAAATACAACTGAACATCACTAAACAAATGAAATAAGAAATATTTTATTTATTAATATTTTTATATTAATTCAACAGCGTGGGAGTTAGTTACGTCCTTACAGTGACATCTAGTGGTGGCCAAGCTACCTTTGGCAAGAACAATAGACACCCGCCCTCCCCTTCGCCTTCTCCTCTCCATCTCTCCATCCCGCTTCTTTTGTCTCTCCATCTTCGTGCCGGCTCCTCTGTCCGTCTTCCCCGCCCCACCCTCGCAGTCTTCGCCCCTCGCCTCCAGCGTCCTTTTGTTTGCATGCACGCCTGTGATTTCTTCCCGTGTGTGTATGTCTGCGCCAGAGATCCAAGCCCCACCGAGATGAACGCGGAGCCCTGGGCCAGCCCGCGGGACCGAGCTGCCGCTGAGCACAGCGCACACACGCCGCTGCCCTCGCCGCCCTCCCAGGACCAGCATCCTGACCAACACTGCCTGAAATCCTTCTGGGAAGAAGAAGTGGAGAACATCCGACTGGGAGGTGGCCTCGCGGAGCCCGATACCACCCGCAGGGATTCCCGACAATCGGAAGGTAAAAGTGGTCATTGGAGTAGCTTTTTTGCTTTCTCACTGCTCAAATGATGCTTTTGCCATGGCAACATATCAGGTTTCAGAGGAGAACACATTACCATGACGACACGAGGGCTGATTAGTATTGACGTCAATTTCATTGTGTTCACCCAATGATCTGAGTGCCCTTTAATCAGCTCCTATTGTTGTGATAATGGAGCTCTTTGTTGGCTTTAAGTCATCAATTGGGGATTTAAAAAAAGAAAGAAAAAAAGTCCTCATGAAGCTTTAAGATGCCACACGCAGCATGGTCACATGACTGCCTTTGTGTAAAAGCTTTAAAGGCCGACAATACCTTTACGGTTTTATTCAAAACAGTGACGCCACACGTGCATTCTTACAGAAAGGAGCTTGGTCAGAAGGTATTTGTGTCCTCCGACCTGCTAATGTTAGCTCATGCTGTATTGTATTAGCATGCAAATGAAGCAATATCATTCAAACCTATACTTGCTTGGTCAGTTGAATATTTCCCAAATCATTTTTTAGCTAGTATGTTCCTCTCGGGGTCATATATGCACATAGTTACTGCACCCCTGATGTTTTGGAAATATCCAATGTGTCCATGTCAGACGGGGAACAAGAAGAGTGGTGGCTGAACGATGCCGGTCTATCCCCCCTCATCAGCGAGGACAGCGCGGATTTGGACGGCGGGCTTCTGTCCACGCTAACGCCGACGCAGTCCGAGGCAGTCCAGCGCAGAGTTAATACCTACACCATGTCCCTGCGTAAGAGGAACAAACCGGCTCCGCGCCACGTACGCGACATCTTCGACACGCCTGTCCATCAGGTGAGCTTCACGCACGTCCTAAGGAAGCTTTTTCCACAGCACACTTTCTGTATTTCCTAATAAATCGTTTGCTCCAGCAGGGATTTTCCGAGTCTCAGCATAGCGAGGAACTGACCCAGAACACGAGGGCATCAGTCTCCAAATTCTCACGTTCAGGTAAGGCCTTGACAAAGAAAAGTCGTCAGTCAGTTGTGGTAGCGCATACGTTCATTTGTATGTGTGAATGTTCCTCATCCAGCTCCCAGGGAGTTGTTCTACACCGACGTGGCTTATTGCGAACAGGCCTCCGCGGGCTTGTTAAATGCGGCCCAAATGTCTCCCAACAATATCCAGCAGAGGAAGGACGACGCAACCTTACCTGTAAGCATCCGAGCCTTTGACGCTGGCTCGTATCGACGACAATGTCCGCCTTCTCCCACACTGTATACGTTTGGCCACATTCCAAGGTCATATTTTCACCCAACCATCAACTATTTCTTTGTCTTCCTTGTTCCTCTTCCATACAATTGTCTCGCCGCCAATCCCCCACCAGCGGGTAGTCTGTCCCAAGTGCCGCCTGGGGGTCACTCGAATTCAAGACCTGTCTCACGCTGACATGAAGAAAGTGCGTCAGTTGGCTCTCATCGATATGACGGCGCTGTGCGACCTCATCGGGCTGGAGGTGAAGCGGCACAAGACGGCCAAGAGGAAAATGTCAGGTATGGTGCCTCACATGCACACACACAGAAAACAGGTGGAAGATATAAATAGGTGAGAAATAGTTTCCATGGTTTGTTTGTCAGGCTGCCAACACAACTAGGGCAGGACAACATAGTTTTTCAGCTTCCTGCATAGTGACTCCAACCATCATTGTATATAGTATGTAAACAAGCCTTCACATAAGAATTTGAATGATAAGCTACTGTTGATAGAATTTGACTTGATGGAATTAAAACGAATGAGGACATAAACATGTCGTCTCAGAGAGCCCGTTGTTTGGCGTGCCGCTGGCTACGTTGCTGGAGAACGACCAGAAAGTCAAGATGGCGACAACCACTCCTCTCTTCCTGCAGGAGGTAAGACAGCACGTGTACGCTTTGAGCTGAGCTGTTTTTAGACTCTTTTCAGTCCTCTTTCATTTTTTTGGATGTACAGATTTATTATCCAAAATAATTTGTAGGTGTTATTGTAAGGTACAATCTTTAAAAAAAAAAAATGACCATGCTGTGTAATTGCAATGGCAGGTAGTGCTGGTGTGTTATTAACAAGGGAAGGGCACTTTGGAGGAATTCAGATCCAATCATAATTTGGGCAGCAGAGGTGAATTAAACGTACTGTACCTTGTAATCAGCAACGCTCCAAATACTTTTTGTGAAATTTGCTTTTTGGAATTTGAGGGTTGAAATAGATTTGCCTCTGCAGGACAAATTATTGTTTGTACCTTTTCTAGTGTTTTAGTAATACATCTATTTGAAACAAGCCAACATCAAAAGTCACAAAGTCTTGTGTGCCGTGCCAATTTCCAGCTAAAAATACCATGTCTTCTTTTTTTCCTCTTAATTATGCCTCACCTTTTTTGGGGTTGGTTTTGTAAGACAACACCCTGAATGCAACAGCAGTCTTGAGCAAAGGTGACTTTGTCTGTTCAGATCAAATCATTTCTACTCGCTCGTCTCTTGTCAGATATTAACGTTCCTGGAGAAGAGGGGAGTGGATTCCGAGGGGATCCTGCGGGTTCCAGGATCAATGTCCAGAATCAAGGTATTCAATGACAGTAGCCAAAAGCCAAACCAAAACACTCTTGAAAATATTCTCAAATTATGTTTTCTGCCCTCAGTTGCTGCAACAGAACCTGGAGGCCAACTTTTATACAGGCCAGGTCAAATGGGAGGAAGTGAGTCCCAACGACGCCGCCGCGCTTCTGAAGAAATTCATCCGAGAGCTCCCCGCTCCTCTGCTCACCGCCGAGTACCTCAACACCTTTAGCGCTGTCAGAGGTCAGTAGGTGACACTTTCCATTTTCACATCCTCGGTGTTTAATAAAACACGGATCAATGAGGATGGTCTGATTAATGGCTCACTGATGGTGAGGAAGTTGATGCGTGGTGGTGATAAACCACGTGAGCCAACGTAGACATAAGCTAATGGCCCCTGTCGCATCGTCATCCATCTTGGGACATCCTATTACACCTCTGCGAGCACAGAGGAAATGAGTGTCTTCAGACTGTCTCACCTTTGCTTTGTGCCTCTACCAGACATCACCGAGTTCAAGCAGAAACTTCACGTGCTGAACCTCCTTATTCTGTTGCTGCCAGAAGCTAACAGGAACACTCTGAAGGTGCACGAGCGCACACACAAGCACTTGACTGCATATTTATTACATGGGACAGAAATATGAACACGCACGTTACATAGTGATAGTTGCCCATGTTTTTTTTTTTTTTTGCCAAGCCTCAGATTCCAGCGGTTGCCCGGCAACCGCTCTTGAAGCTTACAAATCACCTAATTGTGTGGTTGCACTTGAGTTTAATACCAAAATCACAAACAAGGCAAGGAAGCTTTTAGTAGTGAAAGTGGGCGGAGCACACACACACACACACACACACACTGGCAATGCCGGTTCCATCTTTTATCATGCTAATAGGCGGACATGTGGTAAACTCTCACCCTGAACCAAACACGGCACTTGTATAGCTAAATCTGCGAAGCGACTAAGTGGAGATTACCATCAGAGGATCAAAGAGGAGCATGTGATGCACCTGCAGAACATGAGAAGCTTCCCTCACCCTTCCACATTTGATTGTTTCGCCATCACTTTGCAGTTTAGACGTAAACTCCAACTTTGCAACCTCATGACTCCATTGCTCCTATTGGATGAAAATCGATTTTGTATTATTAAACGAGGTGCATTTGATGTGCATGTATTTTTTTGTCCGCTTGGGGTCGCTATACTCACATTCCTCCCTGAAGCAATGTACCCGTTGCAAGTGGACTCAGTCCCAGTACACAAAACAAAAATCTATCAAAGACATACTTGCTCAATTTTGGCATGTAATAACACCTTATTGGATGAGCTTGAACAGAAATTGCGACTTGATAAAATCCCGCTCAAATCTTCTGCAGTCCACGTCCACCTGAACAATTTATTGATGATGCTTCATTTGTGCCTTTCTGTGTGTTTCACTCAAGGCCTTGTTGGAGTTTCTCAGCAAGGTGGTGTCTCAAGAGAAGAAGAACAGGATGAACCTGTGGGCCGTAGCAACTATCATGGCTCCCAACCTGTTCATCCACAAGGCCGTGCCCAGCAGGCTGACCGAGGGGGCCGCCGGGAAAGGGCTGGTGGAGAAAGCCGCTGATGTCATGAGACTGCTCATCTGCTACCAGGACCTGCTTTGGACGGTGCGCGGCACCCGCTGCTTTTTCACCAAGTATATTTCGTGGATGTATGTTCTGAGCTCTGATGTCATGGCTCCGCACAGATTCCAATTTTTGTCATGAACCAAGTGCGCAAGCTGAACGAGAATAACAGCCGGCGCTACCACTTCAAGAACCTGCTGAGGAAGAGCCATACTGACAGCAAGGAAAAACCTGATAAAAATACCTCAGCGGTGAGCTTTCACAAATACACCGAACGGCGTTCGCAAATTGCCGATTCACCTATTTGCACATTTATTCATTCATTCATCCATCCATCCATTTTCTGTACCGCTTAGTCAACACGGGGGTCACGGGCGTGCTAGAGCCAATCCCAGCCGTCATCGGGCAGTAGGCGGGGGACATTTATTTATTTATTTATTCATTCATTCCAATGTGAGCCTACAATCCAAATTGAAAGAGCAGACCTGGTTCAAATTCGGTCCTGCTCCCTGCAGACACACCGTAGGGTGAAGATCTATGTCGGGGACAATGTGAGCGGCTCTATGGAGTTCCAGATCAACAAGGATTCGCAAGTGTCTGACCTGCTGACCCATTTTTACCAGCAGTTCATTCTCGGACCTGAAACTGGGAAGAGCCATTCCAGAAGGTACATTGCAAATCCTTGGCTTAAAAAAAAAAAAAAATCCTCAAAGGATTTTAGATTCATACACAGAATAATGGTCATGACTAGAATGGTGGAAAATGTCAATAAATGTCAATAAACCTGAGGGTCCACCAAAAAGACCATTCAGAGCTTTAAAGGTATAACAGAAACACGTTATTTTCTTAACAGGAATGGCTCTGTGCCCTACTCGTCGGACTGCGCCCTGTACGAAGTGGGAGGGAACATTGGTAAGCATTTGATGCCATCCGTCCTCTGCACCATTTGCACACCCTCTGAGTTGGCGGGCTCTTATGTAACCCAGCGTGCTCTCATCAAAACACACAAATGCTAACGCTGCACACACTCATGCACTCACAGATACTCACTTGACTGTGCCTCAGTTGCACATGTGATCTCAAAATGGCCGAAAGCTATTCTCCATCTGGGAAAACTGTAATTCGCCAACCTCGCCACTAGGCGGCACAATGACACTCTTAATGAATCAATTGCTTTCATCCATTCTGTATTGGAATGCAGTAATGTGGATGTGATTTTGGTCTGCTACCTTTAGGTGAGCACCGCTTGGACCCCGACACACATTTATTGGATTTGTACAACATTAACTCCGGAGGTGAGTGGGTCATCAAGATAAACCCCTACAGTGTATGGCTTCATCTCGATCGCCTACACCAATAAAAGCTTGTGAAAGGATGAATTCAAGAAGACAGAAGGAAGAGTCGGAGGCCATTTCATGGTGAGAGCAACACGGCAGAAGCATCCAGATGGAGGACAGATGAACACTCTGCCTTGAGCAAAATGGTCCAAAAAAAAATAATAATCCATGATCACCCTCTTCCCCTCCACTTCCATGCTTCTGCATCCCTCCTTCTCTTTTGGACGTGACTCATTATTTCCTGCTGAAGGACCTGCTGCTTCATTGACAGCAGCTAGAGAGAGCGAAAGAAGATCCCTGGGCAGTTTTGGTGCACCATCGTTTCTCTCCAGCAGTCATCGCCAGTCGAGAACGAGCAGATGGGCCCGCAGATCACCTCTGGCTATACACCCCCCCCACCCCCCCCCACCTCCCCTTCTGTCACCACCTGCCCCACCCCGCTCCATCGGCAGTCTGACACACACAAGCTTTTATGTATGCACTTTATTGCAAGAAAGTTGAAGTTCATCCCCGCTCAATGGTTCAGTCCCTTGCTCAAAGGGAAGAGAACAAGCAAATTGTCCTGATGTTTTTCACTGCATCGAAGCTACAATTTTTTTTTTTTTTTTTTTTATCCAATCCTCTAAAAGAAAAAAAATATATATATATTTTAGAGGTTGCCAACATGACCGACCAAAATTCACTCAGGATGGAAAAAATGGGCTAAAAAATCCCCAAAATTGGGTGAAAATGTCTCGGACGCTATTTCACTAATAGACATGAAATTGGATAGACATGCCTAACAAGCATTATTCATTCACCCTGTTGAGATTTTTTTTCAATTTTACATTTGTTCCGTCACGAGGAAACCCACAAAAAGTCTCAAGATCCCATGTCTTAAAAAATATATGGAAAAAGTCATTTTGGTTTGAAGCAACCATTTTAGGGTCACCATGGCCATGGGTTTTTCAACCACGAGGTTGTTTTCTTATTACTGCCTAATTTAAACCATGTGTACCAGACTGCCGAGTGAGACTAAATCAAAAAAAAGTTTGACACGCTAAAACACCAAACTCTTGGGTCATTTCCTCAGGTCCACAAATGTCTTAATATGTCAGTGAGTGCGCGATGAAGGTCTAGCCCTGAAGACATTCCCACTACAGACAGACTCCTCCATTTGGTGCCCTTACCAAATTTGTCGACCAGATCAAATGCTTCTGCTGACACCCTGCAAAAACTGACCAGAAGTGCATCTTAACCACTTGGACGTGTTGAATGATTTCCGTGGCAGAAAATGGACATCAATGAAATCAATTGGCTACATGCTCCCTCCCCTTTTGACAGTCCAGAACATTTCTCCTCCTTCTAGCCTGCCTCTTATTCCAGTGTGCCCTTTAAAAAAAAAAAAAGACTGTGATGCACTGATGGATATCTTATCAGAGCCGCCCTGTGCTCTCGTGGGACTTGCAAAGAACATCAATGGACTTCCTAACCTGTGTATTGAAAGGACATTTTTGAAGTCAAACGGTGTCACCTCCTCAAGGACACATGGTGAAGCTGGTCTTCATTTCTTTTTTTTTTTTTTAACTGGAGGAGGCGGGTTACTATGGGATTTTTATTGATATGAATGTGAAGGCATTGTCGTGTGTGTGTGTTTGTGATGCTTGCCATTCATTTACTTCACTTTTCCATGTAAATAGTTGTCACACTCTTACTACATTTTGCACCCAGGTGTGTGTGGCACCGCCATGTTGATGTGGCGCCGCCATTTTGTGGCTTTGGCGTTCACACCGGTGACATCCATCATGGCCCGGCTCGCCATCTCGCTGTCATCTGGACCGTAATGGGGCGTATTGGCTGCCGGGCGCATGCATCACAGACGTCGCCATCTCTCCGATAAAGGGGGAAGGCTAATAAATGGCTGTTATAAATTCAGGACTCCATGACAGCAGTGTGCACGTGTGTGTGTGTGTGCGTGCATGTGTGTGATGAGCTTCATCACACGGACACAGTTGAGCGAGCGCGTACAAAAGCGAGCTGATGGAGCGGGCCTTCTGCTGACAATCGAGAGAAGTAGGTCACCTCTGAGGCTGGCGTCCCACAGGGTCACACGCCAGGTCATCTTACGTCACGCCACGCCCTTTTGCTTGACGCTGCGTCTATTCGTACGCCACGCCCGTGTGTGCATACAGGGGGTTTTCGGTTTACGACGCTACCCGCATATAAGGTTCGGAAGTATTTGATTTTAATTTGATGGTTTTATATTTACGTCTAATATAAAATAATTGATTTGGTCAGTGTTTAATAGCCAAAAAAATGCTAACCCGCTATCAATAAACCGCCCTAGGTTTTTTTTCGCGTTTGTTTTATATCTATGACCTTCAATGTTTTTTTTAATACACATTTACTGTTATGACTTCACCATAATTGTCAGTGAAAGAAAAATTCAACATTTCCAACGATGAAGATGAGGTTTCCCAGTCCAATAACGTTTTATGGTTGTGCCTATTTATTTACTCTAATTAGAATTTTACAAATTGAGTTACATTACCGCCACAAGAATGCAACGCCGACGTAAATCGAGAACCCCTTTAAGGATATGTGTGAGTGTGCGCCATTTGAAAAACCTTCCGAATGTCTATTTATGACCCTGTGTGTGTTTTGAATACTAAAAAAATGGAATTAGTTTCTTTTTTTCTAGTCAATAAATGTGAATCTGATGTGCCCGGTCGTATGATGTATTTTTTCAATATGGCTTAATGGCAATGCACACAGAGAGATGGAATCAGCAAAGAAGAGGATTCATCAAGCGTATCTGCACGTCACACAGTCGCAGGTGAAGTGCGCCGCCTTTCTAATCAATACACAGATTAAGTGTGTGTGTGTGCGCGCGTGCACTCGTTTCTTGATGAATCACTGATGCGGCTCGTGGACAAACCACATTTTCTCCTAAATGCCTCATCAACTTTGATTATTGAAGCTCTCGCCATGTCCAAAAGGCCTTGTGACGCAACCACATGGATGAATCACACTGAAGATAGGCCAAATTGTGTTTAAAAAAAAAAAAAAAAAGATGAGATGACTAAGCCAGATGAGAAAAACATATTACATCATTATAGTTTGAATGGATTGAAAATAATTTTGCTACAGCGAATTCAAGTTTGGTGAAAGCACAGAACTGCTTGTAACCAGAAGAATACCATCCATGACTCAATGACTGACGCTCAATTTAACTGTAGTAGCTGCTTTTTGATTCATCCTCATCCATTCATTTCATTGGTGACTATTATTAGTCAAGCAAGGTGCACCCTTCACCATCACCATGCAGCCATGCTTGCAGACTCAACCCCCCCCCCCCCATATCCAAATGACTGTAATCTGGGGATGAATAGCAATCAGCAGCAGTCTTGGCACTCCGCCTGACCATCTTCCCCTATGGCCCCTTCAACCTTCCATCCAAAATCAACCCACTAGCAGCCATTCACAAGTAGCCATGACATGGTCACACACATGTGCAGCAGGAATCCACATCACTGTTTCCATCTTTTATCAGTTGTGTGATGATGAAATGTTAATTGTTAAATAATCATGTCATTTTGGGGTCCCGACAATTATGGAGGTATGATAGGGATTTTATATGTTTACATTTTATACATGGTTGTTCATTTAAAAATAAAGCTTTTTTTCAATGCCATGGTCATTTTTTAAAGCCTTACTATACATGGTCATTTTTAAAGCCATATTCCACATGGTCATTTGTTAAAGCCTTACTATACATGGTCATTTTTTTAAAGCTTTATTCTTGTTTCAAGCATCCTTACACACAAATACCAGGAAAAAAAAAGAGTTTATCAGTAATGCCACATGACTCTTTCCTTTCTCCTTCCCTTCCCTCCCTCCTATCCTTCTCCACTATCTCTTTCTCTCCCTGTCTCCCCCCCTCCCTCACCTCACTGGGGGGCGTGCATCCGGTTTATCACCGCCATCCAGGCACACTCGTCGCCTAGCAACACGGAAACAAGCATTTTGATATTTTTTTTTTTTTTTTTTGGAGGGGACTATCCCAGCATCTGCTGTTGTCTTGATTCACTTTTTTTTCACATCTCTAGTGCGTATTCGTATCACACTGCTGACACACACACACACACACACACACACACACACACACACACACACACACACACACACACACAAATTATCACTGGAATTAATGAAGCGTGTAATAAAGAGAGTGCTATCAGTGCTCCATAATGGTGAATAATGTGAAAGGAACATCAAACAAATTCAAATAGATGCTTAATTTGCCGTAGCAGTAAAAAGCACAATACGTGGGAGTGTGTGTGTGCGTGTGTGATGTTTAATATTGTCACATTTCCATATAAAAGGACTCCTTAGTGACACACGTAATTAAAGATAATACGATTGCGTGAAAAGGTGAGTTTATCTTTTCAATAGCCATCAGTGCCAAATCTGTTTAAAGGAGGCTGCTTCCTCCTCTGATAACCCTCTTCAGTGAAGTCCAACAGTGGATTATTATTCATTTCAAATTAGGAATTTATTTCTAATTTCTATTTTTAAGTGAATTGAATCTTTAGAATTGGTTCACTCAAAAGATTTGTTCAAAAGAATCGTTCACCGAATTGTTCGCTATACTTTATTATTTATTTATTCTTTTTTTTTCTTTTTTTTACCTCGTGTAGTGTACCTATTGAAGTGTCCATGAGGTGTACCTAATAACAGGCCATTATGGAAAAAGCTTGAGTGAAAGTGCCACACCCGCCCTCACCCCCACTTTCTGATTGGCTGTTTGATCTGTGACGTCACTCGGACACTCTATTAGGTACAGCGCCATTTTCAGGTGTTCCTAATAACAGGCCAATTCATTAGGGAAAAAGCTTAAATGAAAGTGAAAAGTGCCACACCCGCCCTCACCCCCACTTTCTGATTGGCTGTTTGATCTGTGACGTCACTCGGACACTATTAGCTACAGCGCCATTTTCAGGTATTCCTAATAACAGGCCAATTCATTAGGGAACAAGCTTAAGTGAAAGTGAAAAGTGCCACACCCGCCCTCACCCCCACTTTCTGATTGGCTGTTTGATCTGTGACGTCACTCGGACACTCTATTAGGTACACCGCCATTTTCAGGTGTTCCTAATAACAGGCCACTTCATTAGGGAAAAAGCTTAAGTAAAAGTGAAAACTCTATTAGGTAGGGACACCACCATTTTTAGGTGTACCTAATCACAGGCCACTTCAAAATCACGGTCTTAAGGGGTTAAACTTGCTTAAGTAAAAGTGAAAATTCCTTGTTTGGCATGCTCAAACATGGCGAATAAATTCTTCTTGAATCTTGAATCTTTACAGCGAGGTGGCACCAGCTTCAATGCGCATTACCGGCACCTACTGGTTGAAGTCATATGAACTGAAACAAGAACAAATCACTTTAGGAAGTGATTCGTTCACTGTCGTTCACTGAAAAGATTCGTTCTTGTGAATGAATCGTTCACTCACGAGCCAACAATAGTTGACGTACCTTGTACTGTTGGAGCCAATTGTGGAACGGACGGACTTGTCAATTAGTCACTGCCTCAATTTTAACAAAATTGGCCAAAGATGACCCTGGGCAAGAATCAATCTACAAAAAAAAGGAAATACATCATATAAAATCAACTTTACATATATCTGATTAAAATTGCTGTTGACTAGTGAAGTTGTTTATATTTAAGCTAAATTTTCCCAAAATACTTTGCAAGTTCTGCTGCCTTGGAACAAAGTTTGTTCGTTTTTGTGTTGCTGGCTAGAAATGACAACATATACATAGTCATGACAATCTCCTGGCTCGGCAGGCTCGCATACATAGTGTAAAATGTCACTTGAGCACTTGGCATGTGTCGTGTAACATGCATGTTTCTGCATACTTTGAGAGCACGCTTTGACTGACACGCAATCCTTATCGCCATGACGCAGCCACATCTGAGTCTGGATGCTTGACCCAAGGGATTAGGATGTATCCGTGCGTTTTCCTTATTTGAGATTTACAACACAGAGCAGTCCCTGATGGTCCAGTGGCTAGGTTGTGGGGCTTTCACTGCCACGGCCTGGGTTCGATTCCCGGTCCGTGAACCTTATGCAGCCCTAACTGTATATGTGTCTGTGCTTTTCGCATCTCTCCCACACTGCATCGATGCCTCCAAGCAGGGCTTTCCTGACCACACAAGAAAACAAGTAGACATGACAAGAAGATGCTGGAGGGCAGCAAGCACACACGCTAAATTGGTGTGTGCGTCCTCGTGTGTTTCTCATCTGGGTGTGTCACAGGATGATGACAATGATGATGATCTGTCGTGACAGCGAGATGAACATGAGAGACAAAGACCATAGCAGATTATTTGGGTGATTATTTTTATGATAAAGAATCCACCCACCTATTTTATTTTGAGAAGGGACAACGTAATGAATGTTTTAATGTTATTATATACACTCTACTTTATTATTGGTATAAGTAAAATGACTGACAAAAAAGTTGCAAAATATATAATTTAAAAGAGTATTTCAGTATAAGAGTATTTTTGTTTTAGGAGCATTTGACCATTGACCAGTGAGCGTGGTGTGTGCGTATATGTGTGTGTGTGCGTATATGTATGTGTGTGTGTGCGTGTGTGTGTGTGTGTGTGTGTGTGTGTGTGTGTGTGTGTGTGTGTGTGTGTGTGTGCGTGTGTGTGTGAGCGTGCGTGTGTTACTCTGCCACCCAATTATTGTCACCATGGAAACTATCTTGGAATAGGGCCCGTGGTTACATTCACTATTACCAGGTCACTGCCTTGCAGCCTATTCACATACACACACACACGCACACAAACACACACACACACACACACGCACACACACACGCACACACACGCGCGCTGAGTGCTCTCACTCCTGTGAGGAGGCACAAAGCTTAAAAAAGAGCAAGCATCAATCACCATGGTTACAAATTGGAGGCAATTTCAGTAATAGCAGGAATTATACAGCTAGGCACATTATTTCTTGAAAAGGCAGTTGGGAGAAATTCAATGTACAACCAGATCTGTGTTCGTATTTAGAGTGCGATGCTCGAGTAATGTCATATTTGGTACAGTTTGTATCATATGTAGGCCAATGAGGACGCATGATGAATAGCAGCTGGACAAAGAGACTCAGCGAAGCATGAACATCAACATGAAGTCACACCGCAATGAAGATGAAACCTTACACCGGGTGACAATATCATCCAGTAAATGATATTAATACATTGGTTCAATTGACGTTAAAAACAAAAGTACTTAACTCTAAGTGCCAGCGTTCCGACCTACTTTCAAATACAGTAGGGTAGTGGGTCTAAGTGTTCAGCAAAAAATTACACAGGTTCATATTCCTAGTGTATTTAATTTTGCCGTGATTCAGTTTGAACAGTGTACTTGAATATAGAAAAATATGTTAGAAAAGAAGTAGAGGTTGACTTTCTTCTTATTTTTTTTATTTGAATCTTTTCATAGTACAATAATCGTACAATAATCCTGTACATGCTATAGTACACACAAAAGGGCTGTTATTTACTAAAACACATAGAAAATGTTACTGTACAGTTCATTTTATTAGATCACGTGATTATTATATACTTTATTAGAGAACATTTAACACTTAACATACTCGATAATGTGAAGTTATAGTCCATGGTTATTGTGTGAAGGCGAAGGCCTTCACACATATGTTATTCTACTCCATTCACTTTATTATTATTGTGTGAAGGCGATGGCCTTCACACATATGTTATTCTACTCCATTCACTTTATTATTGTGTGAAGGCGATGGCCTTCACACATATGTTATTCTACTCCATTCACTTTATTATTATTATTATTATTGTGTGAAGGCGAAGGCCTTCACACATATGTTATTCTACTCCATTCACTTTATTATTATTGTGTGAAGGCGATGGCCTTCACACATATGTTATTCTACTCCATTCACTTTATTATTATTATTATTGTGTGAAGGCGATGGCCTTCACACATATGTTATTCTACTCCATTCACTTTATTATTATTATTATTATTATTGTGTGAAGGCGATGGCCTTCACACATATGTTATTCTACTCCATTCACTTTATTATTATTATTATTATTGTGTGAAGGCGAAGGCCTTCACACATATGTTATTCTACTCCATTCACTTTATTGTGTGAAGGCGAAGGCCTTCACACATATGTTATTCTACTCCATTCACTTTATTATTATTATTCTTCTTCTTCTTCTATTTTATTCTCCGCGATTTCTGTCCTTCTACTTCTTCCACACAATTCAACCCATTCACTCCATTCCACTTTTCACTCATTCCAACTATTCCCGAGATGAGCGCTTCCATTTTTGGTATTCCGTAAATTCTCAGATTCCGCAAAATTCCCAAATTCCCGACAATTTTTTCCCCATTCATTCTCAATGGCACATTCAACGTTTCACATTCACGTCATTCCAGTTTCAAATTCACGTCATTCAGCACATTCACATCACATTGGGAAAGATTCTCAACATTCCCCAAATTCCCACTTCCCCAAAATTCCGCCAAATTCCCAAAAAATTCCCCAAAATTCCGTTTTTCACCTCTAAATTCCACGTTTTTCAACCCATTCAACCCATTCCAGTTTTCAACTCTTCATATTCTTCCACGCAATTCCCCAAATTCCCACTTCCCAAAAATTCTGCATTTTCAAATTTGAAATTCCACCAAATTCCACCAAATTCCCCAAAATTCCGTTTTTCACCTCTAGTTTCCACATTATTCAACCGATTCAACCCATTCCAGCTTTCAACTCTTCATATTCTTCCACGCTATTCCCCAAATTCCCACTTCCCAAAAATTCCGCGTTTTCAAATTTGAAATTCCACCAAATTCCACCAAATTCCACCAAATTCCCCAAAATTCCGTTTTTCACCTCAAAATTCTACGTTTCTCGAGAAATTCAACTCATTCCAAAATCATTCCACAGTATTCCCCAAAAAAAAAATTCAGCTTTTCGCCTTCACACGCAATTTCTCCAGAAATTGCAAATTCTAGTTATTATTATTCTTCTTCTTCTTCTATTTTATTCTCCGCGATTTCTGTCCTTCTACTTCTTCCACACAATTCAACCCATTCACTCCATTCCACTTTTCACTCATTCCAACTATTCCCGAGATGAGCGCTTCCATTTTTGGTATTCCGAAAATTCTCCGATTCCGCAAAATTCCCAAATTCCCGACAAATTTTTCCCCATTCATTCTCAATGGCACATTCAACGTTTCACATTCACGTCATTCCAGTTTCAAATTCACGTCATTCAGCACATTCACATCACATTGGGAAAGATTCTCAACATTCCCCAAATTCCCACTTCCCCAAAATTCCGCCAAATTCCCAAAAAATTCCCCAAAATTCCGTTTTTCACCTCTAAATTCCACGTTTTTCAACCCATTCAACCCATTCCAGTTTTCAACTCTTCATATTCTTCCACGCAATTCCCCAAATTCCCACTTCCCAAAAATTCTGCATTTTCAAATTTGAAATTCCACCAAATTCCACCAAATTCCCCAAAATTCCGTTTTTCACCTCTAGTTTCCACATTATTCAACCGATTCAACCCATTCCAGCTTTCAACTCTTCATATTCTTCCACGCTATTCCCCAAATTCCCACTTCCCAAAAATTCCGCGTTTTCAAATTTGAAATTCCACCAAATTCCACCAAATTCCCCAAAATTCCGTTTTTCACCTCAAAATTCTACGTTTCTCGAGAAATTCAACTCATTCCAAAATCATTCCACAGTATTCCCCAAAAAAAAAATTCAGCTTTTCGCCTTCACACGCAATTTCTCCAGAAATTGCAAATTCTAGTTATTATTATTCTTCTTCTTCTATTTTATTCTCCGCGATTTCTGTCCTTCTACTTCTTCCACACAATTCAACCCATTCACTCCATTCCACTTTTCACTCATTCCAACTATTCCCGAGATGAGCGCTTCCATTTTTGGTATTCCGAAAATTCTCCGATTCCGCAAAATTCCCAAATTCCCGACAAATTTTTCCCCATTCATTCTCAATGGCACATTCAACGTTTCACATTCACGTCATTCCAGTTTCAAATTCACGTCATTCAGCACATTCACATCATATTGGGAAAGATTCTCAACATTCCCCAAATTCCCACTTCCCCAAAATTCCGCCAAATTCCCAAAAAATTCCCCAAAATTCCGTTTTTCACCTCTAAATTCCACGTTTTTCAACCCATTCAACCCATTCCAGTTTTCAACTCTTCATATTCTTCCACGCAATTCCCCAAATTCCCACTTCCCAAAAATTCTGCATTTTCAAATTTGAAATTCCACCAAATTCCACCAAATTCCCCAAAATTCCGTTTTTCACCTCTAGTTTCCACATTATTCAACCGATTCAACCCATTCCAGCTTTCAACTCTTCATATTCTTCCACGCTATTCCCCAAATTCCCACTTCCCAAAAATTCCGCGTTTTCAAATTTGAAATTCCACCAAATTCCACCAAATTCCCCAAAATTCCGTTTTTCACCTCAAAATTCTACGTTTCTCGAGAAATTCAACTCATTCCAAAATCATTCCACAGTATTCCCCAAAAAAAAAATTCAGCTTTTCGCCTTCACACGCAATTTCTCCAGAAATTGCAAATTCTAGTTATTATTATTATTATTCTATTTTATTCTCCGCGATTTCTGTCCTTCTACTTCTTCCACACAATTCAACCCATTCACTCCATTCCACTTTTCACTCATTCCAACTATTCCCGAGATGAGCGCTTCCATTTTTGGTATTCCGAAAATTCTCCGATTCCGCAAAATTCCCAAATTCCCGACAAATTTTTCCCCATTCATTCTCAATGGCACATTCAACGTTTCACATTCACGTCATTCCAGTTTCAAATTCACGTCATTCCAGTTTCAAATTCACGTCATTCAGCACATTCACATCACATTGGGAAAGATTCTCAACATTCCCCAAATTCCCACTTCCCAAAAATTCCGCAAAATTCCACCAAATTCCCCAAAATTCAGTTTTTCACCTCTAAATTCCACGTTTTTCAACCGATTCAACCCATTCCAGTTTTCAACTCTTCATATTCTTCCACGCTATTCCCCAAATTCCCACTTCCCAAAAATTCCGCATTTTCAAATTTGAAATTCCACCAAATTCCACTAAATTCCCCAAAATTCCGTTATTCACCTCTAAATTCCACGTTTTTCAACCGATTCAACCCATTCCAGTTTTCAACTCTTCATATTCTTCCACGCTATTCCCCAAATTCCCACTTCCCAAAAATTCCGCATTTTCAAATTTGAAATTCCACCAAATTCCACCAAATTCCACTAAATTCCCCAAAATTCCGTTATTCACCTTTAAATTCCACGTTTTTCAACCGATTCAACCCATTCCAGTTTTCAACTCTTTATATTCTTCCACGCTATTCCCCAAATTCCCACTTCCCAAAAATTCCGCATTTTCAAATTTGAAATTCCACCAAATTCCACCAAATTCCCCAAAATTCCGTTTTTCACCTCTAAATTCCACGTTTTTCAACCGATTCAACCCATTCCAGTTTTCAACTCTTCATATTCTTCCACGCTATTCCCCAAATTCCCACTTCCCAAAAATTCCGCATTTTCAAATTTGAAATTCCACCAAATTCCACCAAATTCCACTAAATTCCCCAAAATTCCGTTATTCACCTTTAAATTCCACGTTTTTCAACCGATTCAACCCATTCCAGTTTTCAACTCTTCATATTCTTCCACGCTATTCCCCAAATTCCCACTTCCCAAAAATTCCGCATTTTCAAATTTGAAATTCCACCAAATTCCACCAAATTCCCCAAAATTCCGTTTTTCACCTCTAAATTCCACGTTTTTCAACGGATTCAACCCATTCCAACTTTATTCACCTTATGCTTCCCATATTCACCCCATTGACCCCCACTTCCACTATGTGGCGGCCATCTTGGATTGACCCTAAAGTGACCCCAATGAGCCCTGATTGGACCGGAAGTGACCCCAGGGACCCCGTAAGTGACCCCAAATAGACCGGAAGTGACCCCCAATGAACCGGAAGTGACCTCAGGCAAACCGGAAGTGACCTCAGGCAAACCGGAAGTGACCCTAAATAGACCGGAAGTGACCTCAGGAAAACCGGAAGTGACCCCAGGTAAACCGGAAGTGACCCAAATAAACCGGAAGTGACTCAAATAAACCGGAAGTGACCCAAATAAACCGGAAATGACCAAAATAAAACCGGAAGTGACCCAAATCACACCGGAAGTGACTATTGCAACAAAAAGTGCCCCAAATAGCTACATTTTCGCTAACTTTTTCAATTTTTGTCCGATTCAACTCGTTTCAACATTTAACTCCGAAAGTGACAATTAGAAAGCCATATATTTAGTTTCGTTCCAAATTTCAAAACTTTTTGGCGCAAATTTTTTTTTAAATTCCCATTCATTCTCAATGGAGATTTATTATTTACTCTAACTTCTACATTTTTTAACCGATTCAACCCATTCCAGCTTTCAACTCTTCATATTCTTCCACGCTATTCCCCAAATTCCCACTTCCCAAAAATTCCGCATTTTCAAATTTGAAATTCCACCAAATTCCACCAAATTCACCCAAATTCCGTTTTTCACCTCTAAATTCCACATTTTTCAACGGATTCAACCCATTCCAACTTTATTCACCTCATTCTTCCCATATTCACCCCCTTGACCCCCACTTCCACTATGTGGCGGCCATCTTGGATTGACCCTAAAGTGACCCCAATGAGCCCTGATTGGAACGGAAGTGACCCCAGGGACCCCGTAAGTGACCCCAAATAGACCGGAAGTGACCCCCAATGAACCGGAAGTGACCTCAGGCAAACCGGAAGTGACCTCAGGCAAACCGGAAGTGACCCTAAATAAACCGGAAGTGACCTCAGGCAAACCGGAAGTGACCCCAGGTAAACCGGAAGTGACCCAAATAAACAGGAAGTGACCTCAGGTAAACCGGAAGTGACCCAAATAAACCGGAAATGACCAAAATAAAACCAGAAGTGACCCAAAAAATATTCAGCTTCTTCGCCTTCACACGCAATTTCTCCAGAAATTGCAAATTCTAGTTATTCTATTTTATTCTCCGCGATTTCTGTCCTTCTACTTCTTCCACACAATTCAACCCATTCACTCCATTCCACTTTTCACTCATTCCAACTATTCCCGAGATGAGCGCTTCCATTTTTGGTATTCCGAAAATTCTCCGATTCCGCAAAATTCCCAAATTCCCGACAAATTTTTCCCCATTCATTCTCAATGGCACATTCAACGTTTCACATTCACGTCATTCCAGTTTCAAATTCACGTCATTCCAGTTTCAAATTCACGTCATTCAGCACATTCACATCACATTGGGAAAGATTCTCAACATTCCCCAAATTCCCACTTCCCAAAAATTCCGCAAAATTCCACCAAATTCCCCAAAATTCAGTTTTTCACCTCTAAATTCCACGTTTTTCAACCGATTCAACCCATTCCAGTTTTCAACTCTTCATATTCTTCCACGCTATTCCCCAAATTCCCACTTCCCAAAAATTCCGCATTTTCAAATTTGAAATTCCACCAAATTCCACTAAATTCCCCAAAATTCCGTTATTCACCTCTAAATTCCACGTTTTTCAACCGATTCAACCCATTCCAGTTTTCAACTCTTCATATTCTTCCACGCTATTCCCCAAATTCCCACTTCCCAAAAATTCCGCATTTTCAAATTTGAAATTCCACCAAATTCCACCAAATTCCCCAAAATTCCGTTTTTCACCTCAAAATTCTACGTTTCTCGAGAAATTCAACTCATTCCAAAATCATTCCACAGTATTCCCCAAAAAAAAAATTCAGCTCTTCGCCTTCACACGCAATTTCTCCAGAAATTGCAAATTCTAGTTATTATTATTATTATTATTCTATTTTATTCTCCGCGATTTCTGTCCTTCTACTTCTTCCACACAATTCAACCCATTCACTCCATTCCACTTTTCACTCATTCCAACTATTCCCGAGATGAGCGCTTCCATTTTTGGTATTCCGAAAATTCTCCGATTCCGCAAAATTCCCAAATTCCCGACAAATTTTTCCCCATTCATTCTCAATGGCACATTCAACGTTTCACATTCACGTCATTCCAGTTTCAAATTCACGTCATTCAGCACATTCACATCACATTGGGAAAGATTCTCAACATTCCCCAAATTCCCACTTCCCCAAAATTCCGCCAAATTCCCAAAAAATTCCCCAAAATTCCGTTTTTCACCTCTAAATTCCACGTTTTTCAACCCATTCAACCCATTCCAGTTTTCAACTCTTCATATTCTTCCACGCAATTCCCCAAATTCCCACTTCCCAAAAATTCTGCATTTTCAAATTTGAAATTCCACCAAATTCCACCAAATTCCCCAAAATTCCGTTTTTCACCTCTAGTTTCCACATTATTCAACCGATTCAACCCATTCCAGCTTTCAACTCTTCATATTCTTCCACGCTATTCCCCAAATTCCCACTTCCCAAAAATTCCGCGTTTTCAAATTTGAAATTCCACCAAATTCCACCAAATTCCACCAAATTCCCCAAAATTCCGTTTTTCACCTCAAAATTCTACGTTTCTCGAGAAATTCAACTCATTCCAAAATCATTCCACAGTATTCCCCAAAAAAAAAATTCAGCTTTTCGCCTTCACACGCAATTTCTCCAGAAATTGCAAATTCTAGTTATTATTCTTCTTCTTCTATTTTATTCTCCGCGATTTTTGTCCTTCTACTTCTTCCACACAATTCAACCCATTCACTCCATTCCACTTTTCACTCATTCCAACTATTCCCGAGATGGGCGCTTCCATTTTTGGTATTCCGAAAATTCTCCGATTCCGCAAAATTCCCAAATTCCCGACAAATTTTTCCCCATTCATTCTCAATGGCACATTCAACGTTTCACATTCACGTCATTCCAGTTTCAAATTCACGTCATTCAGCACATTCACATCACATTGGGAAAGATTCTCAACATTCCCCAAATTCCCACTTCCCCAAAATTCCGCCAAATTCCCAAAAAATTCCCCAAAATTCCGTTTTTCACCTCTAAATTCCACGTTTTTCAACCCATTCAACCCATTCCAGTTTTCAACTCTTCATATTCTTCCACGCAATTCCCCAAATTCCCACTTCCCAAAAATTCTGCATTTTCAAATTTGAAATTCCACCAAATTCCACCAAATTCCCCAAAATTCCGTTTTTCACCTCTAGTTTCCACATTATTCAACCGATTCAACCCATTCCAGCTTTCAACTCTTCATATTCTTCCACGCTATTCCCCAAATTCCCACTTCCCAAAAATTCCGCGTTTTCAAATTTGAAATTCCACCAAATTCCACCAAATTCCACCAAATTCCCCAAAATTCCGTTTTTCACCTCAAAATTCTACGTTTCTCGAGAAATTCAACTCATTCCAAAATCATTCCACAGTATTCCCCAAAAAAAAAATTCAGCTTTTCGCCTTCACACGCAATTTCTCCAGAAATTGCAAATTCTAGTTATTGTGTGAAGGCGATGGCCTTCACACATATGTTATTCTACTCCATTCACTTTATTATTAGTGTGAAGGTGAAGACCTTCACACTATTGTTATTCCTGTCCTTTATTAGTGTGAAGGTGAAGACCTTCACACTATTGTTATTCCTGTCCTTTATTATTATTATTATTATTATTATTAGTGTGAAGGTGAAGACCTTCACACTATTGTTATTCCTGTCCTTTATTATTATTATTATTATTATTATTATTATTATTTTACTTATTCTGCCTGTTTTTTCGCCGTTCAACTACTTCCACATACTTCAACCTATTCACTCCGTTCCACTTTTCACTTATTTCAAATATTCATGACATTTGTGCTCAGATTTTATACATTCAAAAAATTTTCCGTTTTCACAAAATTCACAAATTTCCGGCAATTTTTCCCCATTCATTCTTAATGGCAGATTCAACATTTCACATTTACGTTGTTCCAGTTTGAAATTCACATCATTCAACCCATTCAAATCACATTGGGGACATTCCCAAACTTGGCAAATTCAAAATTTTCACATATTCACGTTTCAAAATTTCACAAAATTTCACAAAATTCCACAAAATTCCACAAAATTCCACAAAATTTCCTTTTTCACTTCTAATTTCAACATACTTCAACCGATTCAACTCGTTCCAACTTTCAACTGTTCATCTTTTCCCTACCTATTCCACACCTTCCCATTCAGCAAAAATTTCACATTTTTCAAATTTGAAATTCAACCAAATTCTGCAAAATTCTCGTTTTTCACCTCTAGTTTCCACATTTTTCAACCGATTCAACCCATTCCACTTTTCAACTCTTCATATTCTTCCTACCTATTCCCCAAATTCCCACTTAACAAAAATTCCACATTTTTCAAATTTGAAATTCAACCAAAATTTCCTTTTTCCACTCTAATTTCACCATTCTTCAACCGATTCAACCCATTCCAATTGTATTCACTATGTTCAACTTATGCATTTTCGCTAACTTTTTCAATTTTTGTCCGATTCAACCCGTTTCAACATTTATCTCCGAGAGTGACAACTAGACAGCCGTATATTTCGTTTCGTTCCAAATTTCAAAACTTTTTGGCGCAATTTTTTTTAAAAATTCCCATTCATTCTCAATGGGGATTTATAATTTGCTCTAACTTCTACATTTTTCAACCGATTCAACCCATTCCAACTTTCAACTCTTCATATTCTTCCTGCCTATTCCCCAAATTCAAACTTACCATAAATTCCACATTTTCAAATTTGAAATTCAACCAAATTTTCCAAAATTTCCCTTTTCCACTCTAATTTCGACATTTTTCAACCGATTCGACTCGTTTCAACTTTCAACTCTTCATATTCTTCCTCCCTATTCCCCAAATTCACACTTACCATAAATTCCACATTTTCAAATTTGAAATTCAACCAAATTTTCCGAAATTTCCTTTTTCCGCTCTAATTTCGACATTTTTCAACCGATTCGACTCGTTTCAACATCATTCTTCGGCATTCCCCGAGTATTTATTCAACTTCTTCACCTTCACACGCAATTTCCTCAGGAATTGCAAATTCTAGTTATTATTATTATTTTACTTATTCTGCCTGTTTTTTCGCCCTTTAACTACTTCCACATACTTCAACCGATTCACTCCGTTCCACTTTTCACTTATTCCAAATATTCATGACATGGGTGCTCACATTTCAAACATTCAAAAAATTTTCCGTTTTCACAAAATTCACAAATTTCCAGAAATTTTTCCCCATTCATTCTTAATGGCAGATTCAACATTTCACATTTACGTTGTTCCAGTTTGAAATTCACATCATTCAACCCATTCAAATCACATTGGGGACATTCCCAAACTTGGCAAATTCAAAATTTTCACATATTCACGTTTCAAAATTTCACAAAATTTCACAAAATTCCACAAAATTCCACAAAATTTCCTTTTTCACTTCTAATTTCAACATACTTCAACCAATTCAACTCGTTCCAACTTTCAACTGTTCATCTTTTCCATACCTATTCCACACCTTCCCATTCAGCAAAAATTTCACATTTTTCAAATTTGAAATTCAACCAAATTCTGCAAAATTCTCGTTTTTCACCTCTAGTTTCCACATTTTTCAACCGATTCAACCCATTCCACTTTTCAACTCTTCATATTCTTCCTACCTATTCCCCAAATTCCCACTTAACAAAAATTCCACATTTTTCAAATTTGAAATTCAACCAAAATTTCCTTTTTCCACTCTAATTTCAACATTCTTCAACCGATTCAACCCATTCCAATTGTATTCACTATGTTCAACTTATGCATTTTCGCTAACTTTTTCAATTTTTGTCCGATTCAACCCGTTTCAACATTTATCTCCGAGAGTGACAACTAGACAGCCGTATATTTCGTTTCGTTCCAAATTTCAAAACTTTTTGGCGCAATTTTTTTTAAAAATTCCCATTCATTCTCAATGGGGATTTATAATTTGCTCTAACTTCTACATTTTTCAACCGATTCAACCCATTCCAACTTTCAACTCTTCATATTCTTCCTGCCTATTCCCCAAATTCAAACTTACCATAAATTCCACATTTTGAAATTTGAAATTCAACCAAATTTTCCAAAATTTCCCTTTTCCAGTCTAATTTCTACATTTTTCAACCGATTCAACTCGTTTCAACTTTCAACTCTTCATATTCTTCCTCCCTATTCCCCAAATTCACTTTTACCATAAATTCCACATTTTCAAATTTGAAATTCAACCGAATTTTCCGAAATTTCCTTTTTCCACTCTAATTTCTACATTTTTCAACCGATTCGACTCGTTTCAACATCATTCTTCGGCATTCCCCGAGTATTTATTCAACTTCTTCACCTTCACACGCAATTTCCTCAGGAATTGCAAATTCTAGTTATTATTAGTGTGAAGGTGAAGACCTTCACACTATTGTTATTCCTGTCCTTTATTATTATTAGTGTGAAGGTGAAGACCTTCACACTATTGTTATTCCTGTCCTTTATTATTATTAGTGTGAAGGTGAAGACCTTCACACTATTGTTATTCCTGTCCTTTATTATTATTTTACTTATTCTGCCTGTTTTTTCGGCGCTTAACTACTTCCACATACTTCAACCAATTCACTCCGTTCCACTTTTCACTTATTCCAAATATTCAGGAATCGCGCGCTCACATTTTATACATTCAAAAAATTTTCCGTTTTCACAAAATTCACAAATTTCCGGCAATTTTTTCCCCATTCATTCTTAATGGCAGATTCAACATTTCACATTTACGTTGTTCCAGTTTGAAATTCACATCATTCAACCCATTCAAATCACATTGGGGACATTCCCAAACTTGGCAAATTCAAAATTTTCACATATTCACGTTTCAAAATTTCACAAAATTTCACAAAATTCCACAAAATTCCACAAAATTTCCTTTTTCACTTCTAATTTCTACATACTTCAACCGATTCAACTCGTTCCAACTTTCAACTGTTCATCTTTTCCCTACCTATTCCACACCTTCCCATTCAGCAAAAATTTCACATTTTTCAAATTTGAAATTCAACCAAATTCTGCAAAATTTCCTTTTTCCACTCTAATTTCCACATTTTTCAACCGATTCAACCCATTCCACTTTTCAACTCTTCATATTCTTCCTACCTATTCCCCAAATTCCCACTTAACAAAAATTCCACATTTTTCAAATTTGAAATTCAACCAAAATTTCCTTTTTCCACTCTAATTTCAACATTCTTCAACCGATTCAACCCATTCCAATTGTATTCACTTTGTTCAACTTATGCATTTTCGCTAACTTTTTCAATTTTTGTCCGATTCAACCCGTTTCAACATTTAACTCCGAAAGTGACAACTAGAAAGCCGTATATTTCGTTTCGTTCCAAATTTCAAAACTTTTTGGCGCAATTTTTTTTTAAAATTCCCATTCATTCTCAATGGGGATTTATGATTTGCTCTAACTTCTACATTTTTCAACCGATTCAACCCATTCCAACTTTCAACTCTTCATATTCTTCCTGCCTATTCCCCAAATTCAAACTTACCATAAATTCCACATTTTGAAATTTGAAATTCAACCAAAATTTTCTTTTTCCACCCTAATTTCTACATTTTTCAACCGATTGAACCCATTCCAACTTTCAACTCTTCATATTCTTCCTCCCTATTCCCCAAATTTACACTTACCATAAATTCCACATTTTCAAATTTGAAATTCAACCAAATTTTCCAAAATTTCCTTTTTCCACTCTAATTTCTACATTTTTCAACCGATTCAACTCGTTTCAACTTTCAACTCTTCATATTCTTCCTCCCTATTCCACAAATTCACACTTACCATAAATTCCAAATTTTCAAATTTGAAATTCAACCAAATTTTCCGAAATTTCCTTTTTCCACTCTAATTTCGACATTTTTCAACCGATTCGACTCGTTTCAACATCATTCTTCGGCATTCCCCGAGTATTTATTCAACTTCTTCACCTTCACACGCAATTTCCTCAGGAATTGCAAATTCTAGTTATTAGTGTGAAGGTGAAGACCTTCACACTATTGTTATTCCTGTCCTTTATTATTATTATTATTATTATTATTATTATTATTTTACTTATTCTGCCTGTTTTTTCGATGTTTAACTACTTCCACATACTTCAACCGATTCACTCCGTTCCACTTTTCACATATTCCAAATATTCATGACAGGTGTGCTCACATTTCAAACATTCAAAAAAATTTCCGTTTTCACAAAATTCACAAATTTCCGGCAATTTTTCCCCATTCATTCTTAATGGCAGATTCAACATTTCACATTTACGTTGTTCCAGTTTGAAATTCACATAATTCAACCCATTCAAATCACATTGGGGACATTCCCAAACTTGGCAAATTCAAAATTTTCACATATTCACGTTTCAAAATTTCACAAAATTCCACAAAATTCCACAAAATTTCCTTTTTCACTTCTAATTTCAACATACTTCAACCGATTCAACTCGTTCCAACTTTCAACTGTTCATCTTTTCCCTACCTATTCCACACCTTCCCATTCAGCAAAAATTTCACATTTTTCAAATTTGAAATTCAACCAAATTCTGCAAAATTCCCTTTTTCCACTCTAATTTCCACATTTTTCAACCGATTCAACCCATTCCACTTTTCAACTCTTCATATTCTTCCTACCTATTCCCCAAATTCCCACTTAACAAAAATTCCACATTTTTCAAATTTGAAATTCAACCAAAATTTCCTTTTTCCACTCTAATTTCAACATTCTTCAACCGATTCAACCCATTCCAATTGTATTCACTATGTTCAACTTATGCATTTTCGCTAACTTTTTCAATTTTTGTCCGATTCAACCCGTTTCAACATTTATCTCCGAGAGTGACAACTAGACAGCCGTATATTTCGTTTCGTTCCAAATTTCAAAACTTTTTGGCGCAATTTTTTTTAAAAATTCCCATTCATTCTCAATGGGGATTTATAATTTGCTCTAACTTCTACATTTTTCAACCGATTCAACCCATTCCAACTTTCAACTCTTCATATTCTTCCTGCCTATTCCCCAAATTCAAACTTACCATAAATTCCACATTTTGAAATTTGAAATTCAACCAAATTTTCCAAAATTTCCCTTTTCCACTCTAATTTCTACATTTTTCAACCGATTCAACTCGTTTCAACTTTCAACTCTTCATATTCTTCCTCCCTATTCCCCAAATTCACACTTACCATAAATTCCACATTTTCAAATTTGAAATTCAACCAAATTTTCCGAAATTTCCTTTTTCCGCTCTAATTTCGACATTTTTCAACCGATTCGACTCGTTTCAACATCATTCTTCGGCATTCCCCGAGTATTTATTCAACTTCTTCACCTTCACACGCAATTTCCTCAGGAATTGCAAATTCTAGTTATTAGTGTGAAGGTGAAGACCTTCACACTATTGTTATTCCTGTCCTTTATTATTATTATTATTATTATTATTATTATTATTTTACTTATTCTGCCTGTTTTTTCGATGTTTAACTACTTCCACATACTTCAACCGATTCACTCCGTTCCACTTTTCACATATTCCAAATATTCATGACAGGTGTGCTCACATTTCAAACATTCAAAAAAATTTCCGTTTTCACAAAATTCACAAATTTCCGGCAATTTTTCCCCATTCATTCTTAATGGCAGATTCAACATTTCACATTTACGTTGTTCCAGTTTGAAATTCACATAATTCAACCCATTCAAATCACATTGGGGACATTCCCAAACTTGGCAAATTCAAAATTTTCACATATTCACGTTTCAAAATTTCACAAAATTCCACAAAATTCCACAAAATTTCCTTTTTCACTTCTAATTTCAACATACTTCAACCGATTCAACTCGTTCCAACTTTCAACTGTTCATCTTTTCCCTACCTATTCCACACCTTCCCATTCAGCAAAAATTTCACATTTTTCAAATTTGAAATTCAACCAAATTCTGCAAAATTTCCTTTTTCCACTCTAATTTCCACATTTTTCAACCGATTCAACCCATTCCACTTTTCAACTCTTCATATTCTTCCTACCTATTCCCCAAATTCCCACTTAACAAAAATTCCACATTTTTCAAATTTGAAATTCAACCAAAATTTCCTTTTTCAACTCTAATTTCAACATTCTTCAACCGATTCAACCCATTCCAATTGTATTCACTATGTTCAACTTATGCATTTTCGCTAACTTTTTCAATTTTTGTCCGATTCAACCCGTTTCAACATTTATCTCCGAGAGTGACAACTAGACGGCCGTATATTTCGTTTCGTTCCAAATTTCAAAACTTTTTGGCGCAATTTTTTTTAAAAATTCCCATTCATTCTCAATGGGGATTTATAATTTGCTCTAACTTCTACATTTTTCAACCGATTCAACCCATTCCAACTTTCAACTCTTCATATTCTTCCTGCCTATTCCCCAAATTCAAACTTACCATAAATTCCACATTTTCAAATTTGAAATTCAACCAAATTTTCCAAAATTTCCCTTTTCCACTCTAATTTCTACATTTTTCAACCGATTCAACTCGTTTCAACTTTCAACTCTTCATATTCTTCCTCCCTATTCCCCAAATTCACACTTACCATAAATTCCACATTTTCAAATTTGAAATTCAACCAAATTTTCCGAAATTTCCTCTTTCCACTCTAATTTCGACATTTTTCAACCGATTCGACTCGTTTCAACATCATTCTTCGGCATTCCCCGAGTATTTATTCAACTTCTTCACCTTCACACGCAATTTCCTCAGGAATTGCAAATTCTAGTTATTATTATTATTATTTTACTTATTCTGCCTGTTTTTTCGCCGTTCAACTACTTCCACATACTTCAACCTATTCACTCCGTTCCACTTTTCACTTATTCCAAATATTCATGACACGGCTGCTCACATTTCAAACATTCAAAAAATTTTCCGTTTTCACAAAATTCACAAATTTCCGGCAATTTTTCCCCATTCATTCTTAATGGCAGATTCAACATTTCACATTTACGTTGTTCCAGTTTGAAATTCACATCATTCAACCCATTCAAATCACATTGGGGACATTCCCAAACTTGGCAAATTCAAAATTTTCACATATTCACGTTTCAAAATTTCACAAAATTTCACAAAATTCCACAAAATTCCACAAAATTTCCTTTTTCACTTCTAATTTCAACATACTTCAACCGATTCAACTCGTTCCAACTTTCAACTGTTCATCTTTTCCCTACCTATTCCACACCTTCCCATTCAGCAAAAATTTCACATTTTTCAAATTTGAAATTCAACCAAATTCTGCAAAATTCTCGTTTTTCACCTCTAGTTTCCACATTTTTCAACCGATTCAACCCATTCCACTTTTCAACTCTTCATATTCTTCCTCCCTATTCCCCAAATTCACACTTACCATAAATTCCACATTTTCAAATTTGAAATTCAACCAAATTTTCCGAAATTTCCTTTTTCCACTCTAATTTCTACATTTTTCAACCGATTCGACTCGTTTCAACATCATTCTTCGGCATTCCCCGAGTATTTCTTCAACTTCTTCACCTTCACACGCAATTTCCTCAGGAATTGCAAATTCTAGTTATTAGTGTGAAGGTGAAGACCTTCACACTATTGTTATTCCTGTCCTTTATTATTATTATTATTATTATTATTATTATTTTACTTATTCTGCCTACTTTTTCGGCGTTTAACTACTTTCACATACTTCAACCGATTCACTCCGTTCCACTTTTCACTTATTCCAAATATTCATGACACGGCTGTTCACATTTTCTTCATTCAAAAAAATTTCCGTTTTCACAAAATTCACAAATTTCCGGCAATTTTTCCCCATTCATTCTTAATGGCAGATTCAACATTTCACATTTACGTTGTTCCAGTTTGAAATTCACATCATTCAACCCATTCAAATCACATTGGGGACATTCCCAAACTTGGCAAATTCAAAATTTTCACATATTCACGTTTCAAAATTTCACAAAATTTCACAAAATTCCACAAAATTCCACAAAATTTCCTTTTTCACTTCTAATTTCTACATACTTCAACCGATTCAACTCGTTCCAACTTTCAACTGTTCATCTTTTCCCTACCTATTCCACACCTTCCCATTCAGCAAAAATTTCACATTTTTCAAATTTGAAATTCAACCAAATTCTGCAAAATTCTCGTTTTTCACCTCTAGTTTCCACATTTTTCAACCGATTCAACCCATTCCACTTTTCAACTCTTCATATTCTTCCTACCTATTCCCCAAATTCCCACTTAACAAAAATTCCACATTTTTCAAATTTGAAATTCAACCAAAATTTCCTTTTTCCACTCTAATTTCAACATTCTTCAACCGATTCAACCCATTCCAATTGTATTCACTATGTTCAACTTATGCATTTTCGCTAACTTTTTCAATTTTTGTCCGATTCAACCCGTTTCAACATTTATCTCCGAGAGTGACAACTAGACAGCCGTATATTTCGTTTCGTTCCAAATTTCAAAACTTTTTGGCGCAATTTTTAAAAAAAATTCCCATTCATTCTCAATGGGGATTTATAATTTGCTCTAACTTCTACATTTTTCAACCGATTCAACCCATTCCAACTTTCAACTCTTCATATTCTTCCTGCCTATTCCCCAAATTCAAACTTACCATAAATTCCACATTTTCAAATTTGAAATTCAACCAAATTTTCCAAAATTTCCCTTTTCCACTCTAATTTCTACATTTTTCAACCGATTCAACTCGTTTCAACTTTCAACTCTTCATATTCTTCCTCCCTATTCCCCAAATTCACACTTACCATAAATTCCAAATTTTCAAATTTGAAATTCAACCAAATTTTCCGAAATTTCCTTTTTCCGCTCTAATTTCGACATTTTTCAACCGATTCGACTCGTTTCAACATCATTCTTCGGCATTCCCCGAGTATTTATTCAACTTCTTCACCTTCACACGCAATTTCCTCAGGAATTGCAAATTCTAGTTATTATTATTATTTTACTTATTCTGCCTGTTTTTTCGCCGTTAAACTACTTCCACATACTTCAACCTATTCACTCCGTTCCACTTTTCACTTATTCCAAATATTCATGACACGGCTGCTTACATTTCAAACATTCAAAAAATTTTCCGTTTTCACAAAATTCACAAATTTCCGGCAATTTTTCCCCATTCATTCTTAATGGCAGATTCAACATTTCACATTTACGTTGTTCCAGTTTGAAATTCACATAATTCAACCCATTCCAATCACATTGGGGACATTCCCAAACTTGGCAAATTCAAAATTTTCACATATTCACGTTTCAAAATTTCACAAAATTTCACAAAATTCCACAAAATTCCACAAAATTTCCTTTTTCACTTCTAATTTCAACATACTTCAACCGATTCAACTCGTTCCAACTTTCAACTGTTCATCTTTTCCCTACCTATTCCACACCTTCCCATTCAGCAAAAATTTCACATTTTTCAAATTTGAAATTCAACCAAATTCTGCAAAATTCTCGTTTTTCACCTCTAGTTTCCACATTTTTTAACCGATTCAACCCATTCCACTTTTCAACTCTTCATATTCTTCCTACCTATTCCCCAAATTCCCACTTAACAAATATTCCACATTTTTCAAATTTGAAATTCAACCAAAATTTCCTTTTTCCACTCTAATTTCAACCGATTCAACCCATTCCAATTGTATTCACTATGTTCAACTTATGCATTTTCGCTAACTTTTTCAATTTTTGTCCGATTCAACCCGTTTCAACATTTATCTCCGAGAGTGACAACTAGACAGCGGTATATTTAGTTTCGTTCCAAATTTCAAAACTTTTTGGCGCAATTTTTTTTAAAAATTCCCATTCATTCTCAATGGGGATTTATAATTTGCTCTAACTTCTACATTTTTCAACCGATTCAACCCATTCCAACTTTCAACTCTTCATATTCTTCCTGCCTATTCCCCAAATTCAAACTTACCATAAATTCCACATTTTCAAATTTGAAATTCAACCAAATTTTCCAAAAATTCCCTTTTCCACTCTAATTTCTACATTTTTCAACCGATTCAACTCGTTTCAACTTTCAACTCTTCATATTCTTCCTCCCTATTCCCCAAATTCACACTTACCATAAATTCCACATTTTCAAATTTGAAATTCAACCGAATTTTCCGAAATTTCCTTTTTCCACTCTAATTTCGACATTTTTCAACCGATTCGACTCGTTTCAACATCATTCTTCGGCATTCCCCGAGTATTTATTCAACTTCTTCACCTTCACACGCAATTTCCTCAGGAATTGCAAATTCTAGTTATTAGTGTGAAGGTGAAGACCTTCACACTATTGTTATTCCTGTCCTTTATTATTATTATTATTATTATTTTACTTATTCTGCCTGTTTTTTCGCCGTTAAACTACTTCCACATACTTCAACCTATTCACTCCGTTCCACTTTTCACTTATTCCAAATATTCATGACACGGCTGCTTACATTTCAAACATTCAAAAAATTTTCCGTTTTCACAAAATTCACAAATTTCCGGCAATTTTTCCCCATTCATTCTTAATGGCAGATTCAACATTTCACATTTACGTTGTTCCAGTTTGAAATTCACATAATTCAACCCATTCCAATCACATTGGGGACATTCCCAAACTTGGCAAATTCAAAATTTTCACATATTCACGTTTCAAAATTTCACAAAATTTCACAAAATTCCACAAAATTCCACAAAATTTCCTTTTTCACTTCTAATTTCAACATACTTCAACCGATTCAACTCGTTCCAACTTTCAACTGTTCATCTTTTCCCTACCTATTCCACACCTTCCCATTCAGCAAAAATTTCACATTTTTCAAATTTGAAATTCAACCAAATTCTGCAAAATTCTCGTTTTTCACCTCTAGTTTCCACATTTTTCAACCGATTCAACCCATTCCACTTTTCAACTCTTCATATTCTTCCTACCTATTCCCCAAATTCCCACTTAACAAAAATTCCACATTTTTCAAATTTGAAATTCAACCAAAATTTCCTTTTTCCACTCTAATTTCAACATTCTTCAACCGATTCAACCCATTCCAATTGTATTCACTATGTTCAACTTATGCATTTTCGCTAACTTTTTCAATTTTTGTCCGATTCAACCCGTTTAAACATTTATCTCCGAGAGTGACAACTAGACAGCCGTATATTTCGTTTCGTTCCAAATTTCAAAACTTTTTGGCGCAATTTTTTTTAAAAATTCCCATTCATTCTCAATGGGGATTTATCATTTGCTCTAACTTCTACATTTTTCAACCGATTCAACCCATTCCAACTTTCAACTCTTCATATTCTTCCTGCCTATTCCCCAAATTCAAACTTACCATAAATTCCACATTTTGAAATTTGAAATTCAACCAAATTTTCCAAAATTTCCCTTTTCCACTCTAATTTCTACATTTTTCAACCGATTCAACTCGTTTCAACTTTCAACTCTTCATATTCTTCCTCCCTATTCCCCAAATTCAAACTTACCATAAATTCCACATTTTCAAATTTGAAATTCAACCAAATTTTCCAAAATTTCCCTTTTCCACTCTAATTTCGACATTTTTCAACCGATTCGACTCGTTTCAACATCATTCTTCGGCATTCCCCGAGTATTTTTTCAACTTCTTCACCTTCACACGCAATTTCCTCAGGAATTGCAAATTCTAGTTATTATTATTATTATTATTTTACTTATTCTGCCTACTTTTTCGGCGTTTAACTACTTCCACATACTTCAACCTATTCACTCCGTTCCACTTTTCACTTATTCCAAATATTCATGACACGGCTGTTCACATTTTCTTCATTCAAAAAATTTTCCGTTTTCACAAAATTCACAAATTTCCGGCAATTTTTCCCCATTCATTCTTAATGGCAGATTCAACATTTCACATTTACGTTGTTCCAGTTTGAAATTCACATCATTCAACCCATTCAAATCACATTGGGGACATTCCCAAACTTGGCAAATTCAAAATTTTCACATATTCACGTTTCAAAATTTCACAAAATTCCACAAAATTCCACAAAATTCCACAAAATTCCACAAAATTTCCTTTTTCACTTCTAATTTCTACATACTTCAACCGATTCAACTCGTTCCAACTTTCAACTGTTCATCTTTTCCCTACCTATTCCACACCTTCCCATTCAGCAAAAATTTCACATTTTTCAAATTTGAAATTCAACCAAATTCTGCAAAATTCTCGTTTTTCACCTCTAGTTTCCACATTTTTCAACCGATTCAACCCATTCCACTTTTCAACTCTTCATATTCTTCCTACCTATTCCCCAAATTCCCACTTAACAAAAATTCCACATTTTTCAAATTTGAAATTCAACCAAAATTTCCTTTTTCCACTCTAATTTCAACATTCTTCAACCGATTCAACCCATTCCAATTGTATTCACTATGTTCAACTTATGCATTTTCGCTAACTTTTTCAATTTTTGTCCGATTCAACCCGTTTCAACATTTATCTCCGAGAGTGACAACTAGACGGCCGTATATTTCGTTTCGTTCCAAATTTCAAAACTTTTTGGCGCAATTTTTTTTTAAAATTCCCATTCATTCTCAATGGGGATTTATAATTTGCTCTAACTTCTACATTTTTCAACCGATTCAACCCATTCCAACTTTCAACTCTTCATATTCTTCCTGCCTATTCCCCAAATTCAAACTTACCATAAATTCCACATTTTGAAATTTGAAATTCAACCAAATTTTCCAAAATTTCCCTTTTCCACTCTAATTTCTACATTTTTCAACCGATTCAACTCGTTTCAACTTTCAACTCTTCATATTCTTCCTCCCTATTCCCCAAATTCACACTTACCATAAATTCCACATTTTCAAATTTGAAATTCAACCAAATTTTCCGAAATTTCCTTTTTCCACTCTAATTTCGACATTTTTCAACCGATTCGACTCGTTTCAACATCATTCTTCGGCATTCCCCGAGTATTTCTTCAACTTCTTCACCTTCACACGCAATTTCCTCAGGAATTGCAAATTCTAGTTATTATTATTATTATTCTATTTTATTCTCCGCGATTTCTGTCCTTCTACTTCTTCCACACAATTCAACCCATTCACTCCATTCCACTTTTCACTCATTCCAACTATTCCCGAGATGAGCGCTTCCATTTTTGGTATTCCGAAAATTCTCCGATTCCGCAAAATTCCCAAATTCCCGACAAATTTTTCCCCATTCATTCTCAATGGCACATTCAACGTTTCACATTCACGTCATTCCAGTTTCAAATTCACGTCATTCAGCACATTCACATCACATTGGGAAAGATTCTCAACATTCCCCAAATTCCCACTTCCCCAAAATTCCGCCAAATTCCCAAAAAATTCCCCAAAATTCCGTTTTTCACCTCTAAATTCCACGTTTTTCAACCCATTCAACCCATTCCAGTTTTCAACTCTTCATATTCTTCCACGCAATTCCCCAAATTCCCACTTCCCAAAAATTCTGCATTTTCAAATTTGAAATTCCACCAAATTCCACCAAATTCCCCAAAATTCCGCCAAATTCCACCAAATTCCCCAAAATTCCGTTTTTCACCTCTAAATTCCACGTTTTTCAACCCATTCAACCCATTCCAGTTTTCAACTCTTCATATTCTTCCACGCTATTCCCCAAATTCCCACTTCCCAAAAATTCCGCATTTTCAAATTTGAAATTCCACCAAATTCCACCAAATTCCACTAAATTCCACCAAATTCACCCAAATTCCGTTTTTCACCTCTAAATTCCACGTTTTTCAACGGATTCAACCCATTCCAACTTTATTCACCTTATGCTTCCCATATTCACCCCCTTGACCCCCACTTCCACTATGTGGCGGCCATCTTGGATTGACCCTAAAGTGACCCCAATGAGCCCTGATTGGACCGGAAGTGACCCCAGGGACCCCGGAAGTGACCCCAAATAGACCGGAAGTGACCCCCAATGAACCGGAAGTGACCTCAGGCAAACCGGAAGTGACCTCAGGCAAACCGGAAGTGACCCTAAATAAACCGGAAGTGACCTCAGGCAAACCGGAAGTGACCCCAGGTAAACCGGAAGTGACCCAAATAAACAGGAAGTGACCTCAGGTAAACCGGAAGTGACCCAAATAAACCGGAAATGACCAAAATAAAACCAGAAGTGACCCAAATCACACCGGAAGTGACGATTGCAACAAAAAGTGCCCCAAATAGCTACATTTTCGCTAACTTTTTCAATTTTTGTCCGATTCAACTCGTTTCAACATTTAACTCCGAAAGTGACAATTAGAAAGCCATATATTTAGTTTTGTTCCAAATTTCAAAACTTTTTGGCGCAATTTTTTTTTAAAATTCCCATTCATTCTCAATGGAGATTTATTATTTGCTCTAACTTTGACATTTTTTAACCGATTTAACCCATTCCAGCTTTCAACTCTTCATATTCTTCCACGTTTTTTTTCCAAATTCCCACTTCAGAAAAATTCCACATTTTCAAATTTGAAATTCCACCAAATTCCACCAAATTCCACTAAATTCCACCAAATTCCCTAAAATTCCGTTTTTCACCTCTAAATTCTACGTTTCTCGAGAAATTCAACTCATTCCAAAATCATTCCACAGTATTCCCTAAAAAAAAAATTCAGCTTTTTCGCCTTCACACGCAATTTCTCCAGAAATTGCAAATTCTAGTTGTGTGAAGGCGAAGGCCTTCACACATATGTTATTCTACTCCATTCACTTTATTATTATTGTGTGAAGGCGAAGGCCTTCACACATATGTTATTCTACTCCATTCACTTTATTATTATTATTCTTCTTCTTCTTCTATTTTATTCTCCGCGATTTCTGTCCTTCTACTTCTTCCACACAATTCAACCCATTCACTCCATTCCACTTTTCACTCATTCCAACTATTCCCGAGATGAGCGCTTCCATTTTTGGTATTCCGAAAATTCTCCGATTCCGCAAAATTCCCAAATTCCCGACAAATTTTTCCCCATTCATTCTCAATGGCACATTCAACGTTTCACATTCACGTCATTCCAGTTTCAAATTCACGTCATTCAGCACATTCACATCACATTGGGAAAGATTCTCAACATTCCCCAAATTCCCACTTCCCCAAAATTCCGCCAAATTCCCAAAAAATTCCCCAAAATTCCGTTTTTCACCTCTAAATTCCACGTTTTTCAACCCATTCAACCCATTCCAGTTTTCAACTCTTCATATTCTTCCACGCAATTCCCCAAATTCCCACTTCCCAAAAATTCTGCATTTTCAAATTTGAAATTCCACCAAATTCCACCAAATTCCCCAAAATTCCGTTTTTCACCTCTAGTTTCCACATTATTCAACCGATTCAACCCATTCCAGCTTTCAACTCTTCATATTCTTCCACGCTATTCCCCAAATTCCCACTTCCCAAAAATTCCGCGTTTTCAAATTTGAAATTCCACCAAATTCCACCAAATTCCACCAAATTCCCCAAAATTCCGTTTTTCACCTCAAAATTCTACGTTTCTCGAGAAATTCAACTCATTCCAAAATCATTCCACAGTATTCCCCCCAAAAAAAATTCAGCTTTTCGCCTTCACACGCAATTTCTCCAGAAATTGCAAATTCTAGTTATTATTATTATTGTGTGAAGGCGAAGGCCTTCACACATATGTTATTCTACTCCATTCACTTTATTATTATTATTATTGTGTGAAGGCGATGGCCTTCACACATATGTTATTCTACTCCATTCACTTTATTATTATTATTATTGTGTGAAGGCGAAGGCCTTCACACATATGTTATTCTACTCCATTCACTTTATTATTATTATTATTATTATTCTTCTTCTTCTATTTTATTCTCCGCGATTTCTGTCCTTCTACTTCTTCCACACAATTCAACCCATTCACTCCATTCCACTTTTCACTCATTCCAACTATTCCCGAGATGAGCGCTTCCATTTTTGGTATTCCGAAAATTCTCCGATTCCGCAAAATTCCCAAATTCCCGACAAATTTTTCCCCATTCATTCTCAATGGCACATTCAACGTTTCACATTCACGTCATTCCAGTTTCAAATTCACGTCATTCAGCACATTCACATCACATTGGGAAAGATTCTCAACATTCCCCAAATTCCCACTTCCCCAAAATTCCGCCAAATTCCCAAAAAATTCCCCAAAATTCCGTTTTTCACCTCTAAATTCCACGTTTTTCAACCCATTCAACCCATTCCAGTTTTCAACTCTTCATATTCTTCCACGCAATTCCCCAAATTCCCACTTCCCAAAAATTCTGCATTTTCAAATTTGAAATTCCACCAAATTCCACCAAATTCCCCAAAATTCCGTTTTTCACCTCTAGTTTCCACATTATTCAACCGATTCAACCCATTCCAGCTTTCAACTCTTCATATTCTTCCACGCTATTCCCCAAATTCCCACTTCCCAAAAATTCCGCGTTTTCAAATTTGAAATTCCACCAAATTCCACCAAATTCCCCAAAATTCCGTTTTTCACCTCAAAATTCTACATTTCTCGAGAAATTCAACTCATTCCAAAATCATTCCACAGTATTCCCCCAAAAAAAAATTCAGCTTTTCGCCTTCACACGCAATTTCTCCAGAAATTGCAAATTCTAGTTATTATTATTATTATTCTATTTTATTCTCCGCGATTTCTGTCCTTCTACTTCTTCCACACAATTCAACCCATTCACTCCATTCCACTTTTCACTCATTCCAACTATTCCCGAGATGAGCGCTTCCATTTTTGGTATTCCGAAAATTCTCCGATTCCGCAAAATTCCCAAATTCCCGACAAATTTTTCCCCATTCATTCTCAATGGCACATTCAACGTTTCACATTCACGTCATTCCAGTTTCAAATTCACGTCATTCAGCACATTCACATCACATTGGGAAAGATTCTCAACATTCCCCAAATTCCCACTTCCCCAAAATTCCGCCAAATTCCCAAAAAATTCCCCAAAATTCCGTTTTTCACCTCTAAATTCCACGTTTTTCAACCCATTCAACCCATTCCAGTTTTCAACTCTTCATATTCTTCCACGCAATTCCCCAAATTCCCACTTCCCAAAAATTCTGCATTTTCAAATTTGAAATTCCACCAAATTCCACCAAATTCCCCAAAATTCCGTTTTTCACCTCTAGTTTCCACATTATTCAACCGATTCAACCCATTCCAGCTTTCAACTCTTCATATTCTTCCACGCTATTCCCCAAATTCCCACTTCCCAAAAATTCCGCGTTTTCAAATTTGAAATTCCACCAAATTCCACCAAATTCCACCAAATTCCCCAAAATTCCGTTTTTCACCTCAAAATTCTACGTTTCTCGAGAAATTCAACTCATTCCAAAATCATTCCACAGTATTCCCCAAAAAAAAAATTCAGCTTTTCGCCTTCACACGCAATTTCTCCAGAAATTGCAAATTCTAGTTATTATTATTGTGTGAAGGCGAAGGCCTTCACACATATGTTATTCTACTCCATTCACTTTATTGTGTGAAGGCGAAGGCCTTCACACATATGTTATTCTACTCCATTCACTTTATTATTATTATTATTATTATTATTCTATTTTATTCTCCGCGATTTCTGTCCTTCTACTTCTTCCACACAATTCAACCCATTCACTCCATTCCACTTTTCACTCATTCCAACTATTCCCGAGATGAGCGCTTCCATTTTTGGTATTCCGAAAATTCTCCGATTCCGCAAAATTCCCAAATTCCCGACAAATTTTTCCCCATTCATTCTCAATGGCACATTCAACGTTTCACATTCACGTCATTCCAGTTTGAAATTCACGTCATTCCAGTTTGAAATTCACGTCATTCATCACATTCACGTCACATTGGGAAAGATTCCCAACATTCCCCAAATTCCCACTTCCCAAAAATTCCGCCAAATTCCACCAAATTCCCCAAAATTCCGTTTTTCACCTCTAAATTCCACGTTTTTCAACCCATTCAACCCATTCCAGCTTTCAACTCTTCATATTCTTCCACGCTATTCCCCAAATTCCCACTTACCAAAAATTCCGCATTTTCAAATAATAAATTCCACCAAATTCCACCAAATTCCACCAAATTCACCCAAATTCCACCAAATTCCACCAACTTCCCCAAAATTCCGTTTTTCACCTCTAAATTCCACGTTTTTCAACCCATTCAACCCATTCCAGCTTTCAACTCTTCATATTCTTCCACGCTATTCCCCAAATTCCCACTTCCCAAAAATTCCGCATTTTCAAATTTGAAATTCCACCAAATTCCACCAAATTCACCCAAATTCCGTTTTTCACCTCTAAATTCCACGTTTTTCAACGGATTCAACCCATTCCAACTTTATTCACCTTATGCTTCCCATATTCACCCCCTTGACCCCCACTTCCACTATGTGGCGGCCATCTTGGATTGACCCTAAAGTGACCCCAATGAGCCCTGATTGGACCGGAAGTGACCCCAGGGACCCCGGAAGTGACCCCAAATAGACCGGAAGTGACCCCCAATGAACCGGAAGTGACCTCAGGCAAACCGGAAGTGACCTCAGGCAAACCGGAAGTGACCCTAAATAAACCGGAAGTGACCTCAGGCAAACCGGAAGTGACCCCAGGTAAACCGGAAGTGACCCAAATAAACAGGAAGTGACCTCAGGTAAACCGGAAGTGACCCAAATAAACCGGAAATGACCAAAATAAAACCAGAAGTGACCCAAAAAATATTCAGCTTCTTCGCCTTCACACGCAATTTCTCCAGAAATTGCAAATTCTAGTTATTATTATTCTTCTTCTTCTTCTATTTTATTCTCCGCGATTTCTGTCCTTCTACTTCTTCCACACAATTCAACCCATTCACTCCATTCCACTTTTCACTCATTCCAACTATTCCCGAGATGAGCGCTTCCATTTTTGGTATTCCGAAAATTCTCCGATTCCGCAAAATTCCCAAATTCCCGACAAATTTTTCCCCATTCATTCTCAATGGCACATTCAACGTTTCACATTCACGTCATTCCAGTTTGAAATTCACGTCATTCCAGTTTGAAATTCACGTCATTCATCACATTCACGTCACATTGGGAAAGATTCCCAACATTCCCCAAATTCCCACTTCCCAAAAATTCCGCCAAATTCCACCAAATTCCCCAAAATTCCGTTTTTCACCTCTAAATTCCACGTTTTTCAACCCATTCAACCCATTCCAGCTTTCAACTCTTCATATTCTTCCACGCTATTCCCCAAATTCCCACTTACCAAAAATTCCGCATTTTCAAATAATAAATTCCACCAAATTCCACCAAATTCCACCAAATTCACCCAAATTCCACCAAATTCCACCAACTTCCCCAAAATTCCGTTTTTCACCTCTAAATTCCACGTTTTTCAACCCATTCAACCCATTCCAGCTTTCAACTCTTCATATTCTTCCACGCTATTCCCCAAATTCCCACTTCCCAAAAATTCCGCATTTTCAAATTTGAAATTCCACCAAATTCCACCAAATTCACCCAAATTCCGTTTTTCACCTCTAAATTCCACGTTTTTCAACGGATTCAACCCATTCCAACTTTATTCACCTTATGCTTCCCATATTCACCCCCTTGACCCCCACTTCCACTATGTGGCGGCCATCTTGGATTGACCCTAAAGTGACCCCAATGAGCCCTGATTGGACCGGAAGTGACCCCAGGGACCCCGGAAGTGACCCCAAATAGACCGGAAGTGACCCCCAATGAACCGGAAGTGACCTCAGGCAAACCGGAAGTGACCTCAGGCAAACCGGAAGTGACCCTAAATAAACCGGAAGTGACCTCAGGCAAACCGGAAGTGACCCCAGGTAAACCGGAAGTGACCCAAATAAACAGGAAGTGACCTCAGGTAAACCGGAAGTGACCCAAATAAACCGGAAATCACCAAAATAAAACCAGAAGTGACCCAAATCACACCGGAAGTGACGATTGCAACAAAAAGTGCCCCAAATAGCTACATTTTCGCTAACTTTTTCAATTTTTGTCCGATTCAACCCGTTTCAACATTTAACTCCGAAAGTGACAATTAGAAAGCCATATATTTAGTTTCGTTCCAAATTTCAAAACTTTTTGGCGCAATTTTTTTTTTTTAATTCCCATTCATTCTCAATGGAGATTTATTATTTGCTCTAACTTCTACATTTTTTAACCGATTCAACCCATTCCAGCTTTCAACTCTTCATATTCTTCCACGCTATTCCCCAAATTCCCACTTCCCAAAAATTCCGCGTTTTCAAATTTGAAATTCCACCAAATTCCACCAAATTCCACCAAATTCCCCAAAATTCCGTTTTTCACCTCAAAATTCTACGTTTCTCGAGAAATTCAACTCATTCCAAAATCATTCCACAGTATTCCCCAAAAAAAAAATTCAGCTTTTCGCCTTCACACGCAATTTCTCCAGAAATTGCAAATTCTAGTTATTCTTCTTCTTCTATTTTATTCTCCGCGATTTCTGTCCTTCTACTTCTTCCACACAATTCAACCCATTCACTCCATTCCACTTTTCACTCATTCCAACTATTCCCGAGATGAGCGCTTCCATTTTTGGTATTCCGAAAATTCTCCGATTCCGCAAAATTCCCAAATTCCCGACAAATTTTTCCCCATTCATTCTCAATGGCACATTCAACGTTTCACATTCACGTCATTCCAGTTTCAAATTCACGTCATTCAGCACATTCACATCACATTGGGAAAGATTCTCAACATTCCCCAAATTCCCACTTCCCCAAAATTCCGCCAAATTCCCAAAAAATTCCCCAAAATTCCGTTTTTCACCTCTAAATTCCACGTTTTTCAACCCATTCAACCCATTCCAGTTTTCAACTCTTCATATTCTTCCACGCAATTCCCCAAATTCCCACTTCCCAAAAATTCTGCATTTTCAAATTTGAAATTCCACCAAATTCCACCAAATTCCCCAAAATTCCGTTTTTCACCTCTAGTTTCCACATTATTCAACCGATTCAACCCATTCCAGCTTTCAACTCTTCATATTCTTCCACGCTATTCCCCAAATTCCCACTTCCCAAAAATTCCGCGTTTTCAAATTTGAAATTCCACCAAATTCCACCAAATTCCCCAAAATTCCGTTTTTCACCTCAAAATTCTACGTTTCTCGAGAAATTCAACTCATTCCAAAATCATTCCACAGTATTCCCCAAAAAAAAAATTCAGCTTTTCGCCTTCACACGCAATTTCTCCAGAAATTGCAAATTCTAGTTATTATTATTCTTCTTCTTCTTCTTCTATTTTATTCTCCGCGATTTCTGTCCTTCTACTTCTTCCACACAATTCAACCCATTCACTCCATTCCACTTTTCACTCATTCCAACTATTCCCGAGATGAGCGCTTCCATTTTTGGTATTCCGAAAATTCTCCGATTCCGCAAAATTCCCAAATTCCCGACAAATTTTTCCCCATTCATTCTCAATGGCACATTCAACGTTTCACATTCACGTCATTCCAGTTTGAAATTCACGTCATTCCAGTTTCAAATTCACGTCATTCAGCACATTCACATCACATTGGGAAAGATTCTCAACATTCCCCAAATTCCCACTTCCCAAAAATTCCGCAAAATTCCACCAAATTCCCCAAAATTCAGTTTTTCACCTCTAAATTCCACGTTTTTCAACCGATTCAACCCATTCCAGTTTTCAACTCTTCATATTCTTCCACGCTATTCCCCAAATTCCCACTTCCCAAAAATTCCGCATTTTCAAATTTGAAATTCCACCAAATTCCACTAAATTCCCCAAAATTCCGTTATTCACCTCTAAATTCCACGTTTTTCAACCGATTCAACCCATTCCAGTTTTCAACTCTTCATATTCTTCCACGCTATTCCCCAAATTCCCACTTCCCAAAAATTCCGCATTTTCAAATTTGAAATTCCACCAAATTCCACCAAATTCCACCAAATTCCCCAAAATTCCATTATTCACCTCTAAATTCCACGTTTTTCAACCGATTCAACCCATTCCAGTTTTCAACTCTTCATATTCTTCCACGCTATTCCCCAAATTCCCACTTCCCAAAAATTCCGCATTTTCAAATTTGAAATTCCACCAAATTCCACCAAATTCCACTAAATTCCCCAAAATTCCGTTATTCACCTTTAAATTCCACGTTTTTCAACCGATTCAACCCATTCCAGTTTTCAACTCTTCATATTCTTCCACGCTATTCCCCAAATTCCCACTTCCCAAAAATTCCGCATTTTCAAATTTGAAATTCCACCAAATTCCACCAAATTCCCCAAAATTCCGTTTTTCACCTCTAAATTCCACGTTTTTCAACGGATTCAACCCATTCCAACTTTATTCACCTCATGCTTCCCATATTCACCCCCTTGACCCCCACTTCCACTATGTGGCGGCCATCTTGGATTGACCCTAAAGTGACCCCAATGAGCCCTGATTGGACCGGAAGTGACCCCAGGGACCCCGGAAGTGACCCCAAATAGACCGGAAGTGACCTCAGGCAAACCGGAAGTGACCTCAGGCAAACCGGAAGTGACCCTAAATAGACCGGAAGTGACCTCAGGCAAACCGGAAGTGACCCCAGGTAAACCGGAAGTGACCCAAATAAACAGGAAGTGACCTCAGGTAAACCGGAAGTGACCCAAATAAACCGGAAATGACCAAAATAAAACCAGAAGTGACCCAAATCACACCGGAAGTGACGATTGCAACAAAAAGTGCCCCAAATAGCTACATTTTCGCTAACTTTTTCAATTTTTGTCCGATTCAACTCGTTTCAACATTTAACTCCGAAAGTGACAATTAGAAAGCCATATATTTAGTTTCGTTCCAAATTTCAAAACTTTTTGGCGCAATTTTTTTTTTTAAATTCCCATTCATTCTCAATGGAGATTTATTATTTGCTCTAACTTCTACATTTTTTAACCGATTCAACCCATTCCAGCTTTCACCTCTTCATATTCTTCCACGCTATTCCCCAAATTCCCACTTCCCAAAAATTCTGCATTTTCAAATTTGAAATTCCACCAAATTCCACCAAATTCCACTAAATTCCCCAAAATTCCGTTATTCACCTCTAAATTCCACGTTTTTCAACCGATTCAACCCATTCCAGTTTTCAACTCTTCATATTCTTCCACGCTATTCCCCAAATTCCCACTTCCCAAAAATTCCGCATTTTCAAATTTGAAATTCCACCAAATTCCACCAAATTCCACCAAATTCCCCAAATTCCGTTTTTCACCTCTACATTCCACGTTTTTCAACGGGTTCAACCCATTCCAACTTTATTCACCTTATGCTTCCCATATTCACTCCCTTGACCCCCACTTCCACTATGTGGCGGCCATCTTGGATTGACCCTAAAGTGACCCCAATGAGCCCTGATTGGACCGGAAGTGACCCCAGGGACCCCGGAAGTGACCCCAAATAGACCGGAAGTGACCCCCAATGAACCGGAAGTGACCTCAGGCAAACCGGAAGTGACCTCAGGCAAACCGGAAGTGACCCTAAATAAACCGGAAGTGACCTCAGGCAAACCGGAAGTGACCTCAGGCAAACCGGAAGTGACCCTAAATAAACCGGAAGTGACCTCAGGCAAACCGGAAGTGACCCCAGGTAAACCGGAAGTGACCCAAATAAACAGGAAGTGACCTCAGGTAAACCGGAAGTGACCCAAATAAACCGGAAATGACCAAAATAAAACCAGAAGTGACCCAAAAAATATTCAGCTTTTCGCCTTCACACGCAATTTCTCCAGAAATTGCAAATTCTAGTTATTATTCTTCTTCTTCTATTTTATTCTCCGCGATTTCTGTCCTTCTACTTCTTCCACACAATTCAACCCATTCACTCCATTCCACTTTTCACTCATTCCAACTATTCCCGAGAAGAGCGCTTCCATTTTTGGTATTCCGAAAATTCTCCGATTCCGCAAAATTCCCAAATTCCCGACAAATTTTTCCCCATTCATTCTCAATGGCACATTCAACGTTTCACATTCACGTCATTCCAGTTTCAAATTCACGTCATTCAGCACATTCACATCACATTGGGAAAGATTCTCAACATTCCCCAAATTCCCACTTCCCCAAAATTCCGCCAAATTCCCAAAAAATTCCCCAAAATTCCGTTTTTCACCTCTAAATTCCACGTTTTTCAACCCATTCAACCCATTCCAGTTTTCAACTCTTCATATTCTTCCACGCAATTCCCCAAATTCCCACTTCCCAAAAATTCTGCATTTTCAAATTTGAAATTCCACCAAATTCCACCAAATTCCCCAAAATTCCGTTTTTCACCTCTAGTTTCCACATTATTCAACCGATTCAACCCATTCCAGCTTTCAACTCTTCATATTCTTCCACGCTATTCCCCAAATTCCCACTTCCCAAAAATTCCGCGTTTTCAAATTTGAAATTCCACCAAATTCCACCAAATTCCCCAAAATTCCGTTTTTCACCTCAAAATTCTACATTTCTCGAGAAATTCAACTCATTCCAAAATCATTCCACAGTATTCCCCCAAAAAAAAATTCAGCTTTTCGCCTTCACACGCAATTTCTCCAGAAATTGCAAATTCTAGTTATTGTGTGAAGGCGAAGGCCTTCACACATATGTTATTCTACTCCATTCACTTTATTATTATTATTATTATTATTATTATTATTATTATTCTATTTTATTCTCCGCGATTTCTGTCCTTCTACTTCTTCCACACAATTCAACCCATTCACTCCATTCCACTTTTCACTCATTCCAACTATTCCCGAGATGAGCGCTTCCATTTTTGGTATTCCGTAAATTCTCAGATTCCGCAAAATTCCCAAATTCCCGACAATTTTTTCCCCATTCATTCTCAATGGCACATTCAACATTTCACATTCACGTCATTCCAGTTTGAAATTCACGTCATTCCAGTTTGAAATTCACGTCATTCATCACATTCACGTCACATTGGGAAAGATTCCCAACATTCCCCAAATTCCCACTTCCCAAAAATTCCGCCAAATTCCACCAAATTCCCCAAAATTCCGTTTTTCACCTCTAAATTCCACGTTTTTCAACCCATTCAACCCATTCCAGCTTTCAACTCTTCATATTCTTCCACGCTATTCCCCAAATTCCCACTTACCAAAAATTCCGCATTTTCAAATAATAAATTCCACCAAATTCCACCAAATTCACCCAAATTCCACCAAATTCCACCAACTTCCCCAAAATTCCGTTTTTCACCTCTAAATTCCACGTTTTTCAACCCATTCAACCCATTCCAGCTTTCAACTCTTCATATTCTTCCACGCTATTCCCCAAATTCCCACTTCCCAAAAATTCCGCATTTTCAAATTTGAAATTCCACCAAATTCCACCAAATTCCACTAAATTCCCCAAAATTCCGTTATTCACCTTTAAATTCCACGTTTTTCAACCGATTCAACCCATTCCAGTTTTCAACTCTTCATATTCTTCCACGCTATTCCCCAAATTCCCACTTCCCAAAAATTCCGCATTTTCAAATTTGAAATTCCACCAAATTCCACCAAATTCCCCAAAATTCCGTTTTTCACCTCTAAATTCCACGTTTTTCAACGGATTCAACCCATTCCAACTTTATTCACCTTATGCTTCCCATATTCACCCCATTGACCCCCACTTCCACTATGTGGCGGCCATCTTGGATTGACCCTAAAGTGACCCCAATGAGCCCTGATTGGACCGGAAGTGACCCCAGGGACCCCGTAAGTGACCCCAAATAGACCGGAAGTGACCCCCAATGAACCGGAAGTGACCTCAGGCAAACCGGAAGTGACCTCAGGCAAACCGGAAGTGACCCTAAATAGACCGGAAGTGGCCTCAGGAAAACCGGAAGTGACCCCAGGTAAACCGGAAGTGACCCAAATAAACCGGAAGTGACTCAAATAAACCGGAAGTGACCCAAATAAACCGGAAATGACCAAAATAAAACCGGAAGTGACCCAAATCACACCGGAAGTGACTATTGCAACAAAAAGTGCCCCAAATAGCTACATTTTCGCTAACTTTTTCAATTTTTGTCCGATTCAACTCGTTTCAACATTTAACTCCGAAAGTGACAATTAGAAAGCCATATATTTAGTTTCGTTCCAAATTTCAAAACTTTTTGGCGCAAATTTTTTTTTAAATTCCCATTCATTCTCAATGGAGATTTATTATTTACTCTAACTTCTACATTTTTTAACCGATTCAACCCATTCCAGCTTTCAACTCTTCATATTCTTCCACGCTATTCCCCAAATTCCCACTTCCCAAAAATTCCGCATTTTCAAATTTGAAATTCCACCAAATTCCCCAAAATTCCGTTTTTCACCTCTAGTTTCCACATTATTCAACCGATTCAACCCATTCCAGTTTTCAACTCTTCATATTCTTCCACGCTATTCCCCAAATTCCCACTTCCCAAAAATTCCGCATTTTCAAATTTGAAATTCCACCAAATTCCACCAAATTCCCCAAAATTCCGTTTTTCACCTCTAAATTCCACGTTTTTCAACGGATTCAACCCATTCCAACTTTATTCACCTCATGCTTCCCATATTCACCCCCTTGACCCCCACTTCCACTATGTGGCGGCCATCTTGGATTGACCCTAAAGTGACCCCAATGAGCCCTGATTGGACCGGAAGTGACCCCAGGGACCCCGGAAGTGACCCCAAATAGACCGGAAGTGACCCCCAATGAACCGGAAGTGACCTCAGGCAAACCGGAAGTGACCTCAGGCAAACCGGAAGTGACCCTAAATAGACCGGAAGTGACCTCAGGCAAACCGGAAGTGACCCCAGGTAAACCGGAAGTGACCCAAATAAACAGGAAGTGACCTCAGGTAAACCGGAAGTGACCCAAATAAACCGGAAATGACCAAAATAAAACCAGAAGTGACCCAAAAAATATTCAGCTTCTTCGCCTTCACACGCAATTTCTCCAGAAATTGCAAATTCTAGTTATTATTATTATTCTATTTTATTCTCCGCGATTTCTGTCCTTCTACTTCTTCCACACAATTCAACCCATTCACTCCATTCCACTTTTCACTCATTCCAACTATTCCCGAGATGAGCGCTTCCATTTTTGGTATTCCGAAAATTCTCCGATTCCGCAAAATTCCCAAATTCCCGACAAATTTTTCCCCATTCATTCTCAATGGCACATTCAACGTTTCACATTCACGTCATTCCAGTTTGAAATTCACGTCATTCCAGTTTGAAATTCACGTCATTCATCACATTCACGTCACATTGGGAAAGATTCCCAACATTCCCCAAATTCCCACTTCCCAAAAATTCCGCCAAATTCCCCAAAATTCCGTTTTTCACCTCTAAATTCCACGTTTTTCAACCCATTCAACCCATTCCAGCTTTCAACTCTTCATATTCTTCCACGCTATTCCCCAAATTCCCACTTACCAAAAATTCCGCATTTTCAAATAATAAATTCCACCAAATTCCACCAAATTCCACCAAATTCACCCAAATTCCACCAAATTCCACCAACTTCCCCAAAATTCCGTTTTTCACCTCTAAATTCCACGTTTTTCAACCCATTCAACCCATTCCAGCTTTCAACTCTTCATATTCTTCCACGCTATTCCCCAAATTCCCACTTCCCAAAAATTCCGCCAAATTCCACCAAATTCCCCAAAATTCCGTTTTTCACCTCTAAATTCCACGTTTTTCAACCCATTCCAGCTTTCAACTCTTCATATTCTTCCACGCTATTCCCCAAATTCCCACTTACCAAAAATTCCGCATTTTCAAATAATAAATTCCACCAAATTCCACCAAATTCACCCAAATTCCACCAAATTCCACCAACTTCCCCAAAATTCCGTTTTTCACCTCTAAATTCCACGTTTTTCAACCCATTCAACCCATTCCAGCTTTCAACTCTTCATATTCTTCCACGCTATTCCCCAAATTCCCACTTCCCAAAAATTCCGCATTTTCAAATTTGAAATTCCACCAAATTCCACCAAATTCACCCAAATTCCGTTTTTCACCTCTAAATTCCACGTTTTTCAACGGATTCAACCCATTCCAACTTTATTCACCTTATGCTTCCCATATTCACCCCCTTGACCCCCACTTCCACTATGTGGCGGCCATCTTGGATTGACCCTAAAGTGACCCCAATGAGCCCTGATTGGACCGGAAGTGACCCCAGGGACCCCGTAAGTGACCCCCAATGAACCGGAAGTGACCTCAGGCAAACCGGAAGTGACCTCAGGCAAACCGGAAGTGACCTCAGGCAAACCGGAAGTGACCCTAAATAGACCGGAAGTGACCTCAGGAAAACCGGAAGTGACCCCAGGTAAACCGGAAGTGACCCAAATAAACCGGAAGTGACTCAAATAAACCGGAAGTGACCCAAATAAACCGGAAATGACCAAAATAAAACCGGAAGTGACCCAAATCACACCGGAAGTGACTATTGCAACAAAAAGTGCCCCAAATAGCTACATTTTCGCTAACTTTTTCAATTTTTGTCCGATTCAACTCGTTTCAACATTTAACTCCGAAAGTGACAATTAGAAAGCCATATATTTAGTTTCGTTCCAAATTTCAAAACTTTTTGGCGCAAATTTTTTTTTAAATTCCCATTCATTCTCAATGGAGATTTATTATTTACTCTAACTTCTACATTTTTTAACCGATTCAACCCATTCCAGCTTTCAACTCTTCATATTCTTCCACGTTTTTTTTCCAAATTCCCACTTCAGAAAAATTCCACATTTTCAAATTTGAAATTCCACCAAATTCCACCAAATTCCACTAAATTCCACCAAATTCCGTTTTTCACCTCAAAATTCTACGTTTCTCGAGAAATTCAACTCATTCCAAAATCATTCCACAGTATTCCCTAAAAAAAAAATTCAGCTTTTTCGCCTTCACACGCAATTTCTCCAGAAATTGCAAATTCTAGTTATTGTGTGAAGGCGATGGCCTTCACACATATGTTATTCTACTCCATTCACTTTATTATTATTATTATTGTGTGAAGGCGAAGGCCTTCACACATATGTTATTCTACTCCATTCACTTTATTATTATTATTATTATTATTGTGTGAAGGCGAAGGCCTTCACACATATGTTATTCTACTCCATTCACTTTATTATTATTATTGTGTGAAGGCGATGGCCTTCACACATATGTTATTCTACTCCATTCACTTTATTATTATTATTATTATTATTATTGTGTGAAGGCGAAGGCCTTCACACATATGTTATTCTACTCCATTCACTTTATTATTATTATTCTTCTTCTTCTTCTATTTTATTCTCCGCGATTTCTGTCCTTCTACTTCTTCCACACAATTCAACCCATTCACTCCATTCCACTTTTCACTCATTCCAACTATTCCCGAGATGAGCGCTTCCATTTTTGGTATTCCGAAAATTCTCCGATTCCGCAAAATTCCCAAATTCCCGACAAATTTTTCCCCATTCATTCTCAATGGCACATTCAACGTTTCACATTCACGTCATTCCAGTTTCAAATTCACGTCATTCAGCACATTCACATCACATTGGGAAAGATTCTCAACATTCCCCAAATTCCCACTTCCCCAAAATTCCGCCAAATTCCCAAAAAATTCCCCAAAATTCCGTTTTTCACCTCTAAATTCCACGTTTTTCAACCCATTCAACCCATTCCAGTTTTCAACTCTTCATATTCTTCCACGCAATTCCCCAAATTCCCACTTCCCAAAAATTCTGCATTTTCAAATTTGAAATTCCACCAAATTCCACCAAATTCCCCAAAATTCCGTTTTTCACCTCTAGTTTCCACATTATTCAACCGATTCAACCCATTCCAGCTTTCAACTCTTCATATTCTTCCACGCTATTCCCCAAATTCCCACTTCCCAAAAATTCCGCGTTTTCAAATTTGAAATTCCACCAAATTCCACCAAATTCCACCAAATTCCCCAAAATTCCGTTTTTCACCTCAAAATTCTACGTTTCTCGAGAAATTCAACTCATTCCAAAATCATTCCACAGTATTCCCCAAAAAAAAAATTCAGCTTTTCGCCTTCACACGCAATTTCTCCAGAAATTGCAAATTCTAGTTATTATTATTATTCTATTTTATTCTCCGCGATTTCTGTCCTTCTACTTCTTCCACACAATTCAACCCATTCACTCCATTCCACTTTTCACTCATTCCAACTATTCCCGAGATGAGCGCTTCCATTTTTGGTATTCCGAAAATTCTCCGATTCCGCAAAATTCCCAAATTCCCGACAAATTTTTCCCCATTCATTCTCAATGGCACATTCAACGTTTCACATTCACGTCATTCCAGTTTCAAATTCACGTCATTCAGCACATTCACATCACATTGGGAAAGATTCTCAACATTCCCCAAATTCCCACTTCCCCAAAATTCCGCCAAATTCCCAAAAAATTCCCCAAAATTCCGTTTTTCACCTCTAAATTCCACGTTTTTCAACCCATTCAACCCATTCCAGTTTTCAACTCTTCATATTCTTCCACGCAATTCCCCAAATTCCCACTTCCCAAAAATTCTGCATTTTCAAATTTGAAATTCCACCAAATTCCACCAAATTCCCCAAAATTCCGTTTTTCACCTCTAGTTTCCACATTATTCAACCGATTCAACCCATTCCAGCTTTCAACTCTTCATATTCTTCCACGCTATTCCCCAAATTCCCACTTCCCAAAAATTCCGCGTTTTCAAATTTGAAATTCCACCAAATTCCACCAAATTCCACCAAATTCCCCAAAATTCCGTTTTTCACCTCAAAATTCTACGTTTCTCGAGAAATTCAACTCATTCCAAAATCATTCCACAGTATTCCCCCAAAAAAAAATTCAGCTTTTCGCCTTCACACGCAATTTCTCCAGAAATTGCAAATTCTAGTTATTATTATTATTATTCTTCTTCTTCTTCTATTTTATTCTCCGCGATTTCTGTCCTTCTACTTCTTCCACACAATTCAACCCATTCACTCCATTCCACTTTTCACTCATTCCAACTATTCCCGAGATGAGCGCTTCCATTTTTGGTATTCCGAAAATTCTCCGATTCCGCAAAATTCCCAAATTCCCGACAAATTTTTCCCCATTCATTCTCAATGGCACATTCAACGTTTCACATTCACGTCATTCCAGTTTGAAATTCACGTCATTCCAGTTTCAAATTCACGTCATTCAGCACATTCACATCACATTGGGAAAGATTCTCAACATTCCCCAAATTCCCACTTCCCAAAAATTCCGCAAAATTCCACCAAATTCCCCAAAATTCAGTTTTTCACCTCTAAATTCCACGTTTTTCAACCGATTCAACCCATTCCAGTTTTCAACTCTTCATATTCTTCCACGCTATTCCCCAAATTCCCACTTCCCAAAAATTCCGCATTTTCAAATTTGAAATTCCACCAAATTCCACTAAATTCCCCAAAATTCCGTTATTCACCTCTAAATTCCACGTTTTTCAACCGATTCAACCCATTCCAGTTTTCAACTCTTCATATTCTTCCACGCTATTCCCCAAATTCCCACTTCCCAAAAATTCCGCATTTTCAAATTTGAAATTCCACCAAATTCCACCAAATTCCACCAAATTCCACCAAATTCCCCAAAATTCCATTATTCACCTCTAAATTCCACGTTTTTCAACCGATTCAACCCATTCCAGTTTTCAACTCTTCATATTCTTCCACGCTATTCCCCAAATTCCCACTTCCCAAAAATTCCGCATTTTCAAATTTGAAATTCCACCAAATTCCACCAAATTCCACTAAATTCCCCAAAATTCCGTTATTCACCTTTAAATTCCACGTTTTTCAACCGATTCAACCCATTCCAGTTTTCAACTCTTCATATTCTTCCACGCTATTCCCCAAATTCCCACTTCCCAAAAATTCCGCATTTTCAAATTTGAAATTCCACCAAATTCCACCAAATTCCCCAAAATTCCGTTTTTCACCTCTAAATTCCACGTTTTTCAACGGATTCAACCCATTCCAACTTTATTCACCTCATGCTTCCCATATTCACCCCCTTGACCCCCACTTCCACTATGTGGCGGCCATCTTGGATTGACCCTAAAGTGACCCCAATGAGCCCTGATTGGACCGGAAGTGACCCCAGGGACCCCGGAAGTGACCCCAAATAGACCGGAAGTGACCTCAGGCAAACCGGAAGTGACCTCAGGCAAACCGGAAGTGACCCTAAATAGACCGGAAGTGACCTCAGGCAAACCGGAAGTGACCCCAGGTAAACCGGAAGTGACCCAAATAAACAGGAAGTGACCTCAGGTAAACCGGAAGTGACCCAAATAAACCGGAAATGACCAAAATAAAACCAGAAGTGACCCAAATCACACCGGAAGTGACGATTGCAACAAAAAGTGCCCCAAATAGCTACATTTTCGCTAACTTTTTCAATTTTTGTCCGATTCAACTCGTTTCAACATTTAACTCCGAAAGTGACAATTAGAAAGCCATATATTTAGTTTCGTTCCAAATTTCAAAACTTTTTGGCGCAATTTTTTTTTTTAAATTCCCATTCATTCTCAATGGAGATTTATTATTTGCTCTAACTTCTACATTTTTTAACCGATTCAACCCATTCCAGCTTTCACCTCTTCATATTCTTCCACGCTATTCCCCAAATTCCCACTTCCCAAAAATTCTGCATTTTCAAATTTGAAATTCCACCAAATTCCACCAAATTCCACTAAATTCCCCAAAATTCCGTTATTCACCTCTAAATTCCACGTTTTTCAACCGATTCAACCCATTCCAGTTTTCAACTCTTCATATTCTTCCACGCTATTCCCCAAATTCCCACTTCCCAAAAATTCCGCATTTTCAAATTTGAAATTCCACCAAATTCCACCAAATTCCACCAAATTCCCCAAATTCCGTTTTTCACCTCTACATTCCACGTTTTTCAACGGGTTCAACCCATTCCAACTTTATTCACCTTATGCTTCCCATATTCACTCCCTTGACCCCCACTTCCACTATGTGGCGGCCATCTTGGATTGACCCTAAAGTGACCCCAATGAGCCCTGATTGGACCGGAAGTGACCCCAGGGACCCCGGAAGTGACCCCAAATAGACCGGAAGTGACCCCCAATGAACCGGAAGTGACCTCAGGCAAACCGGAAGTGACCTCAGGCAAACCGGAAGTGACCCTAAATAAACCGGAAGTGACCTCAGGCAAACCGGAAGTGACCTCAGGCAAACCGGAAGTGACCCTAAATAAACCGGAAGTGACCTCAGGCAAACCGGAAGTGACCCCAGGTAAACCGGAAGTGACCCAAATAAACAGGAAGTGACCTCAGGTAAACCGGAAGTGACCCAAATAAACCGGAAATGACCAAAATAAAACCAGAAGTGACCCAAAAAATATTCAGCTTTTCGCCTTCACACGCAATTTCTCCAGAAATTGCAAATTCTAGTTATTATTATTCTTCTTCTATTTTATTCTCCGCGATTTCTGTCCTTCTACTTCTTCCACACAATTCAACCCATTCACTCCATTCCACTTTTCACTCATTCCAACTATTCCCGAGATGAGCGCTTCCATTTTTGGTATTCCGAAAATTCTCCGATTCCGCAAAATTCCCAAATTCCCGACAAATTTTTCCCCATTCATTCTCAATGGCACATTCAACGTTTCACATTCACGTCATTCCAGTTTCAAATTCACGTCATTCAGCACATTCACATCACATTGGGAAAGATTCTCAACATTCCCCAAATTCCCACTTCCCCAAAATTCCGCCAAATTCCCAAAAAATTCCCCAAAATTCCGTTTTTCACCTCTAAATTCCACGTTTTTCAACCCATTCAACCCATTCCAGTTTTCAACTCTTCATATTCTTCCACGCAATTCCCCAAATTCCCACTTCCCAAAAATTCTGCATTTTCAAATTTGAAATTCCACCAAATTCCACCAAATTCCCCAAAATTCCGTTTTTCACCTCTAGTTTCCACATTATTCAACCGATTCAACCCATTCCAGCTTTCAACTCTTCATATTCTTCCACGCTATTCCCCAAATTCCCACTTCCCAAAAATTCCGCGTTTTCAAATTTGAAATTCCACCAAATTCCACCAAATTCCACCAAATTCCCCAAAATTCCGTTTTTCACCTCAAAATTCTACGTTTCTCGAGAAATTCAACTCATTCCAAAATCATTCCACAGTATTCCCCAAAAAAAAAATTCAGCTTTTCGCCTTCACACGCAATTTCTCCAGAAATTGCAAATTCTAGTTAGTGTGAAGGTGAAGACCTTCACACTATTGTTATTCCTGTCCTTTATTATTATTATTATTATTATTATTATTTTACTTATTCTGCCTACTTTTTCGGCGTTTAACTACTTCCACATACTTCAACCTATTCACTCCGTTCCACTTTTCACTTATTTCAAATATTCATGACAATTGTGCTCACATTTCAAACATTCAAAAAATTTTCCGTTTTCACAAAATTCACAAATTTCCGGCAATTTTTCCCCATTCATTCTTAATGGCAGATTCAACATTTCACATTTACGTTGTTCCAGTTTGAAATTCACATCATTCAACCCATTCAAATCACATTGGGGACATTCCCAAACTTGGCAAATTCAAAATTTTCACATATTCACGTTTCAAAATTCCACAAAATTCCACAAAATTCCACAAAATTCCACAAAATTTCCTTTTTCACTTCTAATTTCAACATACTTCAACCGATTCAACTCGTTCCAACTTTCAACTGTTCATCTTTTCCCTACCTATTCCACACCTTCCCATTCAGCAAAAATTTCACATTTTTCAAATTTGAAATTCAACCAAATTCTGCAAAATTCTCGTTTTTCACCTCTAGTTTCCACATTTTTCAACCGATTCAACCCATTCCACTTTTCAACTCTTCATATTCTTCATACCTATTCCCCAAATTCCCACTTAACAAAAATTCCACATTTTTCAAATTTGAAATTCAACCAAATTTTCCTTTTTCCACTCTAATTTCAACATTCTTCAACCGATTCAACCCATTCCAATTGTATTCACTTTGTTCAACTTATGCATTTTCGCTAACTTTTTCAATTTTTGTCCGATTCAACCCGTTTCAACATTTATCTCCGAGAGTGACAACTAGACAGCCGTATATTTCGTTTCGTTCCAAATTTCAAAACTTTTTGGCGCAATTTTTTTTTAAAATTCCCATTCATTCTCAATGGGGATTTATAATTTGCTCTAACTTCTACATTTTTCAACCGATTCAACCCATTCCAACTTTCAACTCTTCATATTCTTCCTCCCTATTCCCCAAATTCACACTTACCATAAATTCCACTTTTTCAAATTTGAAATTCAACCAAATTTTCCAAAATTTCCCTTTTCCACTCTAATTTCTACATTTTTCAACCGTTTCGACTCGTTTCAACTTTCAACTCTTCATATTCTTCCTCCCTATTCCCCAAATTCACACTTACCATAAATTCCACATTTTCAAATTTGAAATTCAACCAAATTTTCCGAAATTTCCCTTTTCCACTCTAATTTCGACATTTTTCAACCGATTCGACTCGTTTCAACATCATTCTTCGGCATTCCCCGAGTATTTCTTCAACTTCTTCACCTTCACACGCAATTTCCTCAGGAATTGCAAATTCTAGTTATTATTATTATTATTCTATTTTATTCTCCGCGATTTCTGTCCTTCTACTTCTTCCACACAATTCAACCCATTCACTCCATTCCACTTTTCACTCATTCCAACTATTCCCGAGATGAGCGCTTCCATTTTTGGTATTCCGAAAATTCTCCGATTCCGCAAAATTCCCAAATTCCCGACAAATTTTTCCCCATTCATTCTCAATGGCACATTCAACGTTTCACATTCACGTCATTCCAGTTTCAAATTCACGTCATTCCAGTTTCAAATTCACGTCATTCAGCACATTCACATCACATTGGGAAAGATTCTCAACATTCCCCAAATTCCCACTTCCCAAAAATTCCGCAAAATTCCACCAAATTCCCCAAAATTCAGTTTTTCACCTCTAAATTCCACGTTTTTCAACCGATTCAACCCATTCCAGTTTTCAACTCTTCATATTCTTCCACGCTATTCCCCAAATTCCCACTTCCCAAAAATTCCGCATTTTCAAATTTGAAATTCCACCAAATTCCACCAAATTCCCCAAAATTCCGTTTTTCACCTCTAAATTCCACGTTTTTCAACCCATTCAACCCATTCCAGCTTTCAACTCTTCATATTCTTCCACGCTATTCCCCAAATTCCCACTTCCCAAAAATTCCGCATTTTCAAATTTGAAATTCCACCAAATTCCACCAAATTCCACCAAATTCCCCAAAATTCCGTTTTTCACCTCAAAATTCTACGTTTCTCGAGAAATTCAACTCATTCCAAAATCATTCCACAGTATTCCCCAAAAAAAAAATTCAGCTTTTCGCCTTCACACGCAATTTCTCCAGAAATTGCAAATTCTAGTTATTATTATTATTCTATTTTATTCTCCGCGATTTCTGTCCTTCTACTTCTTCCACACAATTCAACCCATTCACTCCATTCCACTTTTCACTCATTCCAACTATTCCCGAGATGAGCGCTTCCATTTTTGGTATTCCGAAAATTCTCCGATTCCGCAAAATTCCCAAATTCCCGACAAATTTTTCCCCATTCATTCTCAATGGCACATTCAACGTTTCACATTCACGTCATTCCAGTTTCAAATTCACGTCATTCCAGTTTCAAATTCACGTCATTCAGCACATTCACATCACATTGGGAAAGATTCTCAACATTCCCCAAATTCCCACTTCCCAAAAATTCCGCAAAATTCCACCAAATTCCCCAAAATTCAGTTTTTCACCTCTAAATTCCACGTTTTTCAACCGATTCAACCCATTCCAGTTTTCAACTCTTCATATTCTTCCACGCTATTCCCCAAATTCCCACTTCCCAAAAATTCCGCATTTTCAAATTTGAAATTCCACCAAATTCCACTAAATTCCCCAAAATTCCGTTATTCACCTCTAAATTCCACGTTTTTCAACCGATTCAACCCATTCCAGTTTTCAACTCTTCATATTCTTCCACGCTATTCCCCAAATTCCCACTTCCCAAAAATTCCGCATTTTCAAATTTGAAATTCCACCAAATTCCACCAAATTCCACTAAATTCCCCAAAATTCCGTTATTCACCTTTAAATTCCACGTTTTTCAACCGATTCAACCCATTCCAGTTTTCAACTCTTCATATTCTTCCACGCTATTCCCCAAATTCCCACTTCCCAAAAATTCCGCATTTTCAAATTTGAAATTCCACCAAATTCCACTAAATTCCCCAAAATTCCGTTATTCACCTCTAAATTCCACGTTTTTCAACCGATTCAACCCATTCCAGTTTTCAACTCTTCATATTCTTCCACGCTATTCCCCAAATTCCCACTTCCCAAAAATTCCGCATTTTCAAATTTGAAATTCCACCAAATTCCACCAAATTCCACTAAATTCCCCAAAATTCCGTTATTCACCTTTAAATTCCACGTTTTTCAACCGATTCAACCCATTCCAGTTTTCAACTCTTCATATTCTTCCACGCTATTCCCCAAATTCCCACTTCCCAAAAATTCCGCATTTTCAAATTTGAAATTCCACCAAATTCCACCAAATTCCCCAAAATTCCGTTTTTCACCTCTAAATTCCACGTTTTTCAACGGATTCAACCCATTCCAACTTTATTCACCTTATGCTTCCCATATTCACCCCATTGACCCCCACTTCCACTATGTGGCGGCCATCTTGGATTGACCCTAAAGTGACCCCAATGAGCCCTGATTGGACCGGAAGTGACCCCAGGGACCCCGGAAGTGACCCCAAATAGACCGGAAGTGACCCCCAATGAACCGGAAGTGACCTCAGGCAAACCGGAAGTGACCTCAGGCAAACCGGAAGTGACCCTAAATAGACCGGAAGTGACCTCAGGAAAACCGGAAGTGACCCAGGGTAAACCGGAAGTGACCCAAATAAACCGGAAGTGACTCAAATAAACCGGAAGTGACCCAAATAAACCGGAAATGACCAAAATAAAACCGGAAGTGACCCAAATCACACCGGAAGTGACTATTGCAACAAAAAGTGCCCCAAATAGCTACATTTTCGCTAACTTTTTCAATTTTTGTCCGATTCAACTCGTTTCAACATTTAACTCCGAAAGTGACAATTAGAAAGCCATATATTTAGTTTCGTTCCAAATTTCAAAACTTTTTGGCGCAAATTTTTTTTTAAATTCCCATTCATTCTCAATGGAGATTTATTATTTACTCTAACTTCTACATTTTTTAACCGATTCAACCCATTCCAGCTTTCAACTCTTCATATTCTTCCACGCTATTCCCCAAATTCCCACTTCCCAAAAATTCCGCATTTTCAAATTTGAAATTCCACCAAATTCCACCAAATTCACCCAAATTCCGTTTTTCACCTCTAAATTCCACGTTTTTCAACGGATTCAACCCATTCCAACTTTATTCACCTTATGCTTCCCATATTCACCCCCTTGACCCCCACTTCCACTATGTGGCGGCCATCTTGGATTGACCCTAAAGTGACCCCAATGAGCCCTGATTGGACCGGAAGTGACCCCAGGGACCCCGGAAGTGACCCCAAATAGACCGGAAGTGACCCCCAATGAACCGGAAGTGACCTCAGGCAAACCGGAAGTGACCTCAGGCAAACCGGAAGTGACCCTAAATAAACCGGAAGTGACCTCAGGCAAACCGGAAGTGACCCCAGGTAAACCGGAAGTGACCCAAATAAACAGGAAGTGACCTCAGGTAAACCGGAAGTGACCCAAATAAACCGGAAATGACCAAAATAAAACCAGAAGTGACCCAAAAAATATTCAGCTTCTTCGCCTTCACACGCAATTTCTCCAGAAATTGCAAATTCTAGTTATTCTTCTTCTTCTTCTATTTTATTCTCCGCGATTTTTGTCCTTCTACTTCTTCCACACAATTCAACCCATTCACTCCATTCCACTTTTCACTCATTCCAACTATTCCCGAGATGAGCGCTTCCATTTTTGGTATTCCGAAAATTCTCCGATTCCGCAAAATTCCCAAATTCCCGACAAATTTTTCCCCATTCATTCTCAATGGCACATTCAACGTTTCACATTCACGTCATTCCAGTTTCAAATTCACGTCATTCAGCACATTCACATCACATTGGGAAAGATTCTCAACATTCCCCAAATTCCCACTTCCCCAAAATTCCGCCAAATTCCCAAAAAATTCCCCAAAATTCCGTTTTTCACCTCTAAATTCCACGTTTTTCAACCCATTCAACCCATTCCAGTTTTCAACTCTTCATATTCTTCCACGCAATTCCCCAAATTCCCACTTCCCAAAAATTCTGCATTTTCAAATTTGAAATTCCACCAAATTCCACCAAATTCCCCAAAATTCCGTTTTTCACCTCTAGTTTCCACATTATTCAACCGATTCAACCCATTCCAGCTTTCAACTCTTCATATTCTTCCACGCTATTCCCCAAATTCCCACTTCCCAAAAATTCCGCGTTTTCAAATTTGAAATTCCACCAAATTCCACCAAATTCCACCAAATTCCCCAAAATTCCGTTTTTCACCTCAAAATTCTACGTTTCTCGAGAAATTCAACTCATTCCAAAATCATTCCACAGTATTCCCCAAAAAAAAAATTCAGCTTTTCGCCTTCACACGCAATTTCTCCAGAAATTGCAAATTCTAGTTATTGTGTGAAGGCGAAGGCCTTCACACATATGTTATTCTACTCCATTCACTTTATTATTGTGTGAAGGCGATGGCCTTCACACATATGTTATTCTACTCCATTCACTTTATTATTATTATTATTATTATTATTATTATTATTATTATTCTATTTTATTCTCCGCGATTTCTGTCCTTCTACTTCTTCCACACAATTCAACCCATTCACTCCATTCCACTTTTCACTCATTCCAACTATTCCCGAGATGAGCGCTTCCATTTTTGGTATTCCGAAAATTCTCCGATTCCGCAAAATTCCCAAATTCCCGACAAATTTTTCCCCATTCATTCTCAATGGCACATTCAACGTTTCACATTCACGTCATTCCAGTTTGAAATTCACGTCATTCCAGTTTCAAATTCACGTCATTCAGCACATTCACGTCACATTGGGAAAGATTCTCAACATTCCCTAAATTCCCACTTCCCAAAAATTCCGCCAAATTCCACCAAATTCCCCAAAATTCCGTTTTTCACCTCTAAATTCCACGTTTTTCAACCCATTCAACCCATTCCAGCTTTCAACTCTTCATATTCTTCCACGCTATTCCCCAAATTCCCACTTACCAAAAATTCCGCATTTTCAAATAATAAATTCCACCAAATTCCACCAAATTCCACCAAATTCACCCAAATTCCACCAAATTCCACCAACTTCCCCAAAATTCCGTTTTTCACCTCTAAATTCCACGTTTTTCAACCCATTCAACCCATTCCAGCTTTCAACTCTTCATATTCTTCCACGCTATTCCCCAAATTCCCACTTCCCAAAAATTCCGCATTTTCAAATTTGAAATTCCACCAAATTCCACCAAATTCACCCAAATTCCGTTTTTCACCTCTAAATTCCACGTTTTTCAACGGATTCAACCCATTCCAACTTTATTCACCTTATGCTTCCCATATTCACCCCCTTGACCCCCACTTCCACTATGTGGCGGCCATCTTGGATTGACCCTAAAGTGACCCCAATGAGCCCTGATTGGACCGGAAGTGACCCCAGGGACCCCGGAAGTGACCCCAAATAGACCGGAAGTGACCCCCAATGAACCGGAAGTGACCTCAGGCAAACCGGAAGTGACCTCAGGCAAACCGGAAGTGACCCTAAATAAACCGGAAGTGACCTCAGGCAAACCGGAAGTGACCCCAGGTAAACCGGAAGTGACCCAAATAAACAGGAAGTGACCTCAGGTAAACCGGAAGTGACCCAAATAAACCGGAAATGACCAAAATAAAACCAGAAGTGACCCAAAAAATATTCAGCTTCTTCGCCTTCACACGCAATTTCTCCAGAAATTGCAAATTCTAGTTATTATTATTATTATTCTATTTTATTCTCCGCGATTTCTGTCCTTCTTCTTCTTCCACACAATTCAACCCATTCACTCCATTCCACTTTTCACTCATTCCAACTATTCCCGAGATGAGCGCTTCCATTTTTGGTATTCCGAAAATTCTCCGATTCCGCAAAATTCCCAAATTCCCGACAAATTTTTCCCCATTCATTCTCAATGGCACATTCAACGTTTCACATTCACGTCATTCCAGTTTCACATTCACGTCATTCCAGTTTCAAATTCACGTCATTCAGCACATTCACATCCCATTGGGAAAGATTCTCAACATTCCCCAAATTCCCACTTCCCAAAAATTCCGCCAAATTCCCCAAAATTCCCCAAAATTCCGTTTTTCACCTCTAAATTCCACGTTTTTCAACCGATTCAACCCATTCCAGTTTTCAACTCTTCATATTCTTCCACGCTATTCCCCAAATTCCCACTTCCCAAAAATTCCGCATTTTCAAATTTGAAATTCCACCAAATTCCACCAAATTCCCCAAAATTCCGTTTTTCAGCTCTAAATTCCACGTTTTTCAACCCATTCAACCCATTCCAGCTTTCAACTCTTCATATTCTTCCACGCAATTCCCCAAATTCCCACTTCCCAAAAATTCTGCATTTTCAAATTTGAAATTCCACCAAATTCCACCAAATTCCCCAAAATTCCGTTTTTCACCTCTAGTTTCCACATTATTCAACCGATTCAACCCATTCCAGCTTTCAACTCTTCATATTCTTCCACGCTATTCCCCAAATTCCCACTTCCCAAAAATTCCGCGTTTTCAAATTTGAAATTCCACCAAATTCCACCAAATTCCACCAAATTCCCCAAAATTCCGTTTTTCACCTCAAAATTCTACGTTTCTCGAGAAATTCAACTCATTCCAAAATCATTCCACAGTATTCCCCAAAAAAAAAATTCAGCTTTTCGCCTTCACACGCAATTTCTCCAGAAATTGCAAATTCTAGTTATCTATTCAAGTCCATATCATTGTAGAAAATAGTGCATGTTATTGTAATCACAGTCCATCTAAAAACCGACTGAAGGTTGTGTACTTTCTGTGTGGTTTGAAAGAAAAATAACCTGAGTGCTGCTAAAATGGTCTTTTTCCCTCATTGCGGGTGCTTTTACGTGACATGACTCACTTCCTTTTTGCCTTGAAGAGAAGTCATTAGAATCCACTTGGATGTCCTTTGGATGGACACTTTTGCAGCCAGCTCATTTGTTCAATCATCTTTTCCAGCTGCTGTTCAGTCCATTCAGAATGGACACGTTGAGATGTTCTTGAATTCAGATGGCAGCTGGAGGGAAGGAAAAGGCGAGTGAGGGGCTGCTATTAATACGTACGACACCCTGTCACACTATCACCAGCGTGCCCCTCGAACCATGTCCTCTCCACTTTTTATTCACCAGCTCACAATGAATTGCAGCTGTGATGACAGATAAGTGTGTGTGTGTGTGTGTGTGTGTGTGTGTGTGTGTGTGTGTGTGTGTGTGTGTGTGTGTGTGTGTGTGTGTGTGTGTGTGTGTGTGTGTGTGTGTGTGTGTGTGTGTGTGTGTGTCGTGATTATCGGCTCTTAGGTGGTGTAATTGCTATCACCAAGAAAGAAGAGGAGGAGAAGATTTAGGTCAGCTCAGGAGAGTGGAGATGAAGAAGGTGAATGTTCTCCACAATAATGGCCGAAATGCTTGACAAATTGGGTTGAATTTATATGAGATGACTTCAACTTTTCACTGAACTTATTTTATCTAAATACGAGCTCCATTTAGTTGATTTGTATTAAGCTCTTTATTGAGCTTATTTTCACTCAGCCTAGCACTTGAATTTAGTTTCGGTTAGTCTAGCTCAGGTTATTTTGGCTCTTCTCTATATTTAATTTTAAATGATTTTTGATAGGCTAAGTTCACCTGTGTTCAACCTTTCCTAGTTAAATACCCTAATAATAATAATAATAATAATAATAATAATAATCCTGTCTGCTAAAATTTCCTGTTGTTTATTGATTAAAATGTGTATTTCACTATCCTAAATGCGACGAAGCAGGTTTTGTGGCAGCTAACATTTGGGCTGTTCTAAATAAAGTGTGGGTTGAGCAGAGTTTTAGATATGGCGTTGTTTAATATTGCTGTCTGTTTATCTCCAGCGAGCAACAGCGTCGATGGTATCTGAGGCATGTGAAATAATTGACACGATACGAGACTATGAGTTATTAGCATCAGATAGCTACCAGCAGATGCCTATTGACTTGTCTACTGTAAAAAGAAGAGGACCTTTGTCATTTACAAAAGTTGTTCATCTGCGATTTGTCACGTCAAAATGCGTTTGTTCATGAGAATGAGAGATTTGTAATTGGAACACCCAATATTGATGTTAGTCCAGCAGTGTTGTAAAATGTTTTTCTGTCATGACTAGCAGACAGAAGATGGATGAGGATCTGGTAAACAATATTTCATTTCTACTTCTAATGTGTTGCTGCAAAGACCTTCTAACCTCCCAGTCAAACATGGAAAGTTGCTTGGTAATTGCTTGTCGTTTGTCACTCGCTGTCAAATATGAAAAGCTGCTTGGAAATCCATGTTTGTTGCTTTACATGCTTTTATTTTTCAGCATTTACTATAAAAGCCAAGATAGCTAGAAATTCATGAGACGATCTGAAGGTATCTGTCTAGTACAGGGGTGTCAAACTCGTTTTTTTTCTCAGGCTGCTTCTTTTGGAGGGCCATTATGACAAATCAATGTATGAAATAAATGTATGAGCACTTCATATTATATACAGTAAAAGCTACTAAACAAACTGACAACTCATTTTCAAATCAGACGAGTAAAAACTGATCAAATATTAAAAAAAAAAGATATTATTAAAAGTGAAGACAATTTGAAATTCTAGTAATGACACAAATTTGATTCACAATTTGTCTTCGCGGGCCACATAAAATGATGTGGCGGGCTGTATCTGGCCCCTGTGGTCTAGTGTGTGTGTGTGTGTGTGTGTGTGTGTGTGTTGTGTACGTGTGTTGCCTGCAGCTGTGGTGCGACTGTGTTCCAGCATAAAGAGCAAAGGGAAAGCAATCAGTGTAAGAACTGTGGCCATGCGGCGAGGCGGCCCCAGGCTACGCGTTTGCCCGAGTGACAAAAAGTTGAGAATATTGACAAGGTTGTACGAGAGAAGTGTTACAAGCGCACCCCCTGGGACCCAGCACACTACCAGTTTACTATTGACTACTGACTTGTCACCTCTGCTCTGTCATTGTAGAAGAGGGAAGCACTAGAAACACAATATTTGCTAAACTGATGCTTTTTAGAAAAAGAACTAAATTGTCTTCACTGCCACCACTGTATTGAGCTGCTGCCATTAAAAACAAAGCATTGTCCAAGTGTTACAAAGCCACTCTTAAAAATAAAAAATAAAAAAAGAACACCTTTTGTCCCGTCTCACACATCAGCTCCCAAATCAATAGTAACATCCTCTGTCCTGGTGTCTACTTTCTCATGTGTGTGTGTTGCATCATGAGTGTGTACATGGTGTTTGTGAGCTCATGATAATGGCATCTTCCCCCACATCACCTCTCTCGCCTGTTCTCGACAATAGCGGTTAATAGCAGCCCAAAGTGGCCGCACACTTTCAGCATGAGGGGAGGGGGGGGGGCTTTCAAAAGAGTCCATGTTTCTTTTCCGGATGTATTTATTCATCAAGCTACATGCATTGTGGTCCATGCTCGCCCCGCAATTAAATCAAAGTGTTTCACATCACAGAGCTAACCAGGACAAAAAAAAAAAGAAGGAAAAGAAAAAAGCCTTTCAACAGGTTGTGAATGTTGTCAATTGCAGGCAGACAAGATGTGCATTTCAATGAAGAACAGGAAATGGCACCTTTGTATGGATAAAAAAAAAACACACACACACACACATACACACACAGGGATGCCTGAAGTGGAATAAAGCATTTTTTGGAATAAGGGCTTTCCATGTAAGATAGATAGACAGCACTTAACAAATGTATTGAACCAGCAACTGATGTCAGCTTTTTATCTTGAATTAAATGAACAGAATTTTGTTGTTATGGATCAACATGTACAGTAGAAGCACTTTAAACAAGTTTTAATCCTCAAATGTCATTATTGTTTGTTTAGATGGGAAACTCCTTGAAACTGAAAGCAAACATTAAAGCACTTAATGATCATGCAACAAAAAAAAAAATGAATTTGTTAAGCCCAACATTTATCTCAATACCTGAGTTAAGAATCACAAACAAATGATAAGCATTGATTATTATGGAGATTCCTATGCATTCTGAGCATCGAGAGTTTTTTTTTGTGTTCCTTGCAGTCAGTCGAGTCAACGTTAAAGGTCAAACACAGTGTAGCTCACGTCAGACAATTCCAGTGAGAGCAGACATGATGTCATTAAATTTTCATGACAACTAAAGGGTAACAACTCTCAGTGGTTGTTGACTCCTCACGACCCCCCCCCCCCCCACACACACACACACATCAATGCATTGCTGACCGATGCAAACTACTTTGTTATATTTCATTGCTCACTTCTAGCTGCAGCTGTTTCAGATATTTAAAAAAAAATCAAATGAACAAATGACCATCCAGAATGTCATCCAAGAAAACATTGCTTGAGTGTTGTCGACGGCGCAGTGAAGGCTGTGTGAAAAATGTCCGCCGTTGCTTTTGTTCTTGCCGCGGGGTCCCTGCAAGTCCCGTAGGAGCGTCTCCATTTATTGTGCGGCAAAAAAAAGCCAATTACAATGTTAATGTGTCACAGCGGGCGCCTGAACCCCGAGGAATGCGTCCAACGCTTGATGGAGAAGGCCCGAGTCAACGCGGGTTAACAGCAAAACGGTGTCTGGGGAGCGCTTGGACATAAGAAAACACTACGTCAGAGTAAATACACACACATACGCTTGCCACATTCGGGGATTGATACACAGAAAGAAATACTGTACATTAAAGAAAGGATTAAATACAAAAAATTTAAAAGTATCTAAGATAGGCTAAACTATGCTATGCTAATCTAACAAAATGGTGGCAGTCAATGTGTTAGACAATGTCAGACATCAACAGTATGAGAAAATAAGCTCAGTTCAACTCAGCCAAGCTAAAACGGGAAGGGGATTGCTCTATTCTATCTATATCGATCTACGTATTCAGTTAAGATAAGACAATGCGGCTTGTCCACAGAGGACGACCTCTCTCGGGAGTCCATAATAAGCCATTAAATAGGCACATTAGGGGCTAATGAAAAGGCTCTTAGTGTTTTTGTTTTTTTTTGTACTGTGGACCACCTGGATTTATTTGCGCACTCCGACTAACACGTGTGCATGCAATAAACGAAATTTCCGATGCATTTTAAGAGCCGGTTCATAACACAAAGCTCTCGACACATGTGACGTTATACTTGTTATTGTCATGCAAATGTTTATAATAGACTGCAGCCAGTTCCTCTGATTAGCCTGATGTGTGCTCGCTGCCCCCCCCCCCCTTTCCTCTGCCATCCATTCATCCATCTATACATCCATGACAGACACACACACCCAGGCAAAGTAAAAATCATCATATTACCTCACTAAAATCCATTTTATTGTTTGCAAATGCATTGAAAAAGACTTGATGAAAACACACACAAGAAGTAAGGAGAAAACATTCAACAAACTGTGCACGCACAAATGGACCAATGGTTGGAAAAAAAAGGATAGTCAATAAATGCTTGAATGGCATACCATTAACTTGTGCGTCATTTTAATTCTCTTTGTCTTCACTGTTTTTGTAGTGCGCACAAGGAACTTGTTCACAGGCGTGTGGTGATGATGATGATGATGATGATGGCAATGATGATGAGGGGGTTGTACCCTGAGCCAACTCACCCATGTGTGTAATGTGAAAAGGAGGGGTGAGGGGCTGAAATAGTGCTGCAGTGACAGGAGCGGGAAGAGAGGAGTGTGTGTATATTTAAATGCCAAAAGCAGGAATGGATGGTGCGAGGAGGTCTATTTTCCACCAACGTGTTGCAGTGGGATTGTTAAAAAAATAATAATAAAAAAAAAAGACTGCCATTCTGGCTTTGCCTACTTGTCTGTAGGAAAGATGCTGGTAATCAGATTTCATTTTTTATCTTTTTTTTTTAATGTGGTGGTGGTGGTTCCTGCATCTTTTCCTAAATATACCCTGAAGCTGATAAACAATTTTGATTGGTCGGACGTCAGACGTGAATCCCCATGGGACTTGGCCCCGCCTCCTATAATGACGCCCCCACCACCCACTCATCATCGAGACTACCCCTGTGGGTGATCAAGAGAGAAAAATCACTTACCTCTTTTTGCTCTTGGTTCGCACACATATGAATATTTTATAATTCTGATAATAATTCCACCAATTAATACATTTGTGTGCGCGCACGCACACACACACACACACACACACACACACACACACACACACACACACACACACACACACACACACACACACACACACACAGTAACCTTCATCCTGCAGACCACAGACTGTCTGCGTTCTGCTGATAAGAGCCTCCGTCGTTAACTCGTCCACGCAGGACAGGCTTGCACGTTTCCACTCGTGCGTGTGTGCATGTGTGTGTGCGCGTGCACTTTGAGAGATTTAATTTATGCATTTTAATGAATGGAATTTGGGCAAAGCACAAAGAAATATAGCTTGTATCTTATCTGTGTGTGTTTGTGGGGGGGGGGGGTGAATTTCTATTTTAGTTAAATATGTTTTAATAATTTTATCGGAGACTTTGCTTTATATTTTCTAACATGATGACGTTATTTATTTGTTTATTTTTGGTAGAGTACATTTACAATAATAGCAATGTAGGCACAACGTAGTCCTACTCTTAACGCGATGCAGTTTTTTTTTGTTTTTGTTTGTTTTTTACAACATTGCATTTGAACAGTTTCGGCACGAACGAGGCCGCTTTGCTGCAGGGCGATGATGATGCTGTTGATGCTGCAGCGTCGTGTGCATGCATAGAATTTGAGTGGGGGGGGAATATAAAATATCCATATTTTGTAAAGTATCCCATGCCTGAAGGCTACTCTTTAAAATCACCTTTGCAATTAAGAGCAAACAACAAATGGATTCTTAATTTAAATGCATACAGGTCTGTATGTATGAATATAAAACAAAAATGTATGTTTTCAATATATACAACATTTAAAAAAATAAAACGAAAAATGCAATATAATTTTCCCCTATAATATTTTTTTGAACGGTCGCCGATCTTCACAATGGCACAAGCGCGCACACACACGCACACAGATATTTCGACGGGTGAATGAATGAATGGATGATGTATTGAATTACAGTTTTCATCTTGTTACAAAAAAATCTAAAATAGAAGAAATTGGACTAGATTCGAGCAAAAAGCCCAAATTGGAGGAAGAATAGTCCATTTTAGGAGACTCAAAGTTCTCCGTTTTACCATCCAAAATCAATTTTTCCCTGCTACATCCCAAAGAGAACCTGCATGGTCTATTACCAACGCTGCTCCGCGCGCGTCCTTGACTTTAAGCAAAACGTTCGTTAATTTCTTTCAGATTTTAAAGATAGACAGACAAAAACAACTACGAAATCCTGCATTTAGTTGTCATCCAAAGATGCTTGGCTTTTGGCACAAATCTCAGCCTCCTTTTATATGCGTAAACTTGGGCGAGATTGGAGGCCGCCGGAATGTCATTGGACGTCGGGCTGAAGTATTATAGATCGTGGCTCCGGGAGGGGGTGACGAGGGAGTGGGTGAGTGGGGTGAGGGTGGGTGTACGGTAGTGAGGGGTACCGCAAGCACCTCCCCTAGAAATGCAGCAAATCTCTCCCGTGTTATCCTGGTGCGGGGCTCTATCTACTAAAAAAGGAGGGAGGGCATGGAAGAGAGGGGGGGGGGGGGGCATTCAAGCCCACCCCCCACCCCCCCTGAGCGCCACGGTACCGCATTGGCATTGGTGAAGGCACCTGAACGCACCTTCCAGCCACCCCAAGCGCAAAAAAAGAAGGATATCATAAAGGGCCTTACTTATAAAGACACTTTTGGGAGTTTGGTGCGTAAAGCTTTTACGCACGGAGACTGGAGCCAAAAAGACAGCGAGGAGGCGTCGCGTCGAGCATCAAGGAGGAGAGGACAGGAGAAGGAAAGGAGAGGAGAGGAGAGGAGAGGAGGGGGGCAGGATGCAGAAGCGGAGCGACGACGTCTGAAGGTGAAATGAACCTGAGGAGAAGCACACTGAGGAAGAAGTGGAGATAGCAACTAAAATATATATATATATATAAACCGTCGGTGTCTTAATCAGAAGCTTTCCCCACCTCACTCACCCACTCTCGTGTCTTGTGGATGCAACGAAGCGGACGCCGCCACCCAAAGTAGCCTCCTTTTTTTATATTGGATAAGGAGAGAAGAAAATAACCGCAAATATGGCGACGTTAATCCGGAGCAAACTGTCCAATAAACTGTCCAACGCGGCAACGACCGTCACCAACAAATCCCAGGCCAAAGTCAGCGGTATGTTCGCCAGGATGGGCTTCCAGGCCGCCACCGACGAAGAGGCGCTGGGTTTCGCCGCCTGCGACGACCTGGACTACGACCACCGGCAGGGCATGCAGATGGACATCCTAGCCGCCGACGACAAGGCGGCAGCGGCGGTGGGAGAAGGAGGGGAAGGTGGGGACGGTACCCTCGATGGGGACAGCCACTACCAGAGAGACGGCACCGCTCCGTCGCGCTCCTCCTCCAAGGACGGGGGTTCGAACGAACTGTCCGAGGCCAGACCCCAAATCACGGCTTGGGAGGCGGGATGGAACGTCACCAATGCTATCCAGGTACGAGCGCGCAACTCATCCTATTGCCGTTCATGTTATGATTAGGATACAATACTGCGCGAATGCGATGCGATGATTTCCTCCGCGCATATTGCCAACGAACACGCACTTTCTATTGTCCCAAATCCTCCTATAATTAAATCATAACGCACTCTATATCAATTAATCGTTTTCCACACGTTTTACAATGGATTTCATATTGTTCGAATGCATTCCGTGCGCAATGACGCGCATCCGTGGCGCACACAAGCGTGCGCGGTAGGGGGGGGGGGGGGGGGGGCGGTAGAGAGAAAGAGAAAGAGAAAGAGAAAGAAAAAGAAAAAGCGAAAGAGAAAGGTGGGCGTGAACAAAGTGAATGCCCCCACCCACGCAGGAGTACGCCTTGCTCGCAGGCTCTGCGACAAAAAAAAATTGGTGGTTTCGAGGTTTTGACGTCACAGTGTCTCCTACGACTCATCGTGACGTCAGAGAGGGGGGGAGGGAAGACAGACACGCTCAAAGCCAAGTGGAAATCCCACGCTACGTCAAAACGGGAAGGGAGAGGGGGAAACTGGGGGAGAGGGGGGGGGGGGGGGGGGTCTCACAAAGAATGTCACTTAGTATTACTAAAGCACTCAAGAGGATGTAGTCCTCCACCAAGTGGGAATAACTACAAGTGACAGGATGGACCACTTCCAGTGGGCTCCTATTTGGACAGGAATATGACAATCTGATCTGACATATAATGCGTCAAAGTGCATCAAACCTGCCATGAACTAGGTTTGATATCAAAGTAAAGCCTTTTAGTGAATATGTCTGATCTTCACTGTACAGGAGGTTTCACATAAGTGATAATTCACCAAAAATGAAATCAAGTCAAAAGAGGGAAGAGAGACGAACACAATTCCAGCTTGTGTTCATTAAAGTTGCCGCCTAACTTTTAATCTGGATTCGGTCCGGATCAAAAGGTTCTCTACATAGTTTACAGCTAAATGGGCAAGTTATATTTAAATTGGTGTAAATCTTTATCAGATCCGGAGAAAGCAATCGAGCTTCTGATCCGGCATACACAAGAGAAGCAATACGAAAGACCCAATCTGGATCAGATCCATATCTTGCTATTTTTGCAAAATTAAGAAATGAGAAGCTACAGAGTCTGACTATATCAAATTTGACATTTTATTCATATCTCACTAGTTGCTAAACATTCAAGCTGGATTTGATCCAGATCAAATCCAGTTTGTGGAACATTTGGCTTTTGTTGCAATGCACTACGTCAAGCGCCAGTCTTCTCGGACCACTGTCCCGCATGTGTTAAACGATTCCCCCCTCCCTCGAGGACCAGAGTATGAAACCTGTGATTTGAAGGGATTTTGGAAAATTGCCTATTTGAATCACCTTATTTTGTGGAATGATCCAAATCATGTGACGTGTGTGTCTTCGGCTCACAGGGGATGTTTGTCTTGGGTCTGCCCTACGCCATCTTGCACGGGGGCTACCTGGGCCTCTTCCTGATCATTTTTGCCGCGGTGGTGTGCTGTTACACGGGCAAGATCCTGATCTCGTGCCTGTACGAAGAGGACGAGGACGGTCGTCTGGTGCGCGTGCGCGACTCCTACGTGGACATTGCCAACGCTTGCTGCGCGCCGCGCTTTCCGTCACTGGGCGGCCACGTGGTCAACGTGGCGCAGATCATCGAGCTGGTGATGACGTGCATCCTGTACGTGGTGGTGAGCGGCAACCTGATGTACAACAGCTTCCCCAACATGCCCATCTCGCAGAAGTCGTGGGCCATCATCGCCACAGCGGCGCTGCTGCCGTGCGCCTTCCTCAAGAACCTGAAGGCCGTGTCCAAGTTCAGCCTGCTGTGCACGCTGGCGCACTTCGTCATCAACGTGCTGGTGATCGCCTATTGCCTGTCACGGGCGCGGGTGTGGGCGTGGGACAAGGTCAAGTTCTACATTGATGTCAAGAAGTTCCCCATCTCCATCGGTATCATTGTGTTCAGCTACACGTCACAGATCTTCCTACCGTCTCTGGAGGGCAACATGCAGAAGCCTAGCGAGTTCCACTGCATGATGAACTGGACGCATATCGCCGCCTGCATCCTCAAGGGTCTCTTCGCTCTGGTGGCCTACCTGACGTGGGCCGACGCCACCAAGGAGGTGATCACGGACAACCTGCCGCCAGGCATCCGCGCCGTGGTCAACATCTTCCTGGTGGCCAAGGCGCTCCTCTCCTACCCGTTGCCCTTCTTCGCCGCCGTGGAGGTGTTGGAGAAGAGCTTCTTCCAGGAGGGCGGCCGAGCCTTCTTCCCTGACTGCTACGGGGGAGATGGACGCCTCAAATCGTGGGGCCTGAGCCTACGCTGCGCCCTGGTGGTCTTCACCCTGCTCATGGCCATCTACGTGCCGCACTTCGCGCTGCTCATGGGCCTGACGGGGAGCCTGACCGGTGCGGGGCTCTGCTTCCTGCTGCCCAGCCTCTTCCACCTCAAATTGCTCTGGAGGAAGCTGCAGTGGCACCAGGTCTTCTTTGACGTGGCCATCTTCGTCATTGGTGGTATATGCAGCATCTCTGGCTTCATCCACTCCATGGAAGGGCTTGTGGAGGCCTTCAAGTACAACATAGAGGAGTAGACTCCCCACCCTTTTGGCCCACCTCTTCCTCCTCCTCCTCCTCCTCTTGCTTCAGTTCATGCGTAAAAGCGCACGCTCGCACCCATTCAGTCTTGCGCATCACGCCGCTATATGACCTCCTGTCACGAGGCCTTGCATTAATAAGACAAAATATCAGACAACACAATAGTCAGATGCGGGTGTATCTAATAAATTGGCTGTGTAAATCCAAGAAGAAAAAAAAAATAGTTTTCTGATGTTTGACTGATTCAAATTTTCATTTATTTCAAGCAAGATGCTCTATCTGGGCCGCCGCCTTTTTCTCGCTTCAGTTCATGCGTCTTGCCTTAAAACAAATGTCAATCATTAAGCAGTAGTACCTGATATACCGGCAGCGTATGAAATGCAAATACTTCTTACCATCAATTTTGCTTAAGTGACGCTATTTAACACCATTTACTTTGAGGCAAGGTACAATATGGTGACTCATCTGGCACTTTTCTTCTAAATTAAATTCATGCGTAAAAGACGCACGCTCCAAACCACGTCTCGCGCGCAACGCAGCTATGGCCCTCTCGTAATGCACGAGGCCTTGCGAAAATAAACCCAGTATGCATTCGTCTGATGTGTGCTCAATTGGCATTGTACGTCTATGAGAATGAACAATAGTCTTCTTCCCCTTAATCTGCTTGACTGACACCCGTATTAAAATGCAAATTTCTTTAAGGCCCGATGCAATAAGGGTTATCATCCACAGACAAAAATGACCAAACACGACGGCAATAACCAGCAGTAAAAACATAATGCAGCTCTGGAAAGCAAATAAAAAACTACTGCAAAAAATAAAAAATAAATTCAGTTTGTCCTATTTTCCCATTTACAGCGAGTACAAAAAAAGATTTTCTTTTGTTCACGGACTCCCAAATTTCAAAGATAAATATCATAATTTTGAGAATTTTTTTTAAATCGTCAGAATATCAGATTATTTATTTATTTATTTATTTATTTATTTATTTATTTATTTATCTATCTTCCAGAGTTGTAGCCTATAATAAATAAAAACACGGTAGGAGATTGGACCTAACAAGCAGCTATTCAAACTATGCATTGAATGTATATTTAGTGCGCGCGGGTGCACACACGCACACGCACGCACACACATGCACGCTCGCGCGCACGTACACACAAGAACTACAACTTGGAAGGGGATATTCAAATGATAATTATAAGAATAATAAAGTAGTTAATTGGATAAATTAGCACATTTTATTTATACCTTTGATTGGCAGCTCCGAAATCTAAAGCCTCTCCCGCTGCACATACAAAAAAAAAAAAAAAAAATGCTGTTTGTCATCACATTCCAAACACGTGGCCTGTTATCATATGAAATGATGAATTCGGTGTATGGCAATCCTAATTTAACAAAAGAAAGAGATAAAGAAAGCAAAATGTGCATACGGACATTTTTCATTCTGTGCAATCAAATGGGGTCCTGTGGAAATGTTATTTCAAAAAAAAGAGAAAAAAATAACATGCGTACGTGTAGTGTTTATTATTCTTATTGTGGTTTCAAAGCAAATGGAATGTATATCAAAGTCGTTATCATATATCGTGGAAATTAATATTAAAGAATAACAGATTAAAAGAAGTGAAATTATTGTAAAGAATAATGTGTGGTCTCATGTAACGCTAAAACGGTCAGAACATGTATTTTTTTTTCTCAGTAATAAACAGAAAATGATGTTGAAATGATGTCTTTTTTTTCACGTAAATTTATTCCTTTTGGGGGGCATAAATTAGACAAATATTTACACAAAATCCAAATAATCCCTCACTTGGATGTAAAATGTCTATAGATTTCACATCCAATATAGACTATATCTATAGACTGTTGTGGGAAGTAGAACACGGTCAAAACGAAATTAATAATGAATTTAGCGAACACCTTATCTCCCCTTATCCTTCTAGCACAAAAAAATAGGCCAACGTAAAAAGCAGTTGCAATTGTTTTTTGTTTTTTTTTTTAAGTAAAAAAGGATGAATGTGAATGCCTGTTCTTGCTTCTTGCGCCAGTAGATTGAAGAAATGTTTTCTCACTTTATATTTTCACTCCAAAATCACACATTCTGTTAACGCCAGTGCGTCAGGCAGTCGAGATGGAAACAGTTCAAGCACGAGCTGCTGATTGGTTTAGAACACAGCGTTCAGAAATAATTGGAGGGAAGAAAGCTCCGCCTAGGGCGTCAGAGCGAATTTCTGAACACCCATTCTTTTTCATGGGGGGGGGGGGCACAACAAATTGCAAACATTTTCAAAGATTGGGCATTTGAATTCCAAGAAGGGTTTTTGTTTGGGCTGAACTGCTGAACACCATCACTTATAGAAAAAACAAAATTAACAAAGAAAAGTGGAAGTGTTTTCTCCACTAGACCTTACGTGCTATAAATAAATATGAGCAGATTTTGCGCTTGGAGCATACACAAGACCTTCTGCTCTTACCTGTTAGTGTGCAGTGTTGATTGCATGATTCAAATGTGGATTTAAAGAGGCAGTACTTGCATTTAGCCATACGTCCATGTTAAGAAATCAACAATAATGTTCATCAATGTAAAACGTATAGCCTTACCCATGCAAGTCCAGTCTCCGAGAACCCTGATCCAATCTGGTTTGGGTGTGTCGGAGTATGGACAAACCTAAACTATTAATTTCTCAACAACAAAATCCCCCAAGGTCATGCAAAAGGAGAGCAAACCTATAAAGAAAATTATATAGTTTCAATACTTTTATTGGCGCTTCAAAAAGAATTTAGAAACAAAGACTATGGAAGAAATCCCTCATATGAGCGATAGTTGTGCACTGGCGCCCCCTGCTGTCCAAAACCGCACACCCAACAAACGGTTGCAAGGCTAAAGGCATTGTGCAAGAGGATTATCTTATTTACATTTTAAATCAATAAAATTCTTAGTTATTAGAAGAAAGAAACATTTACAAGAAGGGAAACCAGAAGAAAGGCGTGGCTCAAGTTGCCTGTACTTAAAATGACCAGCATGAAATGATTTATTTCCATCAGTGGCTGAGATCTTCCGTGCCGTGGGTGCTGGGCTTCTTGGTGGAGTTTTGGACCACCCAGGGGTGTGACAGAACCCCTTTTATGGGAAGTCTATATGCAGGATTGTGCTTCAGCAGGCGAGAAATCAAATCTTTGGCCAGTTCGCTGACGCTGGATTGCGACGGGTACGAGTATTCAACCTGCACAAGAGATGGCAAAAGATAAAAATGCCACAGGTTAAATAACACACACATAAAACAATTATGGACCTGCTTTATCCCTTATCACGTAACGTACCCTGGATATCTTGCGATACGTGTCCTTGTAAGATTGAGTTTCAAATGGTGGTTTCCCGACCAGGAACTCATAGCAAAGCACGCCAAGACTCCACAGATCCACCTTCTCGTCGTGGGTCTTTCCTTCGATCATTTCGGGAGGCAAATAATCTAGTGTTCCGCATAAGGTTGACCTCCTGCACAAGGAAGGAGATGTGTGTGTCAGTCATAGTGCACCGTCACTCACAAAGAAAAAAAAATGTATGGACGAAGGAGCACCTGGATGAGGGCGTGTGGACGGACCAACCAAAGTCAGCGATCTTCAGCTCCCCGTTGGTGCCCAGCAGGAGGTTCTCGGGCTTAATGTCCCTGTGGATCACCTTCCTCGAATGGCAGTAGTCCAGGGCATCTGCCAGCTCCATGATGTACTAAAATGGCACAGTGATTATAACTAGTGAAACATGCAGGATGTCTTGGATGCTGAAATGAAAGAAAACTTACCGTAGCACTGCGATCTTCGGGGAAAAATCCACAGCGCTGCAACTCACCGAAGAGCTCGCCTTTAGGGGCATACTCGAGTATGAGGTACACGCGAGAAACGTCATGGAAATAGCCGAAGAGGCGCAAGATGTTGGGGTGCCTGCGCAGAAGCATTTGTATCGTGAGTGCATGTATACATTTCTTTCTAAAGTAGTTTCAATCTCCCACACGTGTTGAACATTGTAATCATCTTAAACGTCACCTTTAATCCAACACGTGAGGCTCAAAGTGCCTCGTGATGACGACAATCATCGTATCAGTGCATCAAGAAGGTGATTTTCGAGTGAAAAAAAATGTCACGCTATTATTATTATTATTTATTCTTTTCACCTGAGGTGAGACTGGATCTCCACCTCTCTCCTCAGCTGGTGCTCCACGCCCGCCTTCTCCAACTGCTTTTTGAAGAGCACTTTCAGAGCCAGGATGAATTTGGTCTGGCGCTCTCTGGCAAGGTAGACGTTGCCAAACTTGCCCTTTCCCAGTGGCCGGCCGATTTCAAAACTGTCCAGACTCCAACGCTTCCTGCTCCACCGCAAAACCAAACATGTCTCAACGTACAACAGGAAATAAACATGGCGTGTTAATGCAAAAAGATGTACTTGGATGACGACGTGTCGGCAGAATCTTTCTTGGCTGGTTCTTCTGATAAAACAAACATAGATATTATGGCAATGATAGCCTAACGCCAGATAACAGATACATTTGACATGTGCGTACTTTGTGGCATCTCAGATTTTGCAACTTCCGTGGCAGTGGCTTCAACAGCAGGTTTTGTCATCCCCAGGTTCACTTTAGGCTCATTCATCATGGGCTGGCTCCGCCGGACAGAAGGTTTGGGCTGCGAAATTGCCGTCGCCGGTTTGACATTCTGATTGGCGGGTTGTGCAGGCTTGGTGGAAGTGAGGAGGTGATGCGCAGACTTGCTGTGTTTTAACGGGTGCGCACAGCGCTGAGGCCCATTGGACACTGTCAGAATGCGTTGCGATTGCTGGGATGGGACTACGAGACGTTTTGAGGCCATATTTGACATTTGGGACACGGGGATACGCATCGGTCCATCCTCAGCTCGCTGGAATGAAAGGAAAACACAATGAATCATCAAAAAGAAAAATGTCTTGAGATATTCCATCCAATTTACCAGAATCTATTTTCTATGAGCCATTTTATGATTATTATTTTTTCTCCTCAGCAAATCACTCTCACACTTCCCAATAAAGTTTCGGAATTTTGACTTTTACATAGAAACCTACCATGTAATTGCACAATGTTCCACCCAATCAATTGTGCCTTTAAATTTCATTTATTTCAACTGTACTTGAGACCATGTCAGTTTGTTGCGGCCACTTACCTTAATTTCAGTTCTTTCAGCCTTCAGATTGTTTTGTAGTTTGAGCCTGGTATCGGTCGCCATAGTCTGATAGAGGGAACAAACGATATCGTAATATTAAATGATAACGGGAGTCTATTTTGTGCATTGTGAACATCGTCGTTTAAAGAAGAGCGACTTCCAGCTAGCCTCGGGCGAATATCATCGCGCGACACAATTACAATAAAGAAACCTTTAACAGCCACAATGGAGAAATTTGGAAGACTGGCTTTCACAAATGATAAATGTAACCATTTTGAAGTTAACTTATGGTCAAACTTACCAAATAGTTAGAAAATTTACGGCGATGGTAGACAACGTTAACCTTGCTAACGTTACAGTAGCTTCCCTGCAGCAAATGTCAGCGGACAAGCGACAGTCACAGAAATTGATTTTACTTCCCAACGTTTCGAAACCTAGGACACTATTAACACTCGCCCATCATAATAATAATAATAATCATTAAGAAAAAAAAAAGTAGAATCTGAAGTCAGGAACGACAATGGCCGCAGAGGTAGGCCTTAGTCGATTGTTTAATTTCAAAAGTCCCTCGCTTCCGAACCTTTAAGCTTCGAATGCATTTCTATTGGCTGAGAGAATAAACTGTTTGCCCACCCATTGGCTGACAAAGGTTGGAAACGTGACGCCATAGAAGAGCAGAGGGCAGGGAAAAAAAAGAGCTACAGCTACTTGGTGCAGGGGAAAAAAAATGACGTGTAGTCAATATGATGACATTAGAATCACGATTAAAATATATTGTTAACAGATTGTGGTGATGTGGTACAACAGTTGTGCGCAAAGCAACACTGCGCGAGCGACAGTATGTCAATCTCGCGATACACCGAAATCACGTAGTTTCAAGCTGTCGCTTGGCGCCAGTCGCGCATGCGCGACGCCGACATTACGCGGGGGTTGAATCAAGTAATGGTAGCGTTGCTAAAACTAATATCGCGCCTTAATTCTTCTCGAAAACGACGGTTATCGCTATTACGGATCTCATAGTGTATTTGAAAAGCAAGGTGTATTCAGAAGTTTGAAGGTGTATAAAAGCGGTCCGTGGAAGCCCCTCTCAGGACACAGCTATAGAGAGAGAGAGAGAGAGAGAGAGAGAGGCCGCCATGAAGCTGACGGACAATGTGCTGCGGAGCTTCAGGGTGGCAAAGGTTTTCCGGGAGAACACTGACAAGATCAACTGCTTCGACTTCAGCTCCAATGGAGAGTCGATCATATCGAGCAGCGATGACGATTCGCTCGTGTTGTACGACTGTCAGGAGGGGAAGTAAGTAAGACTAGGTGTTTTGGTAGCTCACGTGCTAAAGCTAGTTAGCAGTAACTGGCGAGGTTGGTCATAGTATTTTTTGTTGTTGTAGTTAACCAACGAGTTATTGTAATTACTGGATGATAGTGGTTATCTCTTCTGCCACACAATTGTGAGGTTCTGGGTTCGAATCCCTCCATTGAATGAGTCAATTGGGATTGCCCAGTGTGTAATGTTTTTGTTGTCTTTTGCTTTGTCAGTTTTTACTTTTTGTACAGAACATTGTGTGCAGTTGTGATTGTGTCTTTAGGAGTATCCCGCCCCTCTCACCCTAATTGAAGTGTTGCAGGCTCCAGTTCCCCCTTAACTCTTCCATTATAATAATAATCTTCTTTCTAAAATGTGTTACCAGACCCAAGAGGACTCTCTACAGTAAAAAGTATGGAGTGGATTTGATCAGGTATACACATGCAGCCAACACAGTGGTCTACAGTTCCAACAAAATTGATGGTATGTTGAAGCCAAATGCCTTAAGTGTGATTGTTTCATGAAGTGTTGCATATAAGTCATCAAACTTCTTTAATAAATGAAGGCCATTTAAAGGTATCATCTGGATTTGTAGAAATGTGGTATATTCTGTCATACGTCACCGTCAGGTAAATGTAAGTGTGTGTTTTTGTGTCTCCAGGATGCTCGCCACAAGATTGCTCGCTCTGGTCTGAGGTAGTTGTTTGTACAGTTTTTGGGTCTATGATTGTGCCCCACATGGGAGCTAACTGTACAAATGACTGCCTTGCCCATGTCCGAGCGCGCTCGTCTCTAATGCTCCAGTTTGATTTTGTCCCTTAAATGTGTCATGGATGTTGTGTAATGACCAATGTTTTTCCATTGCCATCCCTGAAGACACAATCAGATACTTGTCCCTTCATGACAATAAATACATCCGCTATTTCCCAGGCCATAATAAAAGGTGGGTACCGATAGTCGTTTTTATATATATATATATATATATATATATATATATATATATATATATATATATATATATATATATATATATATATATATATTTCCCCCCCCCCCCCCCTTCCTATCAGGCACATTGACTTAATCCACTTGACTGTTGTGTTCAGAGTGACTTCACTGTCAATGTCTCCCGTGGATGACACCTTCATTTCTGGATCCTTGGATAAAACCATAAGACTGTGGGATCTGCGCTCTCCTAACTGCCAGGTAAATAAATGTGTTGTGCATATTGTGTTGGGGAAAATTTCAAACATTTCCCATAGGACTGCACTCATTAAAATGGCACCACTGTATCTGTAGAAATGCTTTTAGAAGTCACTTTTTTTTCTATTGTGTCCCCTTTAAAGTACCGTCTCACCCACCTGTCGTCATATGCAGGGTCTCATGCACCTTCAAGGGAAGCCGGTGTGCTCGTTCGATCCGGAGGGCCTCATTTTCGCAGCAGGCATCAATTCAGAAATGGTGAAGCTTTACGATCTGCGGTCATTTGACAAGGTGAGCTCACGACAATGCGGCGGCGGCGGGCAGCTTCACACTCGTCCTTGCCCTCGGTCGGCAGGGTCCCTTCGCGACCTTCAAGCTGCAGTATGACAGGACGTGCGAGTGGACGGGACTCAAGTTCAGCAACGACGGGAAACTCATCCTCCTCTCCACCAACGGCGGCGCCCTCCGCATCCTCGATGCCTTTAAAGGGGCCGTGCTGCATTCCTTCGGGGTGAGATGGATAAAAACAAGCTGTCAGAGAGCCATTAGTAGAATAATTCCAATCAGTTCATTATTGCGGTTGATCAGCGTCACTTAAGTGTTGTGTTTCTCTACCTGCAGGGATACAACAACAATAAAGGTGTCACTCTGGAAGCCTCGTTCACACCCGACTCTCAGTTCGTCGTCATCGGTAAGTTGAACTGTGAGCCTAATTGATGACAGCAATCTTGCCTACTCATCCTTGCCGTTTAGGTGTCGACAATATTTGAAATTGTTTGTCACGCAGGATCTGAGGACGGCAAGATCCACGTGTGGAACGCCGAGAGCGGCTTGAAGGTGGCCGTACTAGACGGCAAGCACACGGGGCCCATCACATGCCTCCAGTTCAACCCCAAATTCATGACGTTCGCCAGCGCCTGCTCCAACATGGTGAGCGAATCGCCACGCTCGCGCACGTTCGCGTTGTGGAACAACCACGCATCGCAGAAGCAATACTAGTTTGTTTGTTCTCAACAAATTGGAGGCAAAACGACCTTTTGGGCAAATTTCATCACACGTTTTGAATGCTCGTAAAATACAAACGCACACAAATGTGTCTTTGAATTATATACGCTTGTCTTTTTAGGCGTTCTGGCTTCCTACCATTGACGACTGAAGTGTGCGGCCAGCAGGGGGCGGCATCTCATCCTATCTTTGTGATCCAATATCTTGTAAATATGTTGTGTGCAGAAGTAGAATGTGTCCATTTTTATTATGTATATTTTTTATTTTATATTAAAAACTTATCTTGGTGATTTTCAGGTGTTTGTTTATTTTGTCTTAATATTTTCTACACTTTAGCTGCTCAATTTCAACATTTTATGACTGTCAGAGGAGGGGGTGTAATATCATTTCCAATTTTTTTTCTCCAGTTTTTGTAACCACAACACAAAATGACATTTTGTAGGTAAAAGTAGCGGTGTTGACTGCTGGCGTCCCTTCTTTTGCCTTCAGCTAACACGGTGACGTCATCGACGTAGGTCATAAAGTGCTTGCTAAAGTCATATTCATGTTTATCTGAAAATAACCAAAAACAAAAAATCTTAAGAATCCTAGGGTCTTGATTCTACTATTTTAAATTATAATGACCCGGATGACTGACTACACAGAAATAAAAACAATTGAGAACATTAGTTGGTAATTATTTAAGCAATTATACATCCCAATGCTATCAAATTTGGTTAAAAAAAAAAGCAAAACCATTTTTTTTTATTTAACGATGTGTAGAGAATATTTCTAATGGAAAAGCTTTGATTTTACATGTACATGACCTGCCCCCCACCCTCACACTTGTGGTGTTGGGTGCTTTCCCCCCCCCCCTACAGGTCAGCACCAAGACTGGACTGTCAGTGGAAGCTAAATTTGGTAGTCATATCATGTTCCCCATCTGTGTGCACACGATACTGTCCCAGTTGCTTGAGCGATGTCCTATCTCACAGTCCCTGATGCCCCTTACAGCTCTACACTACTCTACTTTGACATTTTCAACTTGGCCAAGTAAATCGCAGTAAATAGTTTTAAACTTTCTTGGGATTTGGAGAGACCATTTTCTGGGGCCTGCAAAAGGAGGACGTCTCCGCTGCTTGCTTGCTTACTACTGCCTGAGTCGCCATGTTTCTAGCCCTGGTGGTGACGCCAGAGCTGAGGGAGTTTCTGGCCCGGGCGAGAGGGGGAGCGCTGCGCCTCATTAAGGTGCGAATACAAGATGGTGAGTGGCCCCACAACAACACACCCCTGGAGTGAATGTTCTATGTTGGTTATGTTTCATTGGCTTTGCTGCAGTTATTGCTTTTATAGTCTTGTCATTGGGCCCTCTTGGAATCATAACAGTCACCAATTTTGCATTTGAATTTTAGGAGTCCAGACTCCACAACAATGAATTATGGTGTCAATTTAAAAAAAAAAAGTGGTGGGTCATATGAGCATTTCAGTATATAAATATGAACCATCATGTGACCCCTGACTGAAGGCACCAAGCCCAAAGTCAAACAACATTCTTTTGTTTTTACAAGACATTTAAAAGAACTAGGGCAGCCTTATAATAAATGTTTTTTAGCTAGTCTAACTATGGATCCAGATAATATACATATTTGTAAAAAAAAAAGAGCAATAAATGAAATGGGCTTCACTAAAGCATCAGTTCCATGGTGCCTTGATTACAATTATTACGGTGGTCTTGCTGGTAATTTCAAAATGGGTTGGTTTTCAGGAAAAAAAACAACAGCCCATGTTATCTGCCTGCGCTGAAGGCGGTTGGAACCAACATTTCTAAGAAAAAAAAACAACAGAACGATTTGGAGACAGGAAGTAAAGGGAGGGGGGATAAAAGATTTGAAGGCAGCTGCCGAAGTGCCAAGTGAGAAAAGCGAGGCCAGTGTTTTCTAGGTATATTCATGTGGTGTGTGCATCTGACTCTTGTATCACACCACTCATGACTTGCTTTTGTGTACGAGTCTCTTTTAACACCGGTGACATAACTGCTTTAACTTTTGTTTGGGTGCGTCATGTGAACCAATTTCTAATTTGAGTTTTTTTCCATCCCTGACTCATGATGGACCCTTGTGCAATCTAAAGCAAGGATAAGGGCACCAATGACTCAACAAAATTGGCATTCTTTTGATACTTAAAGCTGGTATGCTAATATTAAGTCCGCTAAAAACCTGTGCAGGCTATTTCTGAAACAACTCACTTGTGCATGTTGGAACATGCTATGGTGCTTAAGGCTACTGAGATAGGTAAAATGTTAACAAGCTAGCAGCTGGTAAGCTAACATATAGCAAGAGAGATATTATCTCATTATTTTATACTGTGGTCATTCAACAAAGGCAAGGTTAATGGAGGATAGTCGGTGGAAAAAATGCAGAATAGGAATGTGTTGTCCCTCAGAATAGCAACTGTGTGCAGGAGACAAGTTAGCAAAACCAAGATAGGTAATTAGCTTGGTAGCAATCAGAGATAGACAAGGCGAGAGAGTGAGGGAGAAATAAAATGGTGTACTAAAGAAGCTAAACATAACGTCATCCCACTGGCATGTGTTGTAACGCAAGGTAAGGTACGTGATGTTTGCCTGGGTTGACTTTCAGAACAGCTGGTGCTGGGGGCCTACAGGGAACCAGAGCAGAGCTGGGACCAGGACTACGACCACTTTCTACTACCACTGTTGGACAGACAGGAGCCCTGCTATGTGCTCTACCGCCTGGACTCCCACAATGCACTGGGCTTTGAGTGGCTCTTCCTATCCTGGTCACCTGATCAGTCTTCCGTATGTCACAATGGTCGTCACCTTTACGATCAACACATTGATAAGAACAGTCTGATAAAAATTCACAAGGGTTGTCCACAAAACATAATGCACAAGCTACATTCAATCTGCCAGTAAAGCTAATGTCACTTTGCAGCATAGCATAGCATAGCATAGCATAGCATATGTCACACTGTTGTGTCTGTCACGTGACACTTTAAATGGTGGTTTGACTTCAGTTTAGTTTCATGATACGTTTGTGAATTTATCTAGCTATTTCAATTCCCGTTAATCTGTCTGACAACCAAACAGCACCACAATGTGAGTGAGATTTTCCGATAAAGTTCATTCCCACGTACAGAGGTAAAGATTTGTTTGAAGAGTTGTGATTGCGCGTGTAACCAACACGCTACACGGCAATTTATCAAATGATCTCAATCTAGAGTGTCACCACAACAACAAGCAGCTGACTGCATCACAAGCTGTCTTGGCTCTTGGCAAAATGAATTCAAAGATATCTTCTTTTGGAGCCACCACTATGAATTACTGATTCAGTGGTACGTTACACGCTCCAAATGGTCTCTTTCTAATAAATTGTTGTATGACAAAAAACATTGGAATACAAATCACTCACTGATGTGACCAATGCTAAGTGGCGTTTTTCATGACTGTGATGAAAGCAGATTAGCTCAACTAAAACTCTACTTTATATATAAAAGTGGTAATCTTACAATACTTGAGTCTATAATCTTAAAATTGTAACCTTATGATCATTTTTCTCATGACAAAAACAAAACTTCCAATGTAAACAGAATGTGTCAATGGCGTGACACGCATACACACACAAAACTCAACGTCACATGTCGCAGTTTTTACAAACGTAAATATGGTCCCGTATGTACGTAGGTCTTGGTCATTTCAGTTCCAACCATGCTGTCGATTTTTTTCGAACAATAGTGCCGTTTTTGCTTTTAAAGAATTGTCAAAAATCAAAGTTGTGTAATCTAGAGATAGAAAGATATTTCAAAGCAAAATAAACAGAAGAATCTGACGTAACATACTGCGTACGATGTATTACTTTGTCCATTCCAAATATTTTTGAATCGATCATTTTCTATTGCGTTTAAAAACCTGTAATTTAAAGTCCCTGCTTGTTTGCTGTTTCCAGGTCAAAGACAAGATGCTGTATGCTGCCACCCGTGCCATGGTCAAGAAGGAGTTTGGTGGTGGCCATGTGAAGTATGAGATTTTTGGAACACTGGAGGTCAGAGTCAATTTGGTTGGCAGTGTGCAGCAGTTTAAAAGTAGCTCGTTCGACTGTATCTCTTGCCTGCCCTCCCTATAGGAAGACGTCTGCCTGTCGGGCTACCAGCGTCATGTGTCGTCATGTTGCGGTCCAGCCCCGCTCACGCTAGCTGAGCAGGAGCTGCAGAGGATCAAGCTCACTGAGGTGAGATGGCAAAATCACTTTGGTGTTTCTGCCATTGCTAAAGTATTCATTCAGTTTGACTGAAACAAAATGTGAGAAAGCTCAAAGGGGTGTGGATACTTTTGCAAAGCACCCTAATGCTGTTTTAGTGAATCATTCTGACAGCTAACATTCCACTTTGATTGTTCTCACAGGGCAGAGTCAAACAGGTATGTGTTTATCATTAATTTTTTTCCCCCAAACACTTTATCATCCATCACACCAGATTTGACTTTCTCATTTTAGCCTTTCCTTGAATTTGACCTAAATCTGTTCTGGAGAAACCTTTTTAAAAACACATCAGATAAAACGCGTGCTTGCTGCCCCCTGCAGGTGACAGCAGAGAATAGCGTGGATAGTAACGCGCAAACCCTTCAAGGCCTGGCCTTCCCGCTGCAGGAGACGGCCAGGCGAGCCCTCCAGCAACTTGCCCAGAAGCAGATCAACTACATACAACTGGTCTGCACCACACCACCACCACCACCACCACCACCACCACTTATAACTCCATAATAATGAACAAAAACAAAAATCATTTTCGTCAGAGACTGGATGTGGAGCGGGAGACCATTGAACTGGTTCATTCCCACCAAACAGAGACGCGGGATTTGCCCTGCCGGGTTCCTAAAGACACGCCAAGATATCACTTCTTCCTCTACAAACACTCCCATGAAGGAGACTACCTCGAATCCATTGGTACGCCATTATTGAGTCTCATGCTTCATTTGTATTTAGATGGAATGTCTCTACGTGTGAACCCCCCGACAACAGGCTTATATATTTAGCAGCAGAAGTCAGACGAGATCGGCCGTCTAAAATAGCCAAGGAGGATGAGACAAACTAGCAGTAATTTGATTTCGGAGAAATTGTTTTTCTTTATAAACCACAAGTAGCACGGCAATCATGTAGTTAGCATGTCAGCTTTATAGTTCTGACGATTCTGAGTTTGAAATCTCGGCTCCGGTACTCATTGACGAGTCTAAATTGTGGAAAATGGTGGTATTTTGTACGGCCCCTGCGATCGGTACAGAGTGTCCTTCGCTTCAAAGTCAGTTGAGCGGTGATGACGCTCAGAAAATGGATCGATGGGTATACAATACAATACACCTTTATTCAAACACCACTCGTGGCTTCTTCGAATTGATTGTGGGATGCAATTCAGGGGAATCATAAGATTCCAAAGTACATTATTACAAAGGGCATGCCTTTATGCATGGATCAAGCTACATAATGATAACTTGTGGCATCATGTGTTATTGTTTGTCCATTTAAATTTGCACATTAAATGCAAATGTCAGCAAAAAAACACCAGTCAATCACAGGGCTATTGAAGAGTTTGACACATTTTAAAGTTCTACAAATCTTCTGAAGCACACCGTTAAGATGGCTTGCCCTTGTCTTAATCACATTTTGAAATAAAAAAAAAAATATCCAAAAAAGGTACCAAAGTGATAGTTTGAGCTTTTGTGTCAATTAAATGTCTGCCATCTTGTTTTGTTAGTTTTCATCTACTCCATGCCTGGATACAACTGTAACATTAAGGAGAGAATGCTCTACTCCAGCTGCAAGAGTCGACTCTTGGAGGAGGTGGAGAAAGATTATCGACTGCAGGTTGCTAAAAAGGTAAAAGTACACGGATCGAAAATTCTATCGAGCAACTGAAGGATAAAAGGCCTTTGAGGACGCTGAGGTCACGTGCTCGGCATTTTTTCTTTTCAAAGAATTTGAAGCTCTAAGAAACATAACGTGCCATGCATTTTTGTGAAAGATTTTTACAGACTCGTACAACAAGCCACGTAAAGTGCAGCGCGGCAAATGCGTTACGTTTTCCTTCTATCGATTTAGTTGGAAATCGACAACGGAGATGAGTTGACCGAGGGCTTTCTATATGAAGAGGTCCATCCAAAGCAGCATGCCTTCAGGCAGGCTTTTGCCAAACCACGCGGCCCAGCAGGCAAGAGGGGACTCAAACGCCTCATTAAAGGCCCGGGCGAGGTCACGCAGGACGGCTAGAGTCGGACAAATCGTACCGCTGAGGTGTTACTCGAGTAGCCGGCACCTTGTAAAATAACACTGACACCTCGTCAGGCTGGAAACAAAGCACTCAGTGTCCAATTCCTTGTGAGCACGGGACATCTGTGATAGGCTAGTCTCGCTCTATGAATAGTTCAGAATAAGATTGGCGTGTTTAATAATATATATTAGTAGCTTTTTTTTTTCCTACACATAAAATTAAAACAAGTCTTGTTCCTTGACAGAATATGATGAAAAAGGAATTTTACATAGTTAAATAAAAAGTCATTTTGCATCTTGTGATTTGTTAAACAGAGTGAACCCATGTTAGAAAGGTCAAATTATAAAGTAAGATTGTGAGTGATTATCCTTCCAGCAATCATGTCTGAAAATATGTGCCAACTAGGAAGGAAGTGATAATGTGAAGCCAATCTGTTTCTTTTCTTTTTTTTTTTTTTCTCCATTCTGTTAAAGTGTACCGAACAAATAGCTGATTTCTTTACAGTATGATATGAATTGCACACACACAAAAAAACTGCAGTGGAGTTTGAAATACATTTTTGTACCAGCGATGTTTGTAAAAAAGAAAAAAAAAGAAACAAAAATGAAATTCCAAATAAAAATGTTTGTACTGTGCTAAAGATGTTCTCACTCAGCGTGCAGCTGTTAAGCATATCCATGCATGGATAAGTCAGTTATCTTTAAAAAACAAACAAAAAAAAACCTCTGGAAACAAAAGCGACATGTTGTCATGAAGCAGAAGCGAGGCGGCCACGTTGACAGACAACACTGAAGTGAGTTAATAGCACAATTCTGCAGTGTTATCGAACTGTTGCATGAATACGTGACCATTAAGAGCTCAGAGATGGATTCTCTGGAACTAGCACTCCTGTATCAGCAGCAATAGCTTCCATTCATAAACTCTCACATACTTCGGCGAAGTAACACTGATAAGAAGTGACGTGAAAAAAAAATCACATTTGGCAGCCATCCACCATGTCTGTCTATCCCACCTGCGCTACTATCACACGCACAAGATCGTGAAGAACATTGGATTGGACTGAAATTCCCAGAAGTATCGGGAAATGATAAAGAAGGTGATTAGAAAGTCTCCTATCAGTCAGCTTTGAGAGATAGAGTCACCATGTCGGCACCATTTATACGTTTGGTTAGGTATTATTAAATATCATTCAATTATATTGCATAATTCTACAGTATTCATCATTTAACATTCTTCCATTTTTTACCAATAAATATTTTTATTTATTTATTCTCCAGAAATTGCTTCATCTAATCTTCATAATAAGATTTTATAAAGTACAATATGATTAGTGTTACTTTTCTGATTTATTTATTTTTTGGTGGTGGTGGTGGTGGTGGGGGTGGGATGGAGGGGGGGGGGGGTGAATGACATTTAAATTCAACTTAATGGGAAAAGATGATTTGATACTCATGGGCGTATGACATGTCAAATAATGCTATTTGATTTGGAGATAGACTTCACCATTAAAGAGAAACAGAAAATTAAAGAAAAATGTAAAAAAAAAAAAAATGTTTTCCAATTTCTAAGAAAACACAATTATGTCATTTCAAGCATGCACAAAACTTCTTACCTTGCATCACTTTTGCTTCGAGGGAAGTCACACACTCCTCAGATCAGCACAAGCCAGTTCATTGTCGAGTACTGCGGACAAACAAGCATTGATAAAAACATTCGCCAAAAACCTCTCATCCTCGACCTACCGACCAAACATTCACTAATAGCGCCAGTTTTCCCTCAAAAATACTTGGTAAGCACCTAGTCGACTGTGTAAATCCTTTTTTCCCCGCTTCCATGTTAGATTATCTCGAAGACAAACATTTTTCAGTATTCCTAGAATCTGCTCTTGTGTATTCTGAACACGGAAAAAAAATGACAGCTCATATTGTGAATCGGATTCAATAACAAAACCTTCTAAAGCGCCTGCCTGCCGGAAAAATGCCTCAAGGGAAGGAGAATTCCTCGGAATAGGCCGGCTCACATACATGCATATTAATCATCTGGCTAACCGCATTTATGAGGTCAGTTTGACAAGCAGCTCTGCCTGCAAACTACAATTGATTTACTTTACACAAACTCGGGAGTGATTTACATTACAAGGTCAATACTTTTCTCTTTGCCTACCTCATATTGTTACATGAGAAAACATATTTGCTTAACTGCATCCGCGTAGACAAAAGTCCAGAGGCCTTCTGAGAACAGAGCTCGCTTCAGGATTTCTAGGAAAGGGTTCCCATTGAGCAGTACTGTATCACCTCACTCCAGTGCAAACGGCAATGACTCTTAAATAGTTGCATGTGTTGGTGCGAGGCCAATCCACCACATGCGTGTGAGCGGAAATATTTGGGAAAGCTGTTATTTGGAGGGTGTTTCAAGGAAGGTTTTTAAAAAAAAAAAAAAAATGCAAGGGAGTTGATGTTTTTTTGGGGAAAGTAAAGAAAAACACTCAATCTGTGAAGCTTCATTGTTTAGACTGTTCAGACATTTGCCAAACCAAAAATAATAATCGATTTATTTTTTCATAATCGTGATTATATTTGCCATTTTCGAATGCTGTCATAAAGTGTTAAACACATTTGCCACCCCAAAACAATAAAAATGGCTCAACTTCAATGATGACTGATAATATGTATATGAATGAGGCAACTCTTTCGACATAACGGTCGTATAAAATATGACAAGTTTCGTTCTAATATGAGACCATAATTGTCATATTTTTACACGTCCACATAAATTATGGTGACAATCGGTTACGCGCATCAAGATTTCCCTTTTTTCCACAAAACAGCAGCTCAACAAACCGTAAGTGGGGTAAGGGGCAAGGTCACTCAGTGCATGCTCAACCTATCGTGACCTCCCGGTGAGGCAGAGAATTGAATTTGCACGTTCCAAAACAAGTCGCACTGGGCCTTTTAACCTGTAATATTTCCTCGTTGGCACTCAAAATAGCAACATGTTTTCACAAATGACGACGCGTCAAACAGGCTGCCAGTGTTCTTCCACTAAGGGAAATGCACACCGAGTTGGAGAATGTGTGTGCGTGTGCATGTGGCACAGATGCATTTGCCCTGGACCCCAAACTGAGATGAAGGGGGCCCTCCATTGGTCCATATCAATGACAAAACAATGGAAAACCTTTTGATTTTGTTCACAGCAAACAATATATTGACCTAATTCTTTGAAATCATGTGTCTTGATTAAAAGTATGACTTAATTTAGGTCATCTAAAAAAAAACAACACTTGATTGAATTGACTCATCAAATTAAACCAGTCGGAACAAGTTTGCGAGTCGTATAATATTTCACACTCGTTAGATTTAGATTAGGGAGCTGTTTGGGCTACTTTGGCTTCGCAAGACTAGTTTGTTGTATTTATACGACACGTCCTGACTGTTGGCCAAAATGTTTCCACGTCTCACTCTTGTGTTTCGATTTCATTCCTGATTTCCTATCGTGATCAGATTAGAACAGCTCAAACGAAAGGACTGCAACGATAAGCCTTTGAGTTAGAACCCCTTGCTAATTGCTGGTCTCTGGTGGCTAGAGGGCTCCATAAAACAGCTAATATTGGTTCATATCAAGGATTCAAATGGAAACGTAGACTCTGCAATTTTGCACAAGGCCTGCTAGCTGCAGTTTAAAAACTTGCACAAGTGCGGTACTGTGGATCGAGGACTATGGTGTCAGTTATTCTGTAATTTTTTTTTTTTTTTTTTAATAACTTGGTTTTCTATTTCCTCCATGGTCAGTTTTTTTTCCTGGGACCTTGGGGGATCTAGAACCGCCCCTGCCGGGCACGACTGGTATCTTTAATGTCGAGACGGTGAATTCCCAGAATGAAGCCCGCACCAGGGTCGGCCCGGCGGGGCGGAGTCAAAAAGCGCAGGCAAGCTGATTCCTGGAAAGCTTGTAAAGAGAAGCCAGCGCTCGATTCCCGGGAGCGCGCGTCGCTTCAGCGAACGCAACAGCCAGCCAGCGGGCGGGCGGCGGCGCAGAAAACAAGAGGAGGGGCGCGCGCACACAGACACGCACATTCACAAAGGCGGACATCGCAACAAAATCACCGAAGTAGGATTATTAGCCAAGGATTGTCGCATTTAGGCCTGAATGCCTGTTTTTATAAAAGAAGCGTAGGTAGAGCGTGTCGGGGATCGCGTGTGCGCGCTCGGCCACTGGAGTCCGTGACGTCAGAGCTGCCGGTGCCGAGAGGCGTTCTCAGAATAGACTTCTAGGAAATAGTCAATTTGACAAAAGCCAAGCCTTTGCGCTGCCGTCCCCTTGGCACATTGGAAGCTCCCGATTCTGGAGACAACACACTCCACAAAACGAAGCCCGTTAAACCGAACTGTTATTGAAAAAGGCACCACCAAATAAACGTCGTATATTTTGGCGAGCAACAGGGCGACGTCGCGCGTTTACAGAAATTGACAGACAACCACCGCTTTTTTTTTTTTTTTTTTAAATATCTATATCTATATATTTCTCACAAGGTATTTTTGCTTAGCTTTATCTTGATTAACAAAGAGAGAGGAGGGGAATACGACTGGAATTAAAGTGTGGCTTGAGTATGATTCTCTGTGTGCCAGGGTAAGTACATCATGTCTTTGTTTGCTTTTAAGTCAACAAAAGAGCGTGTGAACGATGTATCTATCCAATGTGCAAGATTAAATAGCTTCACTGCATACTGTAAATGATTTCATATCGTAAAATAATCTCCTTTTATATGCATTTGATTTGGAGGAATGTGAATGTGTGCGCGCTTTATGTCGAATTGTATTGCATTATAGACGGCTTTCGAAGAAAATAGATTTGGTCACTAGAAACGTAAAACACTCATTCTAATCTAAAAGTAAGAATATAAAGTTGTTTAGTTTTTCATGCCGTACAAACTGTTTTCACGCTTTTTTTTTTTTTTTTTCCCGTGAGATGATCAATTGTCTCAGTATTAGTTTTAAAACTGTGCCACGAGGTACTACAAGAAATTTGAGACTGTTTATCTCTATAGGCATCATTGTTATATAGTTTTATATTTGTATTATGATTTAGGAGTATTTTATGTTAAATGACCAACCCACGGGACCCCCAAAAGGCGTTAACTCTTGGCTAAAGTAAATATGAAGGAAAATAATTTGTTTACGACTTGAAAAATAATTTAAGACTTATGGCGGTTACGCTGGTCTTGTGAATGTTGATACAATTTAAACCGATATTATGAATGTGTTGTGTCGAAAAAGATGAATAAAAAAAAAAAGACTGCGCAATTGAAGTCAGACACGGACTGGCTTGTGAGCGCTCTGCACATTTGCACAGTTTGTAAATCGTTTTTAATCCTACTTTTATGAAGTTTTGGGCACTTGGAATTAAAAGCCTAAATAACACATTGTGAACATTTTTTCATGTTTGTACAAACATTTGACACAGTTTCATCCTCTATTTGGACCTTTTGGGCCATGTTAAGGTCTTAACTACACTTTCTGGTGAAACCTAGGCGCTTTTAATAGTTGTGTTAGCTGTTCAATTCCCACTACTGGGAAATTTTAGGCCACATTAAAAGCCAAAATAACACATTACGTTGACAACAGAAGAAAACTCGACTGTATACTTTACATTTGATGTTTTTGTTCATAGCATTTCAACTGAATTTATGACAAATTTGATGAAGTTTTTGGCCAAACAAAATCCTTTATTGAAGGAATTCGATTGACTCCTGGGAGTAAACTCTGCAGTAACATTCCTCAGAAGCATTTAACCCTTATTACAATATTACGCTCATTATGATACAGGATAGGGCCGTGTTCAAAATGTAGTGACAAATTGCCTTGATTGGCGGGGAGGTGACTATGTGTAAACATTTGTTGCATTTGTAAACCGCCATTACTGGATTAGCCTCATTATGACAAAGTTAAATACCTGTACATACATGTTGACTCTTGGGAGTGAGCCATTTGTTCTTACCATCTCCACTGACATCATTACAGTACATGCATTCATCATCGAAATCCATTAAGTCTCTTTGTTTTTGTTTGTTCACCACTTAAAGCTAATTCAGATATCCTGTCACTTTCAGTCCCCGAGGTCATTTGCCCACCGCTCCATCGACTGAGGCCCCCCTGAGGGGCATGCGGGCAGGGACGGTTGCGTCTGCGCCTTGCCTTCAGAGCAGCCCGCCATTATGGGATCCCACCAAGGATCTGCGGGCCATTGCAAGCAATTTCTGCTACCTAGAGACATCAGGTGCAGTATGAAGATGGCACTTCTATTTTCTACTTCATCTATTGTTGTCATGTTGCTGGGATTCATTCTTGACAGTACAGAGCTATATACTGTACTGTGTATGAGCACACCCTTTGTTTAGGATGATAAAAAAAGACGAGTTCAAAAGAGACTGGTTGATTGCGACACAGCCACAATCAGTTAAGAGGGTGTCCGCACTTATGCAACCATATCATCTCAGTTGTTTTTACGTCCTCGTTGGAAGATGAAACAAAAAACATTAAATTGTACAGATTTTATGTCACATTAATAGGGGAATGTTTTAAATGATTTATCTTGGTCTAATTTTTTTTCACGAGATAAACCTGACATTTGGCGTGTCGTTTTTTTTTTGGTATCAGTTATATGTGTAAGTGAACGCAGCATGTGTTTGGTAGAAAGTACAACGGGTCCTTGGTTTAACACGGTCTCGATATACGACATTTCAAGCTTATAAACAACCTGCAGTTAGCTAGTTTGAACAGCGGCGTAAGTATTGTACTTAGCAGCAATAAGTTACGTGTGTGTTCAGTCGTCACACGTTTTCCTCTTTGCCAGTGTTGTTTGTAAAGGCCACATAAAACAAAAACATAATTGTCGACTTTGTTTTCATGGTGTGCCACATTGGAACTAAAGTTGGTTATACACTAACTGTGTAAGCAATAAATGTAAAAAAAAATAATAATAAAAAGTCCTCACAATTGCTCTAGCTTTCTTTTATGATCAATTATGACCAAAACATGAATAACATGTTTGGCAATCAGACGTCGCTGAAGAATTATGTAACAAGATTCTCAGGTACAGCAGTCTTCTGCTGTACACAAGTCAGAACACGCCACATAGTCCATCACTAGCTTGTGAAGACATAGATATTTCACTATTAAGCCATAAATATAAAACTAATCTGGCTGTAATTGTGCTCATTTTGTGCCACGTGATGACGTATTCTAGCACCGTTGCGCAAAATAGTTCATTACATGCTGTTCGTAATCTCAAATTAGTTGTAGATAAAGTAAATGTTGCTTTGAAAACACCTCCAGGCCATAAATGTTAAACCAATTAAAAAAAAGGGGACGTACAATGTGTGCGCCGTGTCATGATGTATTTTGACGCCACTGCTCAAACGAGCTCATTATGCTCAATGTGTAACCTTAACAATTGTATGGGAAAAAAAAAAAAACCCCTACAAAAAATAGAAAATGCAGCAGTTTTGTTGTGTTGTGTTGCGTTCCGACATTGGGCAGCTTCTAACCTTGAAATTGGCATGACAGTGCCGTCTAAACCAAGGTTTCCCTTGTACATAGCTAAAAAAAAAAAAAAAAAAATCACATTATTTCCAGGTCTTGGATTTGACAGATTTTTTTTTTAGTAGGCTCACATGAGAATGATTTAAACGGTTGGGACATATTTATCTCGATTTTTTTCAGTTAAGGATGTTTCCTACTTATTTATTATGATTATTTTATACATAGGCTAACAAGGTGTGGTATTATGTGTGTACTGTAGGATGGTACTGGGGAGCTGTAAGTGCGGCCCAGGCGCACGGTGCACTTCAAGAGGCCTCTGAAGGGGCTTTTCTGGTACGGGACAGCAGTCACCCTCTGTATATGCTTACCCTCTCGGTCAAGACGGCCCGCGGTCCCACCAGCATCCGCATCCAGTACAGCTGCACTCGCTTCTTGCTGGACTGCAGTTCGCCGGCCCGACCCAGCTTGTCGTCTTTCCCCAACGTGCCCAGCTTGGTCCAGCACTACATGGGACCGGAGAGGAGATCTCAAGACGAGGAGGGTGGCACGGCGGCCAAGGAGGCCTCTTCCAAAGTGACAATTCAAGAGGCGTCGGCGTCAGTGGTGCTCAAATTAAAGCGGCCCGTGTATAAGCCTCAGGGTCTGCCCTCCTTGCAACACCTCACCCGCCTCGTCATCAACAGGCATTCGGAGAGCCACGACCAGCTACCACTCCCCAGGCCTCTGCTGCGTTTCTTACAGGAATACCCTTTCAAGGTATGAGGCTTGTTTCGACTGCAAAGGAGGACAAAAACACAAAAAGGTCCTTTTTTTTTTTTTTTCCAACCCCCCCTCGCATGGAAATGACATTTGCTGCTTCGAAACTTTGGACACAGGGTCTTTTTTTTTTTTTTAAAAACATGTTCATATCAGCGCACACGAGTGTGTGTATCATATTTGGACTGAATTGCATGAGATGCACATACACTGATTACACGCCTTTGCTGTCTTTTCTCAGTAAAACTCTTTTCTACCTTTTACATGTGTATTGTGTCATTGTTTTTCTACTTTTACCTTGTTCAACCATTCCAGACTCAAGAATAGAGAAGTTCTAAAAGCTGAAAAGATCTATTTTTTGTGTGTGTGGGGGGTGGGGGGGGGGGCACTACTTGACCACAGTCATATATATAGTGTATACAGGTAGAGTTGTGCTCATAAGTTCCCATTCCCATTCACAATGTATGAAAAAAATATGTCTAATAAGTGAACGAGGACCATCTCATTGTTTTCTTTATTGCTATTATTTAATGATTGTGCCGTTCTGAAATGCCCTGTAATTTCATATGAATCCCATTAAAATTCAAAAAGGTTTTTTTTTTTTTCTTTCCTTGACCACTCATGTACATACGCTGCGAGTATATGTAGACTTATGAGCACAATTGTACATACACTCACATTCAAAACCATGGTGTCATTTGGAAGTGTCCTTTTATTTTGAGAGGATTTTTTTTTTCCTCAATGAAGATATTAATCAGAAATAAATGCAGACATTGGTGATGTGTAATCATTTCCTTAAAAATAAAAAGACATTTTTATGTGACCTCAAACTTGATTGGTAGTGTATACGTATGGGTTCCAAACCTTAACTCAATCGTGTATGTATAAATATCATGTTCCTCAGTCTTATATTAAAGATTTGATCCTTAAAAAGGAAATCTCGTACTTCATATAGTGACAGAGCTGTTGTGACACTTTGTCCCCAAGAGGTGGTCCTTTTATTTGTGTTGAGATGGATTACACTAAACCTACTCGACTGGTTTCCGCGAAATGTCGTTAAATTTCATACACTGACGATGATGACCGTTTTGGTTTGGCTCCAAATGAGGATTGTTTTGGCCGTAGCGTCGTACGGGAAATATTTGAGCCTTTGGATGGCTTTAGGAATGAAGAGAGACCGTGCGGCCTTATGTGTGTGCGAGATTACACCAGGCAGTAAAGGCCACATTGTGCGTGTGTGCGCCTGCGTCTGAGTCAGCGAGTGGACGGGCAAAGGGGAGGACCGTTCATCAGGCGATTCACGGAACTACAAAATGCTTCCAGGGAGGAGGGTACGGTTCTGAGAGAGCGGCTTCTAAGAAAAGCCTTGGTAATTACCTTCAGCTTTGAGACGCTTTTGTGCCATCGCACACACATTTTTCAACGTTGCCGTGGCACGGGGCGCACGTGGATTAAAAAGCGCAGCGGCGGGTCGATTTATATGATTCTTGCGGAAAATAATCGGAGAATTTTCAGAGATTAAAGCTCGGGAGCGGAGGGGGGGAGAAGGGGCTTTGACGACCGGGCCTAAAGCCACCCTAATAGGATCTGGTTTTCTCAACCCGGGTGGCGCTCATGGTCGTTTGACTTGGCTTTCCGAAGAATGCAAAATCTAGGCCTGGGAAACACAAACAAATCAGTGTCATCCTTTTTGAATTTGGACATCGGATGTAAAGGCGGCACAGAGCATCACACGCACTTCGTGTCTAATTTTGAAATCAAGTTAAGATCAGCCGTGCGGTGGTAATCGAATTGACAGTCATGATCCTAGTCTATCAAATTTAGCATTACGCTCTCCGGACAGACCTGCCGGTGATGTCGTGTCGCGTGTCTGCCAAATGCAGCCACTCCGGGTTGACCTCCACCCAGTGCCGAATGAGCTGGGGGTGTCTGGGGTCCACCTCCAAGTAAACACAGCTGTTGTTTGTGTTCGACAAAAAAGCATGGGATTGATTTAAATGCAATTACAAATAGCACAAGATTATCACAAGCAGCTTTTGGGTGGAGAACACTAGCACATGTCTCATTAGAAAGGCTTTGGGCCTCACCGTATATGGGTTGTTAGGAGAATAAATTGCATCTGAGCATTACCCGTCATCTGACAGAATCCGGGGAGCCAGGGTTAAAATCTGGCGAATCACTTTCAAGCCATCTTTTCCCCCGTCCAAGGCGGCGTGGTCCTCAAACCTGCCAACATACAGTAAGTATATACTGTAATTACGCTTAATTTTGTATAGTCGACACCAACTAGCATAGCAAAGGGGGTAGAAAATTCTGATAAATTCAGAAAATCTGGTCCATTTGGTACACTAGGGAATTTTAGAAACTTAGAACGTCACATATTCAAGCATAGTATACATAAGCATTTAGTTTTTGTCATAAGAAGACATCTATTCCAAATAATACAATGGAAATTTCACACATTCATTTGTTGCTGTCACGACTATCATAATACGTCTTCTATTTTTAAGACAGCTTTTTTTAAATTAACAATTTGATCTGTTTTGATATCTTCTATGAACCATTTCTGAGTAGCCATAAAATGATGACTTTAGAATTTTTCATATCATTTAGTAATTACACTGACTTTGGACTTGACTGTTTTTCCAATGGAAAAGGATGAAAAAACAGCATGAAGCTCCACCAAGGAAGTTTCGCTTCACATTGCAATTTTAAATTGTCCACACATCAATAAAATACTTCCTGTTTCTTAGAGGCTTTTACACAATATTATCTATCTCCCACGCTCTTCGATGGTAACCTCAAAATTTCCGGTTCCAGCGAAGCCAAATCATCTGAGAAGAGGTAGGGAGGGTTGCTGACCAATGCAGAGACATTGCTACACAGCTTCGACATGGTCTCTGCATCTGACAAAAACATGAAATCATTTCTAAACAATTACACGTGTGTGTGTGTGTGTGTGTGTGTGTGTGTGTGTGTGTGTGTGTGTGTGTGTGTGTGTGTGTGTGTGTGTGTGTGTGCGGCTTAATCAGCATTCAGTTACCTTTTGTGACATCTGCGTGATAAACCTTTAATCTGTCTTGAAGCCCTAATCTGTTGAAATATTTGGAATTAACACGTTAAACACACACCCATGTACGCACGTACACACACATTAAGATTTTAACAATTAAAGTTACCTTAATGCATTTTCTCTTGTCAAATCCACAGCCTCCTCACTTTGGTCCACTGCAACGGCTCTGAGCTACATTGGAAAACACAATTTTTTTTTATTATGTACAAAGAATTGTTTGTAATATTTTGGTTATTTGTCTTGTATTATTAATATTTGTTTGTTCATTAAAAAATATATATTTGTGGACAAGGCGGCTCAGTGGAGGACTGGGTAGCACGTCCGCCTCACAGTTAGGAGGGTGCGGGTTCGATTCCACTTCCGGCCCTCCCTGCGTGGAGTTTGCATGTTCTCCCCGTGTCCGCGTGGGTTTTCTCCGGGCACTCCGGTTTCCTCCCACATCCCAAAAACATGCTTGGTAGGCCGATTGAGCACTCTAAATTACCCCTAGGTGTGAGTGCGAGTGTGGATGGTTGTTTGTCTCTGTGTGCCCTGCAATTGGCTGGCAACCAGTTCAGGGTGTCCCCTGCCTGCTGCCTGATGATGGCTGGGATAGGCTCCAGCACGCCCGCAATCCCCGTGGGAACAAAGCGGTTCAGAAAATGGATGGATGGATATTTGTGGACATAACAATGATTCTGATTTAATAGCTCTCTGGCATGCAATCCGGAGTAATAATTGAGAAAAATGATGTTTTTCCCATTGAAATTAAATTACTAAATTATCAAGGAAATTGGTTTAAATGACGAGATCCTCAACACAGGCTACGTTCAGGGATACCAAAATAGAAAGTTAATGTGGATGACAATGCATCGTGTGGTTCGCAAGAATTGAATGCCTTAAAGTCAATAGACTGAAGCGCTGACCTGTGGCAGATTTTTCAGCAGGCTAAGAGAAATGGCACCAGAGCCACATCCCACTTCCAAACATGTAGGTGAACCAGTCTTCCTCTGCAAATCAGTAAGAACCAATTCTACCAACTCCTGTACAAACACACACAACATAGCGCTTTAGATACTGAAACGGTAAAATGACAACAATAAAAAATAGATGAATATAATGTAACAAAAGTCACGTCAAAATCAATTAATCTGTCGAGATTTTACTTTTCCTTCCAGCACAGTCGACTAATTATTTCATCCTCTATTTAAGGGTATTTTATATCTTGTACGAAAAAAAAACTAGAAGGTCCACTTACTGGTTGAAGACTGGTTGAATGAACCAGTGGTGGGGATATGATTAAAATAGCAATAGGTGGCAAGTGGTTCAGACAAGACACGGAAGGGAGGGAGTCTAAAAAAAGTAGCTAAATGCTTGTGGCTAAATGCTTTGTGGAAAATAATTCTTACAAGCAATTTAAATATCATTAAATATGACTACAAAGATGGAATGAATGAATTTACATGATTTCTTCCACTAAAATTAATTTGACAATTAGAACCAATTGATCAAGTCATCCAGTGTTATGAAACAGATGGTATTTTACTTTGGAGGTTCCACATTGACCTACATTTCAGTCCAACTAGTCGCTAAATGCATTGCAGCATTGCTTTGACAACACTCTTGATGAAGACGTGTACTTCTGTATTCTTAAAAAAAAACACCTCGGTTTCAGGTCGTGGAATGAATACGGGAGGCCTCATCTTGAGCGTCACATCTCTGAAGTCCCACTCTTCGATCACATACTGCACAGGCATCCTGAAACATTCACATAAATCACTCTAAGTTAGTGCGAATGGATATCAACAACGTTAAATGTTCGTATTGACGTTAAACCTGGAGAGGCGTTTTTTGCAGAGTTTCCATATTTGCTGTGTTTCCTCTTGGGTGAGAAATGCAGACAATTTATGCCGCTCAACTCCTTCTATCTGATGGTTATAGACATACAAGCGAGTCAGGTAGGGTCAAAGATTCAACAATAGAGCACATTCCTTGACTCACAGTCTTAGCCCCGAGCACATGGGCAATGATGTACTGACTGGAGAGGTCAGGCTCAGTCACACCGTTCAACTCAAAGCGTTTCCTCCAAATATCCGCTGCTTGCCATGCATTTATTCTGCCTGAGGGTGAGGCCTGGAAATTGCAAGTACGCACTGCGCAGGAGCCCAAAAATTCCTAAAACATAAAAGATTTAAGAATATTTCATCAAAATGTTTAACAAGTTCACAACAATTATTTGTACATGTATCTTGAGGAAGAAAGAGAGTACAGTCTTGATAAAAGAGAGGAAAATATGTGTAAATTGAAAGGAAGAGGGAAATGAATCAGACAGGAAGGAATGCTTCAAGAATGAAGGAAGGAGCTCACTGGCATTTTTGTGGTCTTTGCCAAGTCAACACACACGTAATCCAAAATTTGGTCTTGAAACACAATTGCTGGCTCTGAAACCATGATTTGCATGAGTTAACCCTGACTAGGTACTGCTATAATATAGTATGGTTTTCAAAATTTGACATTGTTTGAGAAATGTGTTAAGGAAAGCAAAAATAGTTTCAAAATGTCATTTTCGAAATGACCCACTTACCTTTAATTGTCTGCCAACTAACAAATGTATCCTCTGGTCAATGACTTTCCCCACAAATTTTATCTTATTTAACATCTTACGAGGTTAAATTAAACATATTTGGTCACGTAAATTATTATTTTAGTCGTCTGGTGAGGCGTTTATTCGACATTCACGTTTGCGGGAAGGTTTGTTGTCGCTGTACTGCACGGCGCAGTAGCAAACATACTGACATTTATTTAGTGACGTCACCCATGTATTTGCGCAAAAGGCGGCGCAGCACTGATGTTCAGTTGTGGTGCTTTAAAAGGCGCTCGTGTAAGTGTGTTTTGTAGTCAGGCGGTTCACACACTGAACTGTAAAACAACATCTGAACGTGCACATATGAGCGAGTTTCATAAATACATTAATTTTATTGCGTATAGCAGAGTGGTTATGATTTAAATATGAATCTTACTTACAATTGTATTGTTGACTTTTTTTACGGGGTGCTCTTAAAGGCACCGTTGTTTTTCTGCAGTGTCGTGTAGCTGCAAATGTTTTGCTGTAGCAAATCTGAATTAAGGTTTGCAAAATGCACAACGGTACTTTTGCTGTGATGCTTTTTTTAAAATCTTGATCGATAATACACTAATAATATTTTTCATTTGGGTTATTTTACTTTTGATGTCTACACGACGAGCTTAGCTCGGCAGTCGGTTTAAAAGGGAAGTGTGGCGAATTTTGCCTCGTTTTACACGAACATTTTGCTGGTTTAAAGTTAGTTACGTAAGTTACGTACGTGCAGTTATGGACATGGACTCTCGAATCGAGTGCATATTCTTTAGCGAGTTTCACCCGACGTTGGGTCCCAAAATAACATATCAGGTGAGTCTATCTCACTATCTATCCATGGCAATACCACAAAATAATAATATTTTGTTTGTGCACCATTTTGCAAAATAAATGTCCCATGTTCAAAGTCAAAGTTATTTCAAATGAGAAAGATGTAATCTTTGGTCACAAAATAGTCCTCATAAAGTCCTGCGGGTTTATGGTGATACTGGGAAAGGGGGGGGGGCGTTTTTTACTTTTAGAATATGCTCTTTATTTTTGCTGTAGTACTAAAATAAAGTGTAATTGCACATTCTCTACAGTAGGTGGCAGTGTCATTGTCAGTACTGTGATATGAAGTACATTGAACAAACCCTCAAGGGACGGTATTTAAAAATATGTTAATAAAGTTACTTTTTGTTTAAAAAAAAACAATTGAGAAGCACTGGTGTACATAATAAGTGATAAACACGCGATAAAAATGTCTGACCATATCCCTTGTTTTCTGACAGGTCCCAGAAGAATACATTTCACGAGAGCTCTTTGACACAGTTCAGGTTTATATAATTACCAAGCAGGAGTTGCAGAACAAATTAATAACAGTGTACGGAACTAATTGTTTTATCACACAGTATTTCCATCACATTGTGATGCATTGTTAACCCGTTGGTCTGTCCTTGTAGCACTGCAATGGGCAAAAAGTTAATCGGGTGTCCAGTGTGCATCGAGCACAAGAAGTACAGCCGTAACGCCCTCCTGTTTAATCTGGGTTTTGTCTGTGATGCACAGACCAACACGTGTGTCCTCGAGCCTATTGTCAAGAAACTGTCAGGATACCTCACCACACTGGAGGTAAAATATTTCATATTTTGTTATCATTTTTTAATGTCTCTTTTGTAGATGAAGGATTGGGGAGAAAGCGGCCATGAAAAAAAAAAAATGTTGCAAAAGTGCGAAAATAGACACTTAAAAAAATATATATTTTATTTTACACTCGATGGGGAGGGCAGGCAATTTCAAAACAAATCTACGTATTTGTATCCTAGCAATATAAAACCACGTTTACATAATCATGTGTTTTCCCCCTGCAGCTGGAGAGTGGATTTATATCCACCGAGGAGAGCAAACAAAAACTCCTGCCTATCATGTCGACCTTGTTGGAAGAGCTCAATGCTACCGGGGCGTGCACCTTACCCATAGGTACCGTTCATTATCATACCTCATTCAGGGAAGTGACGCTGTCGATGGTTTGGATGAATCACAGTGTGCTTTAAGCCTTTTTCAAAGGCCCTTGTCAGTTTTATGATGTGTATTTTAAGAGCAAAATACCACACAAAAGGACTCTTTGACCATTATAATCGAATTTCCACCATTTCTGATTCCAGGCAACATGATAAATTGTTGATCCACCCCATGAAAGAGAAGTTTTCAACGATAAATTTGATCACGTCGTATGATAAATTTGGATCGTAAAAAATATCAAATTGTCCGTTATTTGTAAACAAAATATTTCCTGGAAATGTTCGATTGGTTCTAGCATAGTTACTAAAATACTCATCTGCTTGGATTTTGTTCTTGAAAGACAACATTTAGGCAAATTGACAGTCATCCCCCTGGCTTTTCTTGTCTTTTTAAAGATGAATCCAACACCATCCACTTGAAGCTGATCCCATTGCGGAAAGATCCCCCGGTCGTTCAGGAGTACGACGTTCCGGTTTTCACTCAAAGCAAAGAGCACTTTATTAAGTCACAGTGGGATCTCACCACACAGCAGGTGCGCCATTGTTGCATTCATGTGACGTCAGACGCTGCCTCTCCAAAATAATAAACACTAGAAAGATGACTGAAAAACTTCTTATTGATCTCATGCAGAAATTTTAATGAGAATCATCCAACAGAAAAAGTTGCCAAGTCTCAACTAGGGGAAAGCTGTGGCACTAATTTAGTGTGACAGAAAAGTTCCTGCAGATGATTGGCTCAAAATGGCCACTGTCACATGACATTGTCTTGAATCTGTCTTCTTCCTCCACGTTCCTATGTTTGAGCCGTGAATTTATTCACCTATTTCTTCTGCATGTCACACTTGAAATACAGGTTCTTAATAACTTATTAATTCTTTGAACTGATTTAAGGTTCCAGACCATCCCCCTCATGTTCTTTATTTCTGCCTACAGATTTTGCCCTATATCGATGGCTTTCGACATGTGCAAAAAATTGCGGCCGAAGCAGACGTGGAGTTGAATATAGTCCGTATTGCTGTGCAGAATCTGCTGTGAGTCCGCTTCACTCAACAGATTGATGGACGGATGATGGCAATGTAATTGCGATGTACCAATAACACTTTATTTCAGGCTGACTTTCATTTGAGTAAAATACCAACCACAGATATTTGATGACACCATTACATCTAGCAATTACGATCGCAATGCGTTGATTTTCAATTTTAAATGATCATGAATCAATAAAACAAATTTCTATTATATTTTAAAAATATTTTTTCCCCCATTTTGTTTACAGGTATTATGATGTCGTGACCCTGGTGTCTATATTCCAGGTACTGTAGAAAGTAAAAATCTTCTTGGTACATTATGATTGCATAGTGTCCTGCTGTAACCTTTGGATAAATAAAGTTTGACATAACACGATAACAGAGAATTACATTTTAATATGCATTTTTAATGCATTATATGTCGAAGTTAAAACGTGCGTTACATGATGTTGTTGTTGTTGTTGTGACCTTCATTTGCTGCTATTTGCCCACTTTCAGTACTCCAATGTGTACTGTACCACCCCCAAAGTGCAGAGCCTGATCGATGACAAACTCATCCAGGAGGAATGTTTAAACTACGTCACCAAGCAAGGTAAACAAGAAAGAAAAAAAAAAAAAAGCGACAACGATTTGTGAGTGTAGTAAAGTTTACCCTTGTTATCGATTTTAGGGAGCAAGCATCAATGCAAATAGAAATCTGCGATTAAAGTATATCCACCAAAAAACGATATTGTCATTATCGTTAGGTCAGAAGCGTCCGAGCGTGCGAGACGTGTTCCAGCTGTACTGTGGCCTGAGTCCAGGAACCACAGTCCGCGACCTGTGTTCCCGCTACTCGCAGCAACTGCAGAGAGTTAATGAGAGGTCAGCGAGCGGCTCTGTGTAAAAAAAAAAAAAAAATACGATGGCGCATGACAGACCATGTCAGATGAGGTTTTGTTACGTCACGTGTCGGCCCTTTCAGAAGGTTGATTCAGTTCGGCCTCATGAAGCATCTCATCCGACGGCTGCAAAAGTACCCCGTTAAGGTGACACGTGACGAGAGGAGCAGGCCGCCTCGCCTCTACACGGGCTGTCATAGTTATGATGAGATCTGCTGCAAGACAGGCATGTTTGAACTTTTCTACTGTCTGAGAAATTCAAATCAGCCGCCGTGCTCATTACATTGTTTTTACTTGTCAGGTGTCAGCTACAAGGAGCTAGATGAGCGTTTGGAAAATGATCCCAACATTGTTGTGTGCTGGAAGTGACATTGTATCATCATGAAAGAGACAACTGATTGATTGACAGATGAAGGATTGCCCAACTAACAATGTATTCTGTTGGTTGTCAAAGGAAATGGGCCAAAGTATTTCTTTTATTTGCTTCTTTTCAATAATACGTTTAAGATGATTGTACAAAAGAAAGTGTGTTTATTAAAATAGTTTTTTTTCTATTCTTTTCATTCTATGTATTACCTTTTAAATCAAAAACTAAGAATAAATATTTCAAAGGAAAGTCATGTTTTAAACATGAAAAACACAACTGTAATGTTCTATAATTACCTGGCCAAAAGCATTTTCTTTCACTTTGCGGGTTCAGTCTTGAGTTGGCTCCGATCAGATCCGATCGTGCAAGTGTACCTAATTAACTGTCCCGCGAGTTCTGTATCTTTATGATGTAGCGCCCCTCAGTGACGTCATAGAGGTACTGCGCTGACGCTTTCACTGCTGCTGCCATGACGACCAACAAAGCACACTTGGACGAACGACTGACACAGTCGCTCGTAAATTCGACAAAACATCACTTTCCACTCGAAAAACAAAATCAAATGGAGGGCTCGGTGCTGTTGCCAGTGGAGGCGGAGGCGTTCATTGAAATTTTGGAGATCTTTTCCCTCAAAGATGTAGGCTCAACCAGGTAAATTTTAGTCCAATTGACAAACTAGCAAGGGCTGGATTCTCGTTTTTCCTATCATGCCTTTATAATCCCAACCCTAAATGAACATAACTACTTCGTGCACACATTCAGGGATAATTTCTATTTAGTCATTTAGATGGCCACAAGGAAACCCCAGGAGGGTCTGCATAGATTTGCAGATGTTCATTTTTGTCTTCAACCACAAAATGTTAAGTTGTGGAAATTCTCTTCTGAGCTTTTTAAAAAAAGTTTCTCTTCTTAGGTGGTTCAGACAACATGAGTACATTGAGAAGCTCAACATGCAGGCAATACTGAGTGCTTCTGCCACACTGGATGAGTACATAAAGGAGATGCTGGTGTCTCATGGAAAGGTGATGCAGTATTATATGAAGAATATCCTACTATATTATTTATTGTCGTACTTGTTTTAAATTTTGTTTCAAGAGGAACACATTAATGACATTTCCATTCATTTCAATGGGAAAAGATGATTTGGGATATGTGTTTTGAATTAAGTCAAGAAATTTTGAAATTGATACCTCATCCCAAAAAAAGATGATCTTGGAATGTTTTTCCTCCTTTGCAGATCTCAGTCCTGGTCCATGAGATGATCTTGACTGAAGTATGGAAGCAAAAAATATTCCCCATTTTATGCCAACTGCAGGACTTCACACCCAAGAACACATTTCCTCTTTACATGGTGGTGAGTGGATAGTGGCGCAATTCGTAACAACCGACCCTAGTCTACTTTCTAATGTAGACAAACAATAACAGTTCAACATTCTTGAATGACCCAAAAGTATTACTTTGTTGAGGAAATGGTGACACCATTAGTGGTAGGAAAAAAAATAACTTATATTAAAATGTTTTCTTCCATCTTCCACTCAGATCCACCATGAAGCCACCATCATCAACTTGCTGGAGACCATCATGTTTCACAAGGTAAGTGCCTTTGTGATCGAGGTAAAAAATGCGTCATTTTTTTTTCAATATAAAAATAGCATTTGAACAAAATTATGTGGATTTTTTTGTTTTGTTTTACTGCCATTGTATTTACGAGGACATTTTGTGCAGGACTCATGCGAGTCGAGTGACGACTCCATTCTCGACTTGGTGGATTACTGCCACCGCAAACTCACTCTGCTCGCCGCCAACGCTGACAAGGACGGCGACGTGACTCACAACAAGCACAAGACGACCGGCGAGACAGTTTTATCCTCTAAAGAGGTCAACCACGATAGGTTGGGTTGACATCAAATCATAAGATCAACCTGACTATGGCTCTGTTGTGTCTCTTCTTACTTTCTTAGGAGTTGCAAATTCAAGCTGCTGAGTTGGAATTCAGTATTTCCTTGAAGGCTCTGTCCGTGCTACGCTACATCACTGACCACACTGACAGGCACTGTACAATACAATTCTGTTGCTTTCTATTGAAGAGCTTAAATGTTCAAAAATGTTCATACAGTCATACATACAAAACTTGACATTCAACTATTCGGGATGGAAACCAACACAAGCACAGATACTCAAACTGCACACAGAAGAAGGCATCAAAATAGATGAAAAACATATTCTTGATCATATCAACCTAACATTAGTAGTCAGTAAACATTTCATTCTTTAATAATATGCCCAATGTCATTTTTTGTTTACAGTATCAGTGCCATTAACCGAATGCTCTGCACACATAATGTTCCGTGTTTACTGGTACGCCTGATCGAGTGCTGCCCGTGGAGTCGCCGCACGGCCGGTAAGAGTATGAGCATTTAACTTTCCTCTTCTCGTCTGTCCGTTCCTCATTCTCGACATCCCCATGCAGGCAACATAGAGAAGTATATGAACGGCAAATGGCAAAAGATACCAGGAGAAGATTGCCTGAAGATGACAAAACTGGACGGGCAGGTCTGGATTTCCCTGTACAATCTTCTCCTTAAGGAAGAGTGCCAACGAAAATATGACTTCAACAGTTTCAATAAGAGTCAGCTTCTAAAGGTGAAGTACTACACATGAAATATGTTTTTTATGAGCCTGGTATGATCACTTCACACCAAGCAGCAAAATTGAACTATTGTCATATTTCCAAGAATTTGAGTTGAACTCATTTAAAGGAGCATCATTTTCCCCTCTTGATTGCTTTCTCGGAATTGTTTTGACTAAGAAGCTTCTATTATGCATGGCGTCATCCATTTCCTGTTCATGACCCAAGCAGATGAGCTTTGTTACCGCTGCCATCAATTTCCTAATTCCATCTTTATGTGCCAATTAATTATTAGCCGATGTAGCGTTTGTGGCAAAGACTGCAATTTTACAAGATCCTCTTATGGTTCACAGCTGCGCAGTTTCCTGACTGAGGTGTTGATCGACCAGCTGCCCAACTTGGCGGAACTCCAGCGAGTCCTGGCTCATCTGGCGGTTACAGACCCCGAACCCCCGAAGAAGGAACTTGTTTTAGAGCAGGTAACTAGAATAGTTTATTTGGATTTGAATCCAAATTTTACACCTCAGAAGTTGCTTTGTCGCCATCTAGTGGCATCAAGGATTTTATGATGTTTGATTGTCCTTTGGCGCCATCTAATGGTATCTATGGGCAATTAGAAATCTTTATTGAGGATGGCAGGATTTTCACTATTCAAAGCAGGATTCTGTCCAAAAAGAAAACCGTTTTTATAAAAAGGAACGCAACACATTAGCAATGATTACCCTTTGTTGTAATCGAAACGACCTATTCATCTTCTACTTCCCTTCACATGTAGATTCCTGAAATGTGGAACCACATCATGAGGGAGAATTCCGACAAGTGGAAGGCCATCGCCAAATATCAAGTCAAACAAACATTCAACGCTTCTGAAAAAGACCTGAGGCTGCAGGCACAGAGGTTAGTACCCAAAAAAAGGAAAAAAAAATGTTGGGAAATAAAATCTTCCCTTTGCGTGATCATCAATAATGTTTTGTCTCGGACCAGGTTGGCTCAGACGTACAATTTGGACGTGATGGAGAGTTTACTTCCCGAGAAGCCGAAATGCGGCTGTTGCGGTAAAGAGGCTGCAAAGCGATGCTCTCGATGCCAAGGGGAGTGGTACTGTCACAGGTAAGGCCATGGATAATGAATCCTTTCTCTGGATGTCAACGAGGTGTTAAAAACGTTCACCCCTTGGCTGCTTTTCGTAGACAATGTCAGGTGAAACACTGGCCGAAACACAAGAAGGCCTGTCAGCTCATGATGGAAGCCAACAAGAGGACCCAAGCTGACCTGAGCTGCAACAACAAAGAGAGCAACAGTATGAACTGACAAAAAAAAAAAAAGGGAGTTTAGAACTGGGCCAACCACACCCCTGCGAAAGGACTTTGAAAAAAAAATGGGACTTTTACTTTAAATGTTCACGTAATTTCATCAACTCCGTTTGGTTTAATAAACCGCTTCCTTTGTTTTGTAAGAAATATGAAAGTTCACTTAGTTACACCTTCACAATGTAATTCGATTTAATGTATGTAATGTCAAATTATGCCTTTCCAGGGGGAACTTCAGCTTGTCAGTGTTGGTATGTTCCAAAACTATGGAGGTGAATAAAGGCAAAGGTCAATTTTGTGCATTTGCACATGATCAAGGATGTTGTAGGTGGGTGGGCTTAGCAAGCCCTCCTTGAAAACGTCCCGGATGTTACTGAAACGCATCTGCTGATGCTTCCTCCTCGTCTTCCTCTCCTCTCCCTCCTCCTCAAACTTCAACCCTGTCTAGTCGACCGAACCCCGGCAGATGCTTCTAACGGAATGCCCTCCTCCGTGATGGCATCGGTTCGAGCCGGGAGTAACCACCGGGGTTGACGGCGTTCTTCATTCAGACGGGAACGCCGAGACAAGAAGCCCCGGCCCCGGCCCGGTCCGGTGGAGATGTCTTCCGCGGAAAGTTTTCTTCTTCGAATGGAAGATGTTTTTCAAACAAAGCGCTTATCTTTCGGACTTTATTGGGTGAGTCAGACTCCGCGATAAAACGTCCAATAATACTTTTTTGAAAAGAGTGTGACAACTAAATGGGTGCGCATGTGCTTAATAGTTGAAATAAAAGGCAGCTATTCATGAGTTGAGTTGCGGTGAGGTACTTTTTGGGTTCTGCTGACATCACGACTTATCGAAACATGCACGAAACATTGTTTTCACGAAACATTGTTTTCAAAGCCTAAAACACACATTTTAAGCTCAAACTTGAATATAAAATAATAAAAAGAATATAAATAAAACATATGTAAAAAGACAACAGAAGCTGTTTCCAACATGTCTCCAGCCAAGGCACATTTTACTGAACTTGTTTGTATGTGTGTACTTGTAAACCATTTTAACATTTTGCATAGTTTCAAAATTAATACTGCACAGTTAATTATATATATATATATATATATATATATATATATATATATATATATATATATATATATATATATATATATGTGTGTATATATAAAAAGGAAACGTTAATTAAATAATGATTCACTCAACAGCGAGTTCATTTAAAGGTTAATTAACATTGTGTCTAAAAAATCAATTTATATTGTATTCAAAAAATGAAATACAACTGAACTATTCAGTGATATTTCACATACTATGAGAGGGAGCCGGCGTACCACTTGTCATATTCATATAACACAAAATCTCATAGAATCTATCTATCCATCCCTCTATCATCTGAACTGTTTATCCTAATGAGGATTGAAGGTGCACTGAAAAAAAAAACCCCAATATTATTGAAATTAATCTGTAATGAGAATTAAAAAAATATCAAAGTCAAAGAAAGATGTCGGCTTTCGGTGTTTGAAAGTGTGTTTTTATGTCTCTTAGTGACATTGGAGGTCTAGAGGTCAGGAGTGACACAATGTCCATGGGGGAGTTGATCGAACTGCGTGACCTGAGGTCTGGCGGGGAGCAGATCCAGCTGACCGAAGCATGCTCACCCCGCTCCCCGCCGCGTTTG